>NC_092422.1:26378811-26728367 GCF_036169615.1 Heliangelus exortis | reverse complement strand
CGAGACGGGCGGGTGAGTGAGTGAGTGGGGGGAGCCGGGCGGGAGGCCCTCACTGTCCCCCCACCCCGGGTGGGTCAGTGGCGGAGAAGCGCTGGGATGCTCTCCCCCCAGCCCCTGGCGCCGGAGCTCTCCCCCGGGCCGGAGCTCCCCGCTGGGGCCGCAGCACTGCACTTGTTGCCGGCGGTCGCCTCCGAGCGCGTCCTGGGCTGGGATGGCGGGAGTGGGTCCGTGCCCTTGGGCTGAGCCTCTCTCCGACAGACAGACAGACAGACAGACAGACGGGCGGGCCGAACGCCGGCAGCCCCCTACTCAGCCCGGTGTCCCCTTCCCGCCTCATACGAGCCCCAGGGAGGGGAATCCTGTGTGATTCCTTTGCGGTGGGCATCACGGTGCTTTGATAGCCTCAGGGAATTTACCTTGTGCTTCGGCTGAGTAGCGGAAAGCCCCCAGTCCCCCCGCCCGCCCCCTCCCTATCACCCTCCTTCATCACAAGGGGCGGACCATGCCACGAGGATCGGAGCTGTGGGCTTTTGAGTGCTCCAAGCGCGTTGTGCTGGCTCAGCGGTGGGGCCCAGGGCTGTGCTTGATGGGCTGCAGACACATGGGTCAGGGCTTTGTGGGGCACCACCCCTCTGTCCCAGCATAACTTGTGTTGAGGGTAGTCTGGAATCGTGTCCCATGTGGCAGTGACAGCCGGACAGCATCGGGCAGGCAGAGCTGACTCCTTAGAAAGAGTCCATCAGAGAGACACAGAAGCAGGTTAGATTTGTGGGCTCCCTGAAGTTATTGGAGTCATCCTACTGACCTATGAAGTGCTGTAAAGTTTGCTGATAGTTGTCCAAGCTCTTAGTGTTGTATCTGAGTCAAGGAGAACAACTTTATTGTCTGAATTTGTGATCCTGCTACCAGAGATACGCTGTGTTTGTTTGTAAGCTGGATGACTTCTGAGATTGAGGAGCTGCAAGGAATGACCCATGGGATCCCCCATTCAGCTCCCACCTTCAGCCCATCTTTACTGGAGAGAGACACAAGTGCTTTCCAACCTGTCCTACATGCTGCTGCTGTGTCATTTTGGTACGAACTCCAACGAGCCTTTCCTCCTTTGCTGTCTCTGGAAGGACAGAAGGAGTTTGCCCACTCCTGTTAGTGCTGTTCTCATCTAGGGTCTTCATTCTCCTCCCTCCTTGCTTTTCCAACTGTATTTCTCCCAGCTCCTTGCTAGGAGAATCTTCTTTGGTCTCTAGCCTGACTTGCATGGGCAGGAGGCTGTATCCATAGACAGGTACTTAATTTTTGCAACATGGCCAGGTGGCTTTTCTGTTCTTTCTTTGACTCTTTTCCTTCTTCCTACCAGAACAGTACATGTGGAGGTTATCTCACACTGGCACTGGTGAATAATATAGCACCTACTGCTGCATCAGGCACCACGCTGTCCTATGAGACTGTGAGCATAACAAAACTGTAAAGACAATCCTATTATTGCAAAGTGGTATCAGATGCAAAGCACCGAAACTGAAGTAACAATAAAAAAAATTTTAAAAAGCCCAACAGAAAAACAAATCACAAAAAACCCAAAAGCAAACAAACCAAAAAAAATCCCCCAAGCAAACAACAACAAAATTGTAGGAATGGAATATTCCAATCTTTTTCATCCATCCTTATTAAAGTAATTTTTTAAATCTCCTCTGTGGTCTTGGAAGTTAAGGACTTTTTCCTTCGCCTTAAATAGTTGTAGTATTGTGGACGCACCTGATGAGAAGAGTTTTAAAATGTTTAATATGACATGAGCTTAAAGCAAAAAAAATCCGGGCCTCTTTCCTGATGGTGGGATAACATGGTTTTAGTTCATCCTTGCGGAACATAGATAAATGAAAGACAAAACAACGAGTGAATTCATGGCTGGTTCAAAACTCAGAAACTCTCTGATGGGTCAAGTCACTCTTAATTTGCTGTGTTTATCTGGAATAGAAAATCCTGGGTTTCCTTGGGAGGGGCACTTGGAAGGATTTGACTCAGCTGGTGACATTAGCCTTTTGACCTCAGTGACCAGCACAACAGCTGCTTGTGTCCAGTGTTGGCAGAGACACTAAAGCTGATGAGTTTATGAAGCATCCCTGTCCCAGGCTTGATGCTGGAAGTTGTAGGTTAGCAGAAGAGTCTGTCTGAGGAATTTGAACAATGACATATGGCAGTTAATAACTGCAGTGCTTTGCTCTGGAGTTTGTTTTGAAAAGCAATGGGTCTCTGCATTTCAATTATTATTTTTAGTTCTGTTTAGCAGCTATTTTAGTCTGATAAACATGTTGCGTATGTCTCTTTCACAATGTTTATATTTCAGCTTTCTCACCAAACCAACTGTTCACAGCACTTGCTTTTCCCTCCAACTAGATCTGCTTTTTGCTTTGTCTTAGTCCCATCATAGCTGTTGTTAAATTTAGCTGGTTTCCTTTTTTTCTCCAATTCTTCAATGATTCAAAAAAAAAATTAAATAATAATTTCCTATTTTGAAGTTCAGTCATCATCCTCTGAAAGCACAAGGAGAGACAAATGTCAAAGTAGTTCAGAAACAGTTCTGTATCAAGTAGTCCCTTTCTGTCATTCCAGAAACAGTAGTGGATAGTGACTGGGGTAAATCCAGGCCCTTGTCTTCTTGATGATGGGTGCAGTGATGTGTGAGCTCTTATCTGATGCCTGTGGCACTGAAGCTGCTTATAGCAGCTAACCAGTTGCATACATCAAGTTTTCTACAGGGTGTATGTTCCCTAAGGTTTTGCTAAGGCTTCCAGCTAGAAGAGTAGGCAAAACTCTGTGGTACAGTCAAGATCAGTTATGCTTTGAAACCTTTATTTTCCTAATCTGTTAGAAAAAACGTTTCACTTACTGCATTCAGCTCAGTAAGTAGGGTTGGCAAGGAGGTTGCTGAACAAAAATAGTGTATTTTGAGTTCCCAAATCCAATAAAAATGGATTGACCTGGTGTTGTCAAGTACCTAAATAGAGTAGAACATATAAGCCAATTAGTTTATATTGGCTGTTTATTAATGAGATTTGAAAGAGTTCGACCATCCAAAGTCTGAGACACTTTGCCCATACAAATTATGTCTTCTCAGCTATAAAAAACCTTATTATAAAAACCTTATTTCATCTGCTACTGATATCTTTTAGCCCAGAAGTATGGAAGACAGAGAGCTTTCTTTGGTAATAATTTTAGCAGTGGATTTGTACCATAAAACCTGTCATTTTAGGGAGAAGAAAATGGTCTTTGGTCTTTGATTAGAAAGCAAGCAGAGGGATGGACAAGTGTAAGAAAGAAATTGAAGGCAGGAGAAATACATGTTTTTAAAGAACTGTAGACAAATTATAAAGAAAACCAAAAAATGCTAGGAAATAATGTTACTTAAAACAAGCCACAGAAATGTTAATTTCTTTCTTTTTTTTTTTTTTTTTTTTCATTTTACAAGCCATGCAAATGCTGCTGTTTCACTCTCATTAGTCTGAATAGTAGAGCAAAGATTTTGGGGCCTAAACCAACTAAGCTGACAAACTAAAGCAATTTTAGAAGTTGTTAGGTATGTACTTTAAAAGTGATGAGACTTATTCTTGCCACCAATGATGTCAAGGGCAAAGCACCATCTGAATTCACTGTATTCACGACTGAGTCAATGGGTCCTGAGTGACCCATACTGTATGTGGAAAACAGGTAGTTTCTTAAGATCAAAGTCTTAAATTTTTGATTCCTAAACTTTTATTTGGTCCTGTTATTAGCATTCAAGGCCTGTATGTGCATACATACAAGCATGTATGCCTTAAATGTGCAGAACACTTCAGTGAGATAGCTGGCATTAATGAAGATTTCAATATATGTGACAATTCCCAGCAGAACTTCCCTTGTTCCCTTAGATAGCCGTGAGAGCCCATGTCTTAAAGGCTTCACACTTTGATCATTAGCTTACTAATAATATCACAGTTTGCCTAAATCCTTAGTTTTCTCCTTCCTTCCTTATAAGTTATTTAAAGTTTTGAGAGGTAATTACTTTTAAATTAGATTATTTTAATTTGCAACTTTTCTGCTCATATTTAAAATAATTTATTTATTTATTAGAGAAAGTGGAGAGATGTTATTCAAAGATAATGTGGGTGTTTTTTCTATATAGTAAGTTAAAAACCTAAATATTGGTGATGCACACTGAATTCATTAATAATTGCTGAATATTTGCACATTTTAGGAAGAAAGAAAATAATGCTGTCTTTGGTAGCAGACAATTGCCAAGGAACAGATCAGTGATATATAGAGAAACCTATTGCAAAAAAGATAAAGATGCTTGAAGCTTAGGGCACAGTACCATGTACCATGCAGCAGCTATTTTTAATATTTGTTTTGCCTAATTCACTACTGTTTGGTTTCAGTTATAATCAAGGGGAGGGGAGTATTCCCTCCATTTCATTTTCTCAAAATTTTCTATCCCTCAAATTAATTTTGCAGGTATTATGATATTTTTTTGACCATTCTATATATGTTTGTTGGTTTTCCTTGCAGCTGTCACTAGCTGCATGTGTGACCCATTAATTACTTGGGCCTCTGTTAACTTACCTGTTAAGCAGACAAAAAAATTCTTTATTTGTTGCAGTTCTGTCAAATGGTTGGGGCTCTAAAGCAGAAAGTACAATTGCTAATAGGAGACTAAGCAGCCTATAAAAAAAGAGGGTATACCCCACTTAAATGAAACAGTACTAAGAAAACTGTAATTCGTGGGTTGCTTAAATTATTGAATGAATAGTTGAATGATTTATTAGGGTGAGAGGTTGTTTTCATGTCACACACTTCTAGCTTGAAGGCATTTAACCTTTATGATTTTGTCATGTGTATGGTAGTCCTTCAGTATGACGTGTCAGTCTCTTGTCACATATTTCATCCATCTATGAGAACCTCTCAGGAATAGAAATCATTGCTGCTGAAGCCTGTTTTAAAGCCAGTTTTTACCTAGGGGTTCCTTTTTTCGTGCTTAGACTTTCACTTTCCATATATCCATCATTCCAGATGTGTCAAAGTAGACAGCTTGCCTCTGGTTTGACATTCCGGTAATAAAAATTTGAGCTATTTGTCACAAACTGGGGTTGAGGCACCATTTCTGACCAGATTTGATCAGTGAAGCAGTTTTTTTGTTGAACCTCAGGGCAGGCAGATTTGCTTCCCTTGTGGCCCTGGGGCTGGGCACCAAAACCAAGGTTGAGACAGACTTTAAATCCCATTGGGGTGGTGAGGAGGTCTGTGCTGACACCCGTGATGGCAGTGAGGGTTCACCTCTGCTCACTGTAGCTGTGTGAAGGTGAGGTGTTTGGTGTAAATTAAGGCTGCTTCTGTTGTAAGCTAAAAGCAACAGGAGCCCATCAGGGTGACACCACTGGCTTTGGATGGGCAGGAATGTGCCACCTGAAGCCCAATGTGTTTCACTGGAGAGTGCTCTCTGGCTGAGAAGAGTGCTCAGGAAGGTGTGCTCACTAAAGCACAGATTGGTCCTACTCCATCAGGTGCTTTCTGGAAGATTACAGACAACCCTTCATCCTTATTCAGTGATGAAGATGATGATGTCTCTCACATGGGGCCACAAGCACTGCTGTTGGTAGAAAGCTGCTGAGTATGGAGTGTGACTCCATCATCTGACTTCATCACTCAACTAGAAATGCAGAGCAAAGTGTTTTGAGAGAACTTGCTCTGGCTTATTCCGTTGTGGTTGTCTTGATTACACAACTAGAAGTAGGATGAAGATAACAGATTTGCATTGGACTGCTATTAAGGAAGCAGATTGTAATCAGACCCACAGGAATTTGGTGAGAAGAAACCCAAGGCAGAGCTACAAAGCTAAATCTTCTGGCTCATGCATTGTGCTTTAACTGCTATAAATCCTCCCGGGTGTCCCATGGAGAGCTTTCTGGGGGAGAGAAGGCAAAGCAGCAGCTCTTAATATGAAACAGTGAAATCTGAAACAACGCTAGATAGAGAAGTCAGGGGAAATGTGAATCCAGCAGACACCATTCCATCAGTTCTGGGCAAGCAAAGGATGCAGACAGCAGAGGAGGTAGTAAACATTCCATGATTTGGGTTTTTTTTAAGGGGGGGATTAAGGAGTCCTGGCAATGGAGACACTTTTTGTGGAGACACTGCCTGGCTCAGAAATTCTATTTACAGCCATGCCAGTGCATTAAACAGCATGTGGGGTGTCCCTGCATGCCAGACAGCTGTCCATGCTGTTGAATAATTAAAATGGTTGATGGCATCAGTTTGGATGCAGCCATCTAGCTCTTTCCCCTGGGATTCCTGGGTGTGTTTTACCATGGGTCAGGGATTTGTTTTACCACCTTACCATGGCCATGCTATGACCATTCCCAGCAGACCACTTGCCAGTCTGATTTGGAAGGCGAGAGGTTTTAATGACACAGGTGCAGACTGTTTTTTTGGGAATTGGCCTCTCCCAGATGGTTGGGGAGCACATTTGTTTACTAGCATAGGTGTCAGCACTGGAGCTGTGCTCAGGTGATGCTGTGCCACAGCTGCTCAATGTGCCAGAGGGACCCAAGCACAGCGTGACACTGGCACAGCTACACTGCTCGTGTGATTCAGAGGTGTAAAGTACTCATGATTCTTATCTGAAGAAAAAGGTTCAGAAGGCAGGGTTCAGGTTTATAGACCACACTCAGTAATGGCAAGTTGTGCCAGCAGGTACGTACTGAGTATGAAGTGGGCTATCTCCCTTTCTTGGGTATTTTGAGGCTCTGTGTCACTAATGAAATACGAGTAGTTCAGGCTGATCTCAGAGGATTGCTCAGGATTGTTTGTGCTCTTGATGGTCCTATGCTCTCTGATAACAGACAGTCTGATCCTTCAGTGGTGCTAGTGGGAACTGAGGTCCCACATTTATCTCAAGCTTCTGCATTCCTATTTTTATGTCTCTTGCCATGTTCAGAGCTCCTCTTTGCTGGTGGGCTAACTGCTGAGCACAATTTCTTTGCAGACTGATGTGTCTTCCAACTGAGCCCTCCTGTTCAGTACCTCCCACTGCTTCAATACCCTTTTTGATCACTTTTTTCCTCATTATACGCCTATGAAGGGAACAGTAGTTCCTGTCCTGAATGTCTCTCTCCTTTTATCTATAATAGCTTACTGCAAAACCATGTCATCGTCCCAGAACCTCTGAGCCACAGTATGGCCCCAGTCTGTCACCTCTAGGGTCCATGAGTGCTTTACTCTTGAGTTACCCTAACTGGAAAACCCTCTTCCAAGGAAGCTAATAGAGGCCTGTACTCAGGGTGTTGGGAATAGGGATGGAAAAAATTGGAAGCAACAAAGTTGCTTGATGTTCAGAAAGAGTACATTACCCAGGAGATGTTTTCTACTGTGTGATCTTGTCAAAGGGAACATTTGTTGTATATATTAGTCTGAAAAGCTTAAAAGACTTGGAGAAACCTCAGAATTTGGTAGCCTAAATATCTGACTATAAGCAGAAAAAAAAAATATTTTTAGGCCACTTACCAGTGCATGTCATGGGTCTGAGTGGTTCCTGATGATATTTTGAAAATATTAAGGATTTCACTAGCACTGTTATTTTTGTTCTTAAGGGCTGGATTCAAAACAAATACTGAGAAAGAAAGGAGTCAGAGGGAGGACAAAATGTGATTTAGAGCACATAGAGAGACTCATATTCATCCCATTTGGTTTTAGGTGAGTCTGACATTAGGAATGTAGTTTCTGTAGGCTTCATCTCTAGACAGAAGCTAGGGAAAGACACACTTCAGACTTCTCCTTTTATTGACTAGAGAGGGAGCTTAGGAAGCTGACAGTCATCATTTCAGCATCTGAGGCTGACATACTCCTTTGAGCTTAATTATCTTTTTTGGTTTTAATTTTGTGTATGTCAGTTATGCAACAAACAGGAATTAAATAGCAGCTTGAATAAAACAAACCCCAATACAATACTAAAGCCTATTAAAATGTGTCTCTGTAATTAGTCTCCCAGCACGCTGTTGTCTCCTCCTTTCTCTCCATCTTTTCCATTTTCCTCCTGTCTCATTTTTCGCATCCTCCTGTAACTGCTCTGCCACTTCCTCAGTTCAGGACTCATTAATTCTCCGTGTCCTTTAATGTGCCTGCAGCACTATGAGATAATAAAATACCAGTATGAAGTATCAGAGAGATGCTTCCACTTGCAGTAAGCAAAAGGCAAGATGTTGTCTCACTTGTATCCAACATACAAGCACTGCAGATTCATACTGAATTAGCTGCCAACTTCTGAACAAGGGTACATTGAGGACACCCCCAGGCTGTTTTCAAACAGAAGTGCAGACTAAATGAAGCCTTCCATGGGATGCTTGAAGGCAGCTGGATGTGTACTGCTTGCCTCTGGGCTTGTGAAGAATGACACGTTACACAGTTTTCACACCCTTTTAAATGTACAGGTTGCCAAATGATACTGACGTGACTTGCTGCTGGAAATACCATGCAGTTTTATGTTTTATAGCCTGCACAGCACTGCTCAGCCCATTGCACCCCTAAGATAGCTTCCCCTTGGTCCCTGCCCAGAGCCTGGTGTGTGGTGTCTACATGGCCCAGGAGTAGGAAAAAGGAGCTTTCCTTCTGTGCCTACTAGTTACTGCTTTTGCCTTTTTCAGCTATACAAGTGTCCTGGGGGAGGTTTGTTCAGGGATAACGTGTTATTAATGGAGGAGGTGATATGTAGCAGGTATAAATCACAGAATTGTCAGGCTTGCAAAAAGACCTCTAAGATCACTGTGTCCAACCATCAACTCCCCAACAAGAAGAAAAAAACCCAACAACAGCACAAAAACACAAAACCCCCACAATCTACCATGCCCAGTGAAGCATGTCCTGAAGTACCTCCTCTACACAGTTTTTAAATACCTCCAGGGATGGTGACTCCACCACTTCCCTGGGCAGCCTGTTCCAGCACCTGATGACTCTCAGTAAAGAAAGAAATTCTTTACTCTCTAATTTAAACCTCCCCTGGTGCAACTTCAGGCCACCTCCTCTAGTCCTATCATTATTTACTCTCCAGAGAGCTCTGTAGAGTAGGGTTTGTTTTGGGGACTCAGCAAGTGGTGGCATGGAGGCTGTGTGACTGAATTCCAAAAGCACTCAGAAGCCATAGGTAGGGCCTTAGAAAATTTTGTAATTTTTTTTTATCTTCAGTGGTGGCGTTTTTTGTTTTGCTTCATATTTCTGAATTTCTAGGACTTAAATGGGCCACATTTCAATCAGACAAGAACAGTTTTTTGAGGAGTCTGTGGTTACATGCAGCTTCAAAGTTGATTGCTCAAAACATGTAGCTGCTGCTCTGAGTCTCTCACAGGTAATGCAGTAGGCACTGAAGTACAATCAGTGAGCACAGGGTTATATTGAGAGTTGTCTTGAAGAAGAAAGGGGTTTCCTAAAGCAAAAAGCCTTGTCATCTAAATATTTTTTTACTCCTTTTCTGCCTTCCCTGCCAGTTGTAGCCAAAGAGCAATAAAAATTCTGCTCTTTGAATAGGTTTTTCTTAAAAGAAAAAATCTGCAAAGCATCATTTAGGGCACATCAGGTGAAGAAGATGATGAACAGAGTCAAAACTCTTGTAGACTTCTGCTCCTAACCTGTGTCTGAAGCAGCGTATATTTTCCTATATTTTCAACCTTCTGAGCTTAATTGTTACACCTAAAGTTAGGTAGAAGTTGATTTACTCACTCTGTGTTGGTGTTTTCAAAATTCATGTGCGATGCCAGTTTTTTCTGAGGCCATATTCAAAACCTGTTACAGTTTTAATCTTAGCACAAATATAATGCTAAATGGCCATTAAACTAGTTTAACATGCAATGTTTCAGTTATCTTGCTTAGATTTAATATGGTCTAACTAAAATCTTTTTCTTGCAGGTCTGAGTACAGCCGTATGTCCTCTACCAGCAGTGAGTATAACTTTGAGGTGTTTTTTTTTTTTTAGCCAATTCTCATGTTTTCTTTTTTCTGGTTGCTACTATGTATTAATATCAACAAAGTATTGTGATAGAGTATGCACTTTGGCCTCCATTCCTCCTCTTCTTGAATCTATGTCTAGGAATCAAGCTGATTGGATGTTTAGGAGCAAAATATGAGCCATGTGTAACGTCGTAAATATTGGAGCTCACAAGAATGCAAGTGATGACAAAATCTGTAGACATGTTGTGGCCATTGCAAAGAGGTCCTCCAGCCAAATGAGTTTGTAGCAAGGAATGTCATGAAAGCTGGGGGATGCAGGAATACCGTATGTTTATTGTAAGCTGATGCCAAGGAAGCACTTGAGAGCAAATTTTGGGAAGCATTTCATTGATTTCAAAGATGATAGGTGCTCTAGTAAGCATCACAGCCTTTCTAGATATTTACAATAGCCAGTTGGATTCAGGTTTATCCACCAGAAAAGAAAAAAATGAGTTCTGGTGTCTCAATTATTTTTTCTTTCTTTTTATCCAATACAAGAAGGCATTTTTTAAAGAAACTTGTAGTGCTTTTTCAGCCCTCTATCTACCCACTCCAGCTGTTTTATTAGTTGTAGGACATACTGTATCCACAACACTTTGAAGTGCAATAATGCTTATTCATGCACAGCTATAAGTATCTCTCCCCTGTCAAAGTGCAAGGTGATGCCTCCCTCCTTGATTCACATATAAACAGGAACTTTATTTATGCCAAGCAAGCAGATTAAAAATTCACAGATGAACAACTGTGTTTTATAATCTGGATCTTTATGCACCATGAAAATCAGAGGAGAAGAAAGCTGTCAGTGTTTTCTCATTCACACATTCTGGCTGAAGCGTGGAGGGGGTTATTTTCCATCTCCCATGGTCTTTAGCAGAGGGCTTTTATTGATTTCAACAAGAGCTGGATCAGACAGTGTTCGTAACGTCTGGCTCCTGAGCTGATGTGACTAGCAGGGAGCTCACTCTTTCCTCCATCTGCTCAGTTTGGCTGTTTATGTCTCAGAAAGAGAGCATTTAGTGCAGCTTTTTCCTAAATTCTGTTGTTTAAATAGCATTTTGTATTCCTGCTGTCAGACATAATTTTTGAAATTATGGGGTGCCAAAATCGAGGCAATCAGCTTTTCTGTGCTAGTGCAAGCATATTGGATCTGACTGGGTAACACCAGATGTGTGCTTCCAGCTTCCTCCACTTTTTGGGTGGTGACTCATAATTATTTTCCCAGTAGAAGTGCTTGTTTGGCAGACAAGTTCAGAAGAAAAGGAGGAAGTAGAGTATTTCTCATCTAAAAATTTGCGTTTGATCCCTTCCCAACTTTTTGTGACTGGTGTGCATTTTACAAATGAAGGTAAGAAAGTTGTATTTGTAAGTCTGTTTTTTTTAATCAGCTGTTAGCAAGGGTAATTTTTGGTTGTGAGGCAGCTGCAGAGTGTCATGTTAACTGTGGTTGCCTCAGTGTCTTGCTGGCCACGGGTGTCCAGAATATATGGGGATTACAGTTGTATTTCAACACCAGTAATTTGTCAGTACAAGGAATTATTATCATTCTATCAAAGACTCAAAAGTTCAGGCAACAGGACAATCATCTTCGTTCTCTCTTCTGCTTCCAAGGCAAATTATATTGATACAACTTCATGAGCAGCAGTATTTAACTTTGCATTTTGTGGTTTGTGTGGTTGGTTTGGTCAGACAGTGCAAGAGTAACGGAAGGAGCTACATAAAAGAACTCCAGAAAAACAGAAATGCAGGGCCTGGCAATTGGAGGCTGCATAATGCATTTATAGAAAATATTACTTGGGAGGAGATACAAAGAAAAAAAGGTGATTTGGCTGTTTGAATTTCTTTGGGGGAAAGATTCAGCAAGTGTTACCATTCGTAATACAGAAAGCAGTATAATCAATGATGCTGTTAGGTACTAACATAACACAAAGTAAGCTGCTGTAAATTAAAATGCAAGAATCTTCACTATCTACATCTGCTTCATCTGAAGCTCCTGTTCAGGTGAGGTGGGGTTTATCTGATTGCAATGCCAGCAGCTGAACAAACCATAGGACTTTGCACCAATGCAAAACTGTAGAGGAACCCTACAGTCCCCAAGTCAGAAGTCAGATAACATCAACTGCTGTATGGCATTTGAAGGATCATTCTGTATCTCTATTTCTACTACTTTTTTTCCCCTAAGCACGGGGCAGCAGTTAATGTGGGCTGCACAGTTGAAAACCCTGCCTGGTGGGTTAGTTGGACCTTGGGTCTTTGTGTAGCATCTCAGTTCTTTTCATCTTTGCTCTTGTGTCCCTTAGTTTTGAGTAACAGAAAAATCCTTTTTGCCAGCAGCATTTGTCTGACATTTGTGGGTTTGTACACAAGTACTTGGGGAAGAGTACCAAAGTTTGCAGAGTGTGTTTATTTCTGCAAGGAAATGCAGCAGTTCTCTGCCATGCAGGCTCTGGCTGTTGTCAGGGTGACCCTGTGCCACTTTGCCTTTTCTTAGTGAGCAGAGTAAATAGGTCACAGAAACCTGGCTGCTGGATGCTGGGGTTTGAGGCATTACAGCTTTGGTTTGGTAGTGTGATTTCAAGGAAGAAAAGTGCTAAATTCTTTTTGACCCTTTCTTGTTTCCCCCCGCCTGAATTCTGATGTGGGTAACCACTTTTCCCTTTGTTCTTTAGCCCTTCAGGGTGCTCTTCATGAATCTAAAAAATGTATTAAGCTGCTTCTTGTAATATTTTCAATTCCCTTTCCAATTACAGTTTTCAATTACCATTAAGAATCCCTAACTGTATGCGAGAGGGAATTGTAGTAGGCACTTTACACACACAGAAGAGACTTTTACCCGAAGTACATAATAACAAAATATAAAACCATAGGTGGCATATGGTTACAAAAGGTTGGAATTACAAAGATGCCATTAATTAGTGTTGGTCAGCACAATAAGCAACAGTCTCTGCACATCCACATTTTAATTATCTTCAAATTGCTTTGAGCTACTGTGTTTCAAGGCTGATTCTTGACCAGGGAGGAGGAGTTTTGATGAGAGCTGCTTATTTCTTCCTGTGCATCACCTCTGCATTTATAATAATAGCTCTTTAGAAAGACTCAAAGCAGAAAGGGGCATTCTGAAGGGAGACCACTGGGCTTTGTAACACTTGAAATGTCCCGTACCTAGTCAGCTCTGGAGCCAATTTAACCAGGTTGTCTTAGAAATAATTGTGGAAAATTAGTCATCTTTCCTTCTCCCCCTTGGCATTTTTCATATAGACCATCAGCAGGGAGCTGCCTGGATACAAGTTTGTACCCTGCCAGCTAAGTTGGTAAATGAAACATAAAACCAGCCCTCTGGGGTAAGATGCAACTTTCTGGCAGATTTTAGAGCCTTTGAGATAGTGTAACTCTGCACAACAGCGTGGTTCATGTTGTGCATCCCAATGGGGTAGAGGGCTTGTCACTCTCTTGCTTTGCAGCTGGAAAGCTGGTAATTCACCTTCCCCTGCCTTTCATTTAGCTGCTGGGAAATGTTTGAGTCCTTCTGGGGCGTTTTTAAGGTAGTTTGTATTCTTCCATGGTAAACCTGAGAGCTGGTATACTAAAATTTTATTTCCATGTTGTGCATGCTTCCTAACCCATGGAATTTCACCCTCTTGCTAGTTGTAAAAATTAAGCAAAAACATTTTTATCTGGCAGATTTACAAATGCGTGGGGTACATGTTTCTTTTTCAATAAAATTTACCTTTAAGTTATTTTCTGTGTGCTATTCTGTTCCTGTGCTAGCATGAGTTCAGGTTGTTCTTTTGGGATTCAATCAATGTTTTGCCAGTGTCACCTGCATCATCTCCCCTGGGCTGATTTTGGACTCTATTTTCTCTGCAAGTGTCAAGAGTTCCCTCCTTATGGAGCACTAGGAAGGGGAGGGTCTCTCTTGTTTTTGATTCTAGAAGCAGGGTGAAGTGTTAAGTCTGTATCTTACCTCAGTGCACCAGCTGTGTGTTGAAATAGGCTGCCCAAACAGCACTTTGGGTGTTAAGTTTTATTTCTTCATTGGTGGATCCAGCTCCTTGTTCTGGATCTGGACACAGGAAATGGAAAATCACCAGCAGCACAAGAGTACTTGCTGCTTATAAAAAGCCCCTTGAAACTTTGTGTATCTGTCTTGAATTAGTCAAAGACCCCATTCGATGTCCTTTTTCTTTCAGATTTATTTCCAGTCTTTTTTTAGACACCTAGCAATTCTCATTAAAGACAATTAGGGTTAGTTAATGGCACGAGGTCAAGGGACAATATTCAAATAAAAAAAAGGTGGTAGCCTAATCCTGAATTTAAGATATATCATTGTTATACTAAAGCTGCATCACCTTTCTTTGCTGATTCAGTGTTTTACTTGCTCTCATTTTAAGTAACTCTTTCTACTTTGAAGCCAGCTGGGAGTTGCTGCACTCAGTGCCAATATTAGAAGTAGAAATTGTGTATTTGTATGCATTATCATTCTGAACTACTCAGGTGCAGCAGCAGAGTTTGGTGGTTTTGTTTGGTTGGTTTGGTTGCTTGTTTTGTGGTTTATTTTGGTTTTTTGTTTGGTTTTTTGTTTGTTGTGTGGGGTTTTTTTGTTTGTTTTCTTTTCTTTTCTTGTTGCTACCCACCATGGTATCTGCTTCTTGATGTTACCTTGCTGGAATCATCTTCTTCTTCTCTCTCTATTTTTAAGTTAATAGATTTTTAGAGCTGTTGGCAGGAAATGTGAAGAGGAAAATGTATCCCTGAATAAAACAGACCTAAATCCAGCCTGAGCACAAGGTTCTTCATAGAGGAGAGCAAAGTCAGTGCCTCCAGAAGTTCTCCCATTTCTAATTTTTAAGAATTTTTTTTCCAAACACTTTAGAGGCAGAGGAATCACATCTGTCAGAATGGGCAATAATAGAGCTTTTGGTGAAGATGGTAATTATAGCCTTCCTGGTTGCAGAGAACAGGAGCTATGGAAGCTAAGGATCTATAGTATTATGCAGATGTATAGGTGCCTTATAACAATAACATATGAAGAAATGTCCTTCTGTTACTTGTGTATAATTTCAAAATCTGGCTGCCTTCACTTAACTGTTAAAGGTGATGAAAACTCACCAGGAGAAAGAAGCAGGCTGGGTTTTATGTGGGCTTTTCAAAATCTGTCATAAAGCTGTCGTTTCATTTTATATATATATATATATATATATAAATAAAATATATAATTATATTATATATAAATAATTATATAAATATATACATTTTATATAAATATATATTTATATATAAAATATATATTATATATACATAATATATATCTAATATATTATATATAAATAAATATATAAATTTATATATATTATGTATAAAATATATATTTATATATATTGTATACACATAATATATATATTATATATATATATACATATGAGTGTATATATATATATATATATATATATATATATATATATATATATATAATATATCTATTTCATTTCTTTAGGATACATTGTTCAAGCCAGTTCTAACCCAGGCACTGCTGGACTGAGTGTCTTCTAAATGTATTTCTCCAAATAATGTCATTTCCTAAGTGTAAGGTTATAATGATATTCTTCTATTCTTCTTTATATTTATGAATATAAACTCTAGTATATTGTTTCTTATTTCCACCTCTCTGAAGTGGAACTGAGATGCTTTTACAATGACTGGCAACAAGCTGTATTAAATACAATTGTAAAATCAATTTACAGTGGGCTTGCCAGCATCATGCTGCATTTCCAGAAGGTGTTGTTATAAAACAAAGACTAATTAAAGTACGAGGAAAATATAAGAGGAAATTAGACTCAAATCATGTAGAGCTCTTAGCCTGCAGCATCTGTCAGTGTTGCAGATTCAGGTGTTTTATATAATGGTGAAATCTGAAGCGTCAGCTACCTTGGAAAGTACAGTGAGCATCCTCTGCATAACTTTGCTGGTCTTTGTTACACTGCTAGGGTTAAAGAGTAGTGCTGTTTTCCACTGTGGCTGTGTGGAGAAGGAAAATGTCATTGCTCTGTGCCACCTCATAGTCTTTGGCTGTGCAAAACATGTTATTGTAGCTGCTTGTCATCAAATGCCACTGCAATGAGGGAGCAAATGCTCACATACAGGATGGAAAAGTATAGTACTGAACCACAAAAAGTTGAGGTTGGAAGGCTGTTCTGGAGATCATCTAGCCCAAGCCTTCTTCTGAAAGCAGGGGCAGTAAGAACATGGACCATGTCAGGACCATGTCCCATTGTGTCCTGAATGGGACTACAGCCTGTTTGGACACCTCTTCCAATGAGTGTCCTCTTGTATTTCAGTTTGAATCACCAGCCAAGAGCAACATCAGCAGGCCCTGTTGCTCTCCAGTCCCTAATTTTCCTTCTCAGTTGCAAAATTTTAATCATCTTCTTGGATTTTGCTATAGTATTTCACCACACAGCACCATCACCCCTCCCAGCCCTGCCAGCATCTCAGTCTCATCCACAAGCATCTGCAGATGATGCATCCTGATTTTCAAGAGATCCAAATGGACCTGTGCCTACATTGGGTACTGCACAGGGTTATCACTGCTGCCAGGCATCATTGTCTGGAAACCATGCTGAAGATGTTGATACTAAGTTAACACTGTGATTTGAACTTTCACCTCTCAAGAAGTTGTGTTTAGGATGCTGTTCTGGTAGGAGAGAGAATGGTAAGGTTAGTCTGACTGCATTGGGTTATATGCAAACATAAAGATCAGAGAGGAAGCATGCCCTTAAAGACACTGTCAGAGTGGTTCCAAAGAATGTTTATCAATATGGTGATAGGTGCTATATAAATATAAATATAAATATAAATATAAATACAAATACAAATACAAATACAAATACAAATACAAATACAAATACAAATACAAATATAAATATAAATATAAATATAAATGTAAATGTAAATATGTATTTCAGTGTCCAGAAAAAGAAGATAAAAAACAACTGAGGTACAATCAGGTGTAAGGGTATGCACAAACAAATGCATAACTGTGCTTGAAATCAAATCTAGATTTGATTTTTGCAGGTCATGTATGTGGCATTAGCCACAAGGATGCTTTTCCCCTTGTAAAGACTGAAGTTACCATTTAAAACTATTTAATTTGGATTAACCCATGGATCTTAAAGTGGGCTTATAGGAAAAATAGGAACATACATTTTAGCAGGGCCTATTGCAGCAGTAATGGTTTTAAACTGAAAGTGGGTAGCTTTAGATTATCTACAAGAAAGAAATTTTTTACAATGAGGGTGATGAAACACTGGCACAGGTTGCCCAGAGGTGTGGGAGAAGCCCCATCTCTGGAAACATTCGAGGTCAGGCTGGACAGGGCTCTGAGCAACCTGATCCAGTGGCAGATGTCCCCTCTCAGTGCATGGAGTTGGACCCCTTCCAACCCAAAATATTCTTAAGATTCTATGCTTTCTGTTCTGTGCTAAAATCAGAGTTTCAGTCTTTGGGATCATTTAACACTCACCAAACTGTTGCATTGGCTTAGTGCTAGCTTGAGATTTTTTGGGAAAGTGTAAGGGCACCCTAAACTGTTATTGGACCAGAGCTATTAAACAACGGTTATTGGACCAGAGCTATTAAACTGTTTTCATTGTTATTTATATGATCATTGTATGTTGGTTTCTAACCACATCCAGTCAGATTTTTGGCATGTCATATAGATACAGCGAATAAACACTGGACTGGTTATTAGAAAACAATTATTTGTGTATGGATTACAATCCCAATGTTTTTCTAACTACTTTTTTAAGCAGACATAGTCATAGTCAAACCACATAAGCAAATACTTCCTTGTTTCTCATTACCAAGCACAAAACAGAAGCATAGGAAATCTTTGATAGATGCTGAGCTATGGAGTTCTAATAAAAATCTATAGGAAAGATTTCAGAGAAAGCTAATTTGGATTATTAGGTGATGTGGGTTGGCTTTCTCTTTGTGGAAGTGTTACTGCTGTTGTTCGAGAAAGACACAAGGAATTAGGCAGCTATTTAAGGGGATTTTACCCCAAACAATGGTTTGTAGGAAGGATTGACATTCCAAGTTCAGTTGGTACAGTGATGAGAATGATCTGGGAATTTCTGAGACATCTGTCTGGATTGTTAAAGCCCAAAGAGGGAAGCTGGAAAAATAAATCCATGCCATAGCAGCTCCTGACTCAGAGGCACTGGTTCTGATGGAACTGGAAAAGCCACCAGACTCACTGAGTCAAATGACAAAACACTCATGAAGACTGAAGCTATTAGGGCAGTTTCTACTAAATGCATGCTGGTTTGACAATACCAACAGTTAGTTTCTTCATTTTGTGGCTGCAGTACAATAAAGTGGTGTGTTTTCCTTCATTTGAGCTCTTTAAAATTAAATAAATAAAATCTATTTATGCAAGCTCAGTGGGGGACTGGGACATTTGGTAATCAAGGCGTGCCACATTCTAGAGCAGCAGATGTTCACTGCCTGCCTCAGTTCTGTTGGTACCACATAATTGTTCATTAGTAGTTTTGCAAAAAAAAAAAAAATCTTGTATCTGTAATTTCTGAAAGGTTCACAAAATGTTTGCCAGGTGACTCCTGGCTGCCCCCCATATGGGATCAGAAGGAAGCACTGATGACAAAGCCTGCTTTCTATTTCTGCTTCTCTTTTCCATCAGCTGGGATGGGACAGGTCTTTGGAACTGCACACTGCTGTTAGCTGAAGGGATTAGGAGAGTCAAAATAGTTTTCCACTGCTGTCAAGTCCAAGTGGTTCCTTTGCTGTGATGCCAATATTGTTTGTCCACAGGGACACAAGCATGGCAATGCCTGGCCTACCTCAGGGTTTGATCTCATCTTTTCTTTAGATGTGACTTGAGTGTAGATGCTTTGTTGTGTCTCCTGCCTTCTTTCTGTCTGGGTTTCCCTGTCACCTCTTTTTCATACCAAAAAGTGTAAATTGATTAAAAGAAGAGACCTGCCAGATCAGTTCTCTGACTGCCACGAGAAGGCATAATCCTGATTACTCCTTGACTGAGAGCTTCTTTTCAGCAAGCTGTTTCAGCTTGCACCTATACCTGACACATGGGAAACACTGGAAACACTTAGCTGGGAATAGCAGGGGGAAGAGTGCCAGCAGCAAAGCCTTAAATTGTCTTAAACCCACCATAAAATCACACTCTCAGATAGCTAGAGAACATTGGATGAGGTATGGAGCTCATTTTTGGATCTAATTTGCCAGCTGCTCAAGTGTACATTTACTTGGGTTTTTTAAGGCAATGGTCGTTGTGCCCTTTTATAAAAAAGATGTTTCTGAGAATCTGGAGTTTGCATAGGAGTTGGATTTTAAGAAAATACAATGCTTGCAATCAAAGGACTCTCAACACTATTTAGCTGGAGGCAGTCTGAATGCTGTCATGCCCCAGCTTTTTATTTATTAGTGATTACTGAAGAGAGTTTTAGTGAATTACTGAGCATTGCCACTCTACAGAGTCTGATATTAATAGCAAAGAGCAGTATTAATAGCTGGCTTCTTGCAAATGCTATGGTCCATATCTTTCTTCAGGAAAATTTTATGATTAGGAAGGATGTGCATCTTTGCAAAGCTTAACTCTTCTAAAATGGAAATCTGCAGGCAATTGGGTCTCTGAATTTCAGTTTCAGGCTCTCAGGCTCTCCTCCCTCCCCTATGCACCCTAAAAAGTGAGCTGACTTTTTTTTTTTTTTTTTTTTTAATTCTATATACAGTATAAAAAGTGTAGTAGTTGAATATCAATAATTAAAGTACCTCCTCTGTATTTCTTCACTGGATTGAATTCAGCAGCAATATGGGCTGCTATGTGAAGTCCCTGTTCTTACCCTGATGGCCTAAGGTCATTTGTGCCAGTAGCATCACCAAACTCACTGGGACAAACCCTGCAAGCAGCAGCTCAGCATTGTGATTGACTTCCCCTCATTGGGGTTTCTGATTATAATTTTCTCCTTGTGCTTTCCTGAAAGACACAAAATGAGAGTTGCCATCTGTTTTCCACAGATCGTGAGTACTTTTCAAGCTGCCAAAAAAAAAAAAAAAAAAAATTAAAATTACTTACACTTCCTGTTATGGGTTTTGTGTCTCCTGTGAGAATAAGTCTCTGTAGAATAAAGTCATTTGAGCCCAAAGATGGGGAAATAGAGGTGGATTGTGGCTTTGAGTGAAGGCAGCTGAGACAGTGCAAACAGTTTGAAGCTGCCAAATCATGTGAAAATGCTTTGTGGCATGGACGTGTGTGCAGACTGAGACACCGAGACAGCTCTTGAAAAGTGGTGAGCTGTGTGGGAGGGAAGAAGGGAAAAGACAGCAACTGACAGGCAGAAGAGTATCTGAAGGTGTATGAGTACACCAGCACTTTGAGGTTCTTGCTTTTCAGCAAATTAGGAGCTAAATCTGTGGTTGAGGAGAATCTTACTCAATAGACTTACTGAAGTCTTACTTCAGTGCTCTCCAGAGGATGAGTAGATTATAAGGATATATTTTTCTTTTTTTTTAATTGAAATTCTGACTATTTCTAACACTGCTGTTGCCAATGTAACATATGGTGTCAGCAGCATATCTTGAGGAAGGAGAACACCAGGTTGTGAGAACACCATGCAGCAAGAAGAATAAAGAGCTTATAAGAAGACCACAGCATTAGATAAAAATCCTTATCTTGGGGGTGTTTGTGAGGAATTGCCAAGAAGTTTGCTTTCTTGTAACCATGGTGTGAAAACACCCACAGTAGGTTCCTACAGTTTGTCTGTATGAAGAATTCATATACCTTCCTCTAAAGCACAGCCTCTGCTTTGACATAGAATCATAGAATGGTTTGGGTTGGAAGGGACCTTAAAGATCATCTAGTTTCAGCTCCTCTGCCATGGGCAGGGACATCTCCCACCAGACCAGGCTGCTCAAAGCCCCATCCAGCCTGGCCTTGACCACCTGCAAGGATGGGGTATCCACAGCTTCTCTGGGCAACCTGAGATGCCTGCAGACTCCATAAAGCCTGGGTATAACACACAGACACAGCAAGGAGAAAGCTTTAGCATTAGGTACATGGGATTACACATCTAGAAGCACAATGTGGCACTCCTGGCCCTTTTATTTTAGCCTGTTTTTGAAGGGAAACACGAAGAGAACATGAGCCATCTTTACAGACACTAACTTCCCACAGGTTCCATCAGAACTGGATGAAAGGCAGTGGGACAAAACTTTGTCTCCATGGAGAAAAAAAGCTTCAATGTGAGTTAAAGTTACCTCTTCACCTAACCTACAGCTGGACGGTCAGCCCACAGGCAACACATGCGCTTTTTGAGTGTGAACTGCTTCTTATCTGCCAGGTAGTTAAGAGATAAGTGAGAAAGCTGAAAAACTGCAAATGAGGAGCTGAGGCAAAGTAGGGACTGAGAGTATATCTGTTACCTAAGGGGTCCCTGACTCTTCACCTTGCTTTGAGCAGTCAGCAGCCTGAAGTTTGTTGTGAATGAAGGAATGGACAGCACAACAGGCACATAGTTCATGAGCATTTCTTCCATAATGATCACATAAGCATGTCTCATCTGTTGACAAAGTGGTACAGCAAAATGAGACACTAGAACAAGATCAATTTTCAATATAAGCGTATATATGTATATATATAACTTTCCCTCTGATTTGTGCCCAAGGTGGAGTTGCTTGGTTCCCACTACATTTGTGGGCAGTGGAGAGTGATGTGTCTTATCTCAGGTTTGGTTCTGTCTCTCATGATTAAATACAAATAGAGCCCAAGACAGCCAGCCTGTCTTGGAAGATCTGTTAGGTAGCTGACCTTCCACAGGATGACTCTGGGCCACAGTGGTTGTATTTCCTGTGAGGAGGATGAGGGTCATACGGTTCTGAGGGCAAGCCAAGGTGGTGATCTTGGCACCACAGTCCATATGACTGTGAACAGGAAAGAGTGTGTCAGTGTGCAGCTGCATGATCAGCTGAAGATGTGTAACTGCTTGAGTACCCAAGGCCAACGTGAAGGGAGTGGGCAGGAGTGCCTGGAGAGGTGAGGGATGTGAGATGGACTGAGATGGACACTTCCAACAGCAGCTTAAGTTGATCTTGACAGGTTACCCTGAGGCAGGTCAGTGGAATGGAGCTGGTAGGAAAGGGATGAGAATTCCCTGGGGGTTGTAGCACAGTGGGAAGTTTCAGGAAGTGCTGCACCATCTAACAGTGAATATACCACATAATGAGATTTACCATTGCCTTTGCTTGCTTGTGCAGGGCCTCTGTGGGCATTAAGTATCACTTTTTTATAAGATTCACTCCCTCAGGGTTTGCAGTGTTCTGTACACTACAGGCAATGGCACCTCATGAGACTGTTCAGATTAATGTAGATGTGAAGGCATTTTATCTCTGTCAGGCAGATAGAGATGGGCTTAATTTTCCAACTTTATTTTTGCTCAGTAATTTTTTTTTTTTTTTTTCGCCTGACAGCAATCATGTAACAGCACAGAGAGCCTGTACAACATGCTAGACTGAAGGAGCAGACTGACCAGTTTGCCATGGTTGTCACTGTGTTGATCTGGTGTGCATTGCCTGTACCACCTTTGTATGGATGGAGGAGTGACCATCCTGGCACCATTATCTCCACTGGAGAGCATTCAATTGCAGCTTCACAGAAAGCCTCTGCTCTGATGGCAGCAGGAAAGAGTTTTCTCCTGTTGGAAGAATATCCCCTTTCTTCCTGCTTCTGAGCATCCTCCGTGAGTTTGAGGGGGTGTGCAAAGCAGGGCATGCTGAGAAGCACAGCATCCTGCAGCCCTGCATTTGTCAGAGCCTATTACACAGCAGGGGAAGAGAATGGCAGAGCTGGTGAATCTGTCACATCCTGCTTGTTCAAAAGATTATTGATGCTGCATAATTCATCAAAGCATGACCTAGCAGTGGGTTCTGCCAGACAGCTGCCAGAGCTGTCCAGTAACCGCTTCTGTTGCAGCTGCCCATAAAGTGATGCTCCTTGTTTATGAAAATAGTCCCTGTCTTTGCTGCCTGCCCAGGAGCCTTTCAATTAATACACCTAAAAGGGTCAGTCTTGCCTTGGACTCTGATAAAACGTGAAGGTCATGTTCGGTGAAAAATGCTACCATTTTGTTGTGGTTTTTTGAATGGGATTGAAATAGGGAAATATTAGTATTTTCTGTGCAATAGAAATAATAGGAAATTTCAGTTAAGAAATACAGTGCTTTTTTCTGACATTACTTATACAGTGATTTAATTTTTTTTTTACATCCCCACAGCTGAAATGTTTTAATTAACATTGATCAAAATATACTGACCTACAATGATCAGCTCTGAATTCTTTCATTACTTCCTGATAGTAATTATTTCCTAATAATGAAGTGCTGCTCGATGGGAGCTGCAGTTCAGAAGCTTGGCACATTCTCTCTGACCCTCTGCCATTGCCTGATATACATCTCCTGTAGAGCATCATGCAGTTTGGCCAGAATGAAATGAGAAATCTTTCCACCTGATGTAGCAATAAAGGAATCTAATCTGCAGGGAAAGAGGTTCGGGTGTTGGTTCCCATAAGGAGAATGTCACAGCAGGAAAATGGAAATTCATGTTTCAGTGTTCAGATTCTCAATGCAATATTGTGTGTCAGCTAAACATACATATATTATAAATATAATATATATACTTATATATATATTATATTTTTATATATATATATTATATTTTAAATATATATATATATTATATTTATGTCAAGTGTTTATAGGTTGAACACTTCCTCTGAGTTTCCTGTATAGAAGAGTGAAAATGTAGGTGACTAGAAAATTGAAAATGTCTGCCAGGGTCTTACAATGCACTTTTCCCTGCACAAGCTGGGGCTGGGATCCAGTCTACCTAAAATCTCTCTTTGCCATGAACTCCATCCTAGATCACAAATTTATCCAGGTTTGCCAGATCTTGTTGGTAACTTTTCCTTAAATATCTGAGAGATCTTTGGACCCATATCTGGATTCACCAACACAGGGTTAGGAGGGATATTTCAGGGAGACAGGTGCTTGTCTCCTTAAGCTCTGCTATAGCCTGGTTTTAAGCAGTCAGTGGATTTCCAGTCAAGTCCACTGGAGAAGCCTGGAAAATCAGATGTCATTGAGACCTCTGAAAGTGATGACTTCTACTGAAACTGCAAGTGGTTGAAGCACCACTCCAAGAAGGGACAGATCTCTGTGCAGGGCAGCTCCAGGGGGAATGCCTTCTCACAGGTGTATAAGCAACCAGACTGCCAGGTCATGTTGGCCTGAGCAGACAGCCCAGTAACCATCCTGCTGGAACCAGGTGTGCAGCAGTCCTGGGGCCAGAAAGCAAACGCAAAGGGGAGACATCTCTAACCTAAGGTTATTCAGGTGGCATGGAAGAAAACTCTGCTCATCTCTTCTAGGGACATTTTGCCTCTTGTGGAGTTCCACTCAAGAAGAACCAGCTCTTCCCAGCTGCTAGGGTTGCTGGCCCAAAGTTACACCCACTTGTGCCTGCTTTGGGCCAGGAGCCCTCCTCTCCAGGCCACCTGTGGGAAGGATCTTGTTACCAAATGCCCATCTCTGAGAGGTGATGGCAGAGGACTGAACCTGGTGCTTCTCACTTTGCCCATGGGTGTTTGTGTCACTGGATCACTGCTGTTGTCATAGCCATCCCCTTGGGCACCTCTGGCCAAGGGGGAGTGCTGAGCAGCTCTGGGTGCCAAAAACGTTTGTCCTCTGCAGATACCACTGCTCCTACAGAGTGAAGGGGGAGGAAAGGAATTAGGAAGGCAAGATCTTCCATCCTCTGCAGGGTTTTCAGAGCTTCACTCCATGTACTCATCAGGGAATGTAGGCAGCAGGGCTGGACAAGCAGATATCTGTCCTGGTTGAACCCAAGACAAGGCAGCTTGAAGCTCAGTGAAGTCATACCCAAAGGAGAGAGTTGGCACAGGCAGGTGTGACAGCACCCACTGCTTTCTGTCAGATTGTCTTTCTGATGAAAAAAAAGATCCTGGTTTTTGGGCAGGGAAAGGAAGAGAGGAAGAACCAGATGGCAATATTGACATTCCACTTTGCAGGGCTTTGTTTTTGATCCATTCAGCAATATTGCATCAGCAAGAAAATAAAAATAATATGTAGAGAAGGACCCATCCAACACTCAAGCGTGAAACATCAGGCCCCCTTCATCTCCCAGCTTTAGGGCATCAAGTGTGACATCCCCAAAGTATTTGGGCTGAGTGCTTGCTTTAACCTCTCATGGGTGGTTAATACTACCTAACAGAGTAGTGAAAAGTTTAGAATTGTAAAATACTCTTTCAGTCCTGGTAGTAATTACCTCTTAGCAATGTTAGCACTTTGCCAACTCAAAGAAAACTAATCCCCTTCTGTCATAGGAAAGAAAAAAACGTAATAGCTGTGAGAACTGTGGAGCTTATTTTCAAATAGATGCCTCAGCATTTTGATATTTTCTGTGGGATTAACTAGTAACACTGGCAGGCTAATACATATGCAGAGCTTTCATTTGCTTCTGTGACAACTTGCCGGGGGCAAATTGAACTGTGTCATGAGAAAGGGTGTTGTTCCCCCCTTCCTTGTCAGTTGAAGCAAAAAGACTTGCTAGTAACACAGAAACAATTTGCAATTTATCATGAGTTCAGGGGAAGTTTCTCCTCTCTCGTTACCTCCTATTCCCACTTTTTTTTCTGTTTCTCTTTTTCTTACCAAAACAGAAAGAGCTGCCATTTTATAAGCACAGAAGCCGCATAATGACAGGTCCACCACTGTGCAGTAAAAGCATTTTACTTTGCTAACAAAAAATAGACACTGAAGCTCTTTCTGTAATGATTTGTTACCCTTTCTTCCCTTCATCTTAGCTGCCTCTAGCTCAAAAAAAAAAAAAAAAAAAAGAAAAAAAGATTATTTGCTCTGCTGTACATATAAGCCCAGCTCCTAACAGTGCCTTTTGCCATGCTTTGGTGGGCTTCTGAGTCTGGCTCTGTGAGTGTTTGGTGCTGATGGGCACAGGCAGCAATGGCTGCAGAATACTAATGCTGGGGCTGGCTCCCACAAGGCTCCACTTTTGAAAAATACTTTAGGCATTCGGTGTCTATGCAGCATGCTGAGCAACAGGAGGGCAGAAAAGCCATGCTCAGGGTTTATTTATTTATTTTTTTCAGTGCAGAGCAAGGAGCCAAGAGGAACGATGGCTCTTTGCTTCACATTGTTGTGCCCAGGCTTCTTTTGGAGCTGCAGTCATTTATATGCATAAATATCAAGCCTGTCACTTGTTGCAGGCTTTGATAGCATTTGTGTGACAAAGGAAATGAGGGAGAAAAGAGCTGAACATCTTCTATTCCAGTCTTAGAAAGTGGATTACCGTGTAGCTATGGCAATTATTTTCTTTCTGGTCTTATTAGGTCACTGTCCTCTGCAGTTTGTTTTCCTTCCTGTCCTGCTGCCCTGTGTAAAGGACCACGAGAGGATATCCTTCCACACCCAGTTTGTCTTTCTCCCACACTGAGAGTTATCCACAGAGAATGTCTTAAAGAATTTACCATTATTTAAGAATTTATATATATATATAAAGAATTTACCAAGAATAAAGAACTTACCATTAACAGTTGGTAGAGCAAAACCTTTTGCCACATATTTTTTAATATTTTTTTTCTTCAACTTATTTAGACAATTAACCATCAGACAAAGTCACTCCACTTAACACATTTCATGCAGAGATACAGGAACTCTGTAATTATATTTTTTACTACATGCTTGGTTTATCTATCTCTCCCCTAGGCAAAGTGCATGCTTGCTATTTGCTCTCTATACCATATTTTTCTGCAGCTGCTAAATCAAGGCTGATGGTATGTTTACCAGTCATCTCTGGTAAGCTTTGCAATTGCATCTAGCTTTTCTCTGGGTCTTGCAGCCATTCTGTATTGAAAGACAATTAAAATAGAGTACTTGCATAATGCTGTTTTTCCATTAAAGAAATTGCTGAAGTATCACAGGAATGTTATTCTGATGCCAGGGGGGAGGAGGGAGAGGTTCATCCTGAGTGCCAATAGGAGGGGAGACAGCCTGTGAGACAAACCCCCTATTAAATGTGGTCTGCACAATGAAAAACTTGGGAAGTCTTTCTAAGGCTTCACACATTTAGGCTTAGTGCCCAGGCCTGGAGTCTCAGACATGGAAGTGCTTTCAGAGCATCACACTGGGGGAACCATTTCAGCAAACATATCCAGATTACCTGGATGATTTATTGAAGTGCCTTGGATCTCTGTTCAGATGTGTCCTTCTTGACATGCAACTTCAGCAGAAGAGAAGGGACAGTTTCTCCCCCTCTCTCCAAGCAGCCATTGCTCTGCTTCTGACCTGTCAAAGAGATTTCAGGGACAATGGCAGAGAGAGGCCCTGTGAACATTCCCAAGGCTAACTAGAGGTTTGGGTTTTTTCCCTTGAAGTAAGTGAAATTTTTTGTGCTTCCTGCTTTTAGCAGTATTCCCTAATCTTATAAAACTTTGAAGGAGTGGTGTTATAGACTTGGTGATCTGAAGATATAAGCAGTGCAGGGTTTGTAGGGACAAGTAATATCTTTTCCTGAAAGCTTGTCTGGTTTTTTTCCCCCAATTTTATCATTTGGCCTAATAAAAGATATTACTTCTCCCTGCAAACTTTGGCTTACTTATTAAAAGCAATTTCCTCCAGGACATAGAGCACTCTTAATAGGGTAGAAAACTCCAGTATCAAGGTGATAGAGTGGAGTTCCATGGTGTGATTTCCATGCCCTGAGCCAATTGGCACAAATTAAAAACAAGGTGGGATGAACCCTGATCATTCTGCACATCATTAATGTCCACTTCACTCCCACTCTACATCAGTATTTTTGTCTTTCCTAGCTCTGGCCTTTATGGGGCTGTCTCTTTTCTAACACAGAAATGCACATTGGATAACATCTTTTGGATTCTACCTCTGTAGAAACAGCAGCTGTTGTGGAATGCCCAATGCAACTTCTCTGTCTTCTGATTCTTTGCTTGGTTGCTATGTCTCTGCACATTATGTTCAGTGTACTGTAGGTGAAAAAAGCCCAGTGTGACTGAGTAGGCTGTTTCTCCTGTAAGGATCACGTGAATGCTGACAACAGTCAAAGAAACCGGGTTACAAATCTTAAAGGACATTTCTCTTCTTATGCTCTCAGGTGAACTTTCTGTGGAAGACATACAAGACCCATTCCTTGTTAGTGTGCATATTATCACAGACCCAGGTGAATCCAAGACTCTTCAGCAAGCCATCGATAAGCTTCTAGCCTGGATCCATCCAGACCTCCAGCTCTTTCGGGTCTCAGAAAGACGAGTGCCCAAGAAGCGCAGGAAGCCGGGCAAGGGCGGTGTCCCTCAGCCTGCCCTGGCCATCATTCTCTTTCTGCAGGAGGAATATGGAGAAGAACCAATCTTGCAGCTCCACGAAACTTTTCAGCAGCCACCCTGGCGTTACCACCACACAGAGCGAGTGCATGGGAAGTTCCTGCCTTACATGCCATGCAGCCAGGACTTTTACACTTTGGCTTCAGGGACTCCTCTGTGGGCCATCCGCCCGGTGCACTACGGGAAAGAAATTATCCGCTTCACTATATACTGCAGGAGTGAAAACTTTGCTGACATTCTGAAATTGTACGAGTTAATACTGAAAAGACCGGTATGTCAGAAAAAAGCAGACTTTTGTGTTTTTCCTATCTACTCTAACATGGAAATAGACATTCAGTTTTCTCTAAAAAAACTCCCAAAGGGCCAGGTGCCAATGCCGACCGAGTCAGCGGTGCTGGAGTTCAGAGTAAAAGATGTAGGGCAGCTCGTGCCTCTCTTGCCCAACCCTTGCAGCCCCATCAGTGAAGGCAGGTGGCAGACAGAAGACCACGATGGAAATAGGATCCTTTTGCAGGTAAGTTCTGTGCGCAGGGAAAGAGAAGCACATTTATTGGATTTCTGCAGGAAAGCTTAAGCTGCAACGGCAGCCAGAAAAGGTTTTCTTTTGCTCTGCCCTTGGTGAAAGAGCCAGGACAGTGCTGCTAAAGAAAGAACCAAAGAACCTGAATCCCTTTGCTCTGTGTGTGTGTAAGTAATCAGGAAAGCAGTGGGTGATACTATCCAGATATCAGTCAACCTCAGTTTATGCAAAGAGTGATGTGAGATGAGGTAGCTGTTTGAAAGAGTGAAGAGAGAAGGAATTATGAGCCCAAGTGGAGGAATGATGGCTGATGGCTGTAGTTTTATAAGAAATATGGGCACAGAACTGACAGGGGTTTATAAAATAGCTCTGAGTTATGAGATTTTTATGGAAGACAAGCAGAATTCCTGATGGTACTCATTATTTTCTAGCATCACAGGGTGACAAACTGCATCTCTCTTTTGCACAGTGATGATCAGAATGAGAGAGGTGGTGAAGGGAAAGAAATGTACTCCAAAGAGCAGCCAAAGACATGCATACCCACAGAATCTTTTTGAACTGATCTCATGTGCTCGTAACCAAGTCCTGAAAGAGAATTTATTTGTTAGGATATCTGTAGGCACCATATCTGGGCAATGTATCAGCATGTTCTGCTTCACTGCACCACATCCGAGGAAGATAAAGGGGATAAAAAGCTGCAAGCTTTTAATAGCTCCCTGCCCTGCAGAGGGGGAATCTGTGGCTATCCAGAGCCAGGTCATTGTGCATTCTTGCACTGCAGAGGTATTTATTGCTGCTTAGTGTTTTGATCAAGGAGCACAGACCCTCACCTTCAGAAGACTGTTGTTCCAGTTTTGAAGTAGGGTATTTTTTCAGAGTGAATTGCATTCACAAAGCTTATAGAATTGTCTGGCCTTGTTTCTGTAGAAGTGGCATTGTGGGTGCCATCCTTCCACTGCACGGGCTCTCATTGTGCAGAGAGATGTGAACACATCCCCCTGCAGCACAGTGCACTCTGGGTTTGTAACTCCTGGAACTGAAAATCCAGGTACACGGAACATCTGTGCTCTGCTGAGTCACATCCAGATGGTGGTGAAACCTTTCCCTGCCTGTTGTCAGACTCTGCCTGCAGAGACATCCCATGTCAGAGCTCAACAACACACACGTAGGGCTCAGGAGACAGTTCAGCTTCCCTGCCCATCTGCCAAGACAGTCAACAATTTGTCAGGGTTGCTGCTTGCACTGTAGGCAAATATGTGTTAGCCTGAGTTAACTTGAACTTGTAAGAGCCATCACAAAATTTTTACACTCACCTACATCCCCTTTTCCCTGTTCTTTTTCAGGAGGTTTCTGTTATGCAGGATAATTTTGGTTTATGGGATCTTGCTCTGGCTTCAAGTAAATTCAAGAGAAGGGTAAAAAAAAGAAACAAACAACAGGGCTTCTAAGATCAAGTCCAACCATCCACCCTACAGCCCCTAACCACTAAGCCATCCACTGTAGCACCTCATCTATCCATCTTTTGAGCACCTCCAGGAACAGCGACTCCGCCACCTCGGTGGAGTAGGCAGACTGTTCCAATGTTTAACCACTCTTTCTGTGAGGAAATTTTTTCTAACATCCAATCTGAACCTCCCCTGACAGAGCTTGACCCCATTTCCTCTTGTCCTGTCACTGGTCACCAGGCAGAAGAGGCCAACATCTCTCTCACTACAGCCTCCTTTCAGGTAGTTGTAGAGAGCAATGAGGCCTCCCCTCAGCCTCCTCTTCTCCAAGCTGAACAGCCCCAGTTCCCTCAGCTTCTCCTCAGAAAGCCTGTCAGCTTGGTTGCCTTTCTCTGCACCCTCTCCAGCACAGCAAATTTTCAGAAATAACAGGTGCCAAACAGCAGGCTGACGTAAACCCTGCAAAGAATATTGGAATGAGATTTTAGCCAAATGCACAAGAAGAGAAAAGTGAAAGACTGCTAAGAATGGCCTCCAAGGACAATTAGTATTAATTTCTGTTTTCTGTGAGGATGATGACGATGAACAGGAAGGCAAAATGGCAATGAAGGGGAATGAAATTACAAAAACTGAAATTGTCACATTGGAAGTGCCGTCAAGCAAAAAAAGTTTAATATATGCAATATTGAGGGTTAGAACTTGGACTTGGGTTCTGAGTTATGTGACTACAAAGTCTTGAAGACAGGTGCTGGTGTACAGGTTTTAAACAAGTCCTTCATCAGAAGTGGAGCTTTATAACTAAACCAAAGGGCAAATGACTTGTTTGTACTCAATGACTACACCACCAGTGCAACACAGCCTTGAGAAGTGCAGACTCCAGTGTGTACCACAGTAACCCTGAGGTGTGTGGAAAGTGCTTGTGCTATTGCACAGGTCACAGACTTCACCTGTGTTCAGCCCTGGACTTCAGGGAGGTGCAGATAAAGGGAAAAGCTCTCACCCCATGCAGAGGAATGGAGAGACTGTCATACAAATGGGTACAGAATGAGTGGGGTCATCTGATTGTGTAACTAGGTTAAGTCTGAAGAGAGCTCTGACTGTGCTTGGAAATACCCCAGAAGGTGGATGGCAGGAAAGGGGAGGGGCTATTTCAGTGCATGATTTTTCTGGCACAGGAACAGCAAACTGCCAATAAATAGATTGAAACTGGCAGTTGTCTATATTGATGGCCAACTATATAGATGCAAACAAGTTAATACCCTAATTCCAGACAGGCTGGTCAGTTAAGGGAAGAGTTTTTTTGATGGGGCATAGGTTATAGGAAACACTAGATTTAGTGATCCATGGGCTTCTTATGTTCTTTTAACCCGTACTGGATTCTAAGCAAATTGCAGTATCTGTCTTTTAAAGTAAAAGGAGTATCTTTTAACTTCTCATGAATCAATACAACAGCAGTGGTCATAACTTCCACTTCTTCCCAGTTATGTGAACCCAAACAATGCCCTCCTAGTATTTTTCAGCCTGGACATGAGTTGAAACTTAGTAATCATCAGATTTTTTTTTTTATTTACTTCATATTGACACTGATATTTTACAGATTAAAATTACCAATTGTACCCAAAATGGTAGAATGAAATCCCCATTAATAACAGGCACTGTTTAATGTTTGAAGTTTGAATATCCCTCCATGATTAGACTAACAAGATGTGACCTCTGTGTTTTTCTTGGTGTGCTTACAGGGACTTGGGTACTTGCCAGCCAGACTGATCCATGTTCTTAACCCATTTTGCAAATGCAATTAGATAAAGTCAGCACTAGAGAAAATAAAGTTAGTCATGGGCTGGATAAGTCTGTTTAGTACCACGTAAACTATTCATTAATTTGCAAGGAAGTCCTTCCAAATTACTTTATCACAATAGCTTTTCCACAGTGGCAAGTCAGCTCCAAGGGTGCAGCTATATAGCAACCAAAGCAAAGGGTACCCTTTGATTGGCTTTAGCAGGAACAAGGCTTCAGAGCATGTTTGCATCCTATGGGAAGACACAAATGCTCCTTAACCAGTGCTAAGTCCAGAAAGAAGAACTCTGGTGAGCTTTTGTAAGAGCAGTAGGAAGAATATGGGAATTGTATATCTAGGCTATATCACAAACTGATATGCTGAATATACTGCCAGTTTTAGAGCATCATAGAATCACAGAATGGTTTGGGTTGGAAGGCACCTTACAGATCACCCAGTTCCAACCTCCCTGCAGGGGCAGGGACACCTCCCACTAGACCAGGCTGCCCAAAGCCCCATCCAAACTAGTGTTGAACCTGGCATCCACAACTTCCCTGAGCAACCTGTGCCACTGTCTCGCCACCAGCACACTAAAGAATTTCTTCTAATATCTAATCTAAATCTACCTTCTTTCAGTTTGAAACTGTTCCCTCTTGTCCTATCACTCCATGCCCTTGGAAAAAGTCTCTTCCCAGCTTTCTTGTAGGTCTCTTTGTGTACTTGAAGGCTGCTATAAAGTCTCCCCAGAATGTCCTCTTCTCCAGGCTGAACAACCCCAGCTCTCCCAGCCTGTCTGCACAGGAGAGGTGCTCCAGCCCTCTGATCATCTTCATGGCCTCCTCTGGATACATTCCAACAGCTCCATGTCCTTCTTGTGTTGGAGGCCCCAGAACTGGACACAGAACTGCAGGTGGGGTCCCACAAGAGCAGAGCAGAGGGGGAGAATCACCTCCCTCAGCCTGCTGGCCTCTCTTCTTTTGATGCAGCCCAGGACATGATTGGCTTTCTGGGCTACAAGCACACGTTGCTGGCTCACATTGAGCTTCTCATCAACCAGCACCCCCAAGTCCTCTTCCTCAAGGCTGTTCTTAACTTATTCTCTGCCAAACCTGTAATTATTCTTGGGTTTGCCCTGATCCAGGTGCAGGACCTTGCACTCAGCCAAATAGGTCTTGTCCAAATTCCTGTCTTGCTCTGGGCATAATCCCTGCAGAGACAGCTGAAGTGCTAATGCACTTGCATGGCTGACAGTGCAACATAGGAAACTGGAAAGGCTAATAAGTAATGGACTGGCTTTGCCTTGCATGTTTGAGAAGCAGTGAGCAAAGAGAAGAAAATGCAAAAATGGTTTCCTTAGATTACAAATTGTCTTCAAATAAGGTAGAAGACACCTTGAAGAAGTCTCCTGGCAGATTAGACTCAGGACCTAGGAGGGCTGTGCCCTCCTGGAGTGTCAGGCAGTCATCCTAGGAGATGCAAAAATGGACCAAACACCTGTGTTCAGGTACCTGATTCACCTTATAATAACCCTAGGACCAAGAAAGAAGTGGACAACATTGCCAGAAAAGCAAGATAAATAAAATTACCAAGAAAAGTGTTCTTTGTGACCACTCTTCGCTAACCCTGCCTGAAACAAGGTAGTGAGATCTGGCACTGTAAGGCTCTTATGGCATTTATTGTGCTAATGACCCTACACCATTTATGGGGTGGCTATTTCCTGCCTCATGTTGTTTTATAGTGCATCTCTGAAATAATAGTGCAAATGTTAATTTATTACAGATTTAGTTAAAGGGATTTTTTAGACTATTTGCTCAGGTAGTTGGCCGGTGTTCTTCTTACCTTCTTACCTGTGCCCAGGCAACCATAGTCTTGAGTTCAGAAGTGACATAATCATATTTAGGAAATGTGATTTATTACATAAAGCTTCAGTGCTGAGAGAAGATTGCCTGTGGACCCAACCACTAAGTCTCATTAACCTGTAAAATTAACTAGAGATCTGCAAGGTCTCTGCTACCTTCAAGATTTCTCTGTCTCTTGGTGTATAAAAGGAGTAGTCTGGATCTGTGGTAAGAAGTTACTCATCCCCTAACAGATTTGTGAGGTCAGCTGCAATAATTTATGTACAAGATCAATATGTTACTGTTGAATATGTTCTTGGGGTTGCCAGAAGTCTTGGAGGTGCAGATGTCTGCCAGCTGCATGCATAAAGGCATTCTGCCCTAGACATCTGCAGTGCAAAATGCCTGAAGATGGGAAGCAACATGAAGGTTACATGCCTACAAGGACATCAGCGAATGTGTTTTACAGAAAAAAAAAAAAAAGAATTGAAACATTCTAGCTGGAAACCTCTTTGTTTATACAGCATGGTATGTGCAGGTGTCTGAGAGGCTCATGAATTCATTTATTCGTCCCTTTTTACCTGGGGCCATGGGAACAGAAGTGCCTTTATTTCCCTCAGCTTATTTAAAACATGAAGCAATCTGCATGAAAAGTATGGCTGGAGTCAAACCTCATACTCAGGATAGCTGAATGCTGCAATCAGAGGGATTTTTCCATGGTGCACAGCTGACCCAGTCTGGTTTAGGCTGAGAGGAGGGAGCAGAGACAGTGCCTTCTTACAGCGTGCTGGAGACTGGCCACAGCTGAAGCAAGGAACTGAGACAAGAAGACTCAGCAAGTGCTGAAAATACACTGTCCTAGATAGAGGGGCAGCAGGGATGGGTGTTGCTGGGCTGCTGATGTCAAAGTAATTTCAAGATCTGAGATCAGGATAAAGGTTTTCCTCTTCTAGCCCCAGCTGAGACTAAGGGGAACATTTCTACTCCTCTCTGCAGCATGAGGAATGGTTGGTCTTGCAGGCTTATCTTGGTCCAGGAGAAGCACATCTTGGAGGCTCTGGGTCCACTTCTGACTCTGCTGAGAGGTTTAGGACAGGCATCAGCATGGTCACAGATACATTTGCTTCAACTTAACCACTAAACCCTGCCAGACCTCACCAGGTTCTGCATTTCCTTTCTCCAACATACAGCATCATTTCCTCTCTCTCCCTTAGATTCCAGTTTGTGTGCCTTGATGGTCACCCAACATTCATTTGACTTTGATAAACCATGTGAAAAGCCTAGGAGTATTAATCAATCTGCTACCATTTTAGGGGCCTTGGGATATTTGACACCTCTGTCTTTCACCCCTGCCTGAAGCATATACAGCAATTTAGACTTCTGAAAACTGAAATGCTTTCATCTGCCTCAAGTGTCAGCAAGTTCAGTAAAGAAGTGGCTTAATGGTTTGTAAAATGACAAACACAGGGTCAGGCTGGATGATCTAATGTACCCCAATACTCTTAAATGCAGCTAAATCATCTTGTACTTGTTACTCAAAACATTACAAACTACAAACTGGGAAATAAAGGAAATAAAGTGCAGCCCCACTACTGTGGTCTTAAGTCACTGCAGTTCAGTGCAAGCGGAAGAAAGAAAGATGAGGAAGTAAACCAGAAAGTGGAGGAAGGGAAAAAAAGCAAGACAAAAACCAGGCAAAGACAGAGCACTTTTGTAGAGAATGGTTTGGTCTGCAAGAAGGAACATGAGGGTGAGGAAAGAGCTTTAAGGTTGCTTAAATTAATAGTCTAGATTGAGCAGATTGGAACACTAAGAGGAAGAAAGGCAAGAAAAGCATCAAGGGCAAGCAAAGACGTAGAAAGGGCACCTTTACAAAAATTAGTTTTAATTTCTGTTGAAACTGATGAAAAGGACAGGCTTTTAGAGTGAAAATTGACCCAATCAAGGGAGGTGCCTTAAGCTGGTTCAATTAATCTGTAAGTCTAATACTGGTCTGCTGTTCTTAAAAATATTACACTCTATTTTTCCTTCCCTTTTTAGTGCCTAAGGTGTTTAATTCTTCTTAGTGCTAATGGTTGGATTTGGGGAGGACACAGCTGAATCAGTCACTTACTAAAGTAGGAGGTGATTTTTCAGTTTTTCTTCACCCCAAAATGCTTCATCTTGTCTGTGTACTTCATCTTTCATGGTGCAGTAAAATCTCTGATGACTCTGTACATCCAGCAAAAACTCTTGAGAGTGAATATATTTAGCATTGCAAGACACCCACCTGTCCTACTTCTGCAAACACAGTACCTACCTCCTATCAAATATATTCAACTCATTTTAAAATTTAATTTCTGTAATTTCCCTTTTAATATTCTGCCCTTCTGAATACGTTTTGCCTTTCGAGTGAGACACGGAGATACAGAGGGACAAACTCTGACAATTTTGCCTGCTGTTGATTCCTTTTTTATTGCTATTTCTGTATTGGCCCCACTGCTTTTAATGCAATTAAACAAACACCGTCGCCCTCCTGATGAGCAAGGCGACAAAACTCTGGGCTGGTGATGTCATTGCTGTGCTGGCTGTTTGGCTGGGTTGTGACCTCAGCACAGCCCTGCTGGCAGTGCTTAATAGAGATAATACATAATGAGATGACTATCTGCTTTCTTAAAAAGCAGGTGACTTAAAATAGACTACAGGAGCACACCTCAGTTGTTTTTGTGTCAGGCATAGGCAGCCCGAGTGAACTTGAAAATGTGTTTCTGTGAGGTTCACCCCAAGTTGTTCATGGCACCCCGGGATATTCGTCAGGAAATTCTTCTGCAGCCCATTGTAATACACAAAGGCTCTCTAAATCCCTCTGGGCTTGCATAAAGATCTGTGTAGAGATTATAAAAGAGCAGCAGATTAGCACCAGATGAAAAAATCTGTTCTGCTAGAGAGCTAATCTGCTCTGTCAATGGCCGAGCTTGCTGGGCATCTTTTTGTTGAGGTCTGACAGATCTCTCTCCCTGTATTTGAAACTTCAGTTAAAATCAATGTGCTGTTTTGGATCAAGACTTTGTCCTCTTGGATGGTTGATTGATCCCCTTTCTCTCCAACATCTCTGCCACACTAGTGCCTGATGCAGGGCTGGGTGGCTGTATCAGGCAGGGCTCTCCCAGGCTTCAGCCAGGTAAAAGGCAACACAGAAAGCAAGCTGTGAGGAGACTGAAGATAAGGACTTTTAAAAAAAAAGAGGATTCAGAAAAATTAAAGTAGGTGCCAAGGCTTCCAAAGCCAAGGGAAGAACTGAGGAGGAGGGAGAAGACTCTTCTGCTGAAAAGGGTAGCTGCGTGTGCATCACGCTGATCTCAAGGTACAAAAATAGGTCTTGCCATTTTCAGTGTCCCCTGGCTCAGAAGGCAGTAGAAGATCAGCATCTCCTGCTTGCTTTTCGTGGTCACACATGGAAATCCAGTTTGAGCTTTGTGGGACTCTCAGGCTCTGTGAGGAGCAGTCACATGGAGGCACAGGCTGCAGTGCAGCTCTCCCCATGCTGTGCCAGGGTGGTACAAGGGAGCACAGTCAACAAGTCAACAGCCTTGGCACAAGACTAGGATCTAGTTTTGTCTGAGTCTTAATCCTGGCTAAATCATTGAATCCTCTCTGTGATCTCTGACAAGCTACAGAGTGTAGATATAGAAAAGTCTTATTAGCCTACGTAATCCAGTGCACTACCATATAGGATTAGCCTGTAATCTTTATTCACTAGTATTTCATTAGATGAAGCTTCTGACACTCTACCTGTAGAAAAGTTGTGCAGTCCAGTTTTCTCACAGTCAGGGAAGTTTTCAGAGTTAGGTTGCTTTAAGATAAAAATATTTTTTAAAACCCCCTATCATTTACCCATTCTGCCTATATCATGAAGAGCACCGTTGGAAAATAGATCTTTTAAATCCTAACACATCTAAACAAAAAAGGATTGAGGTAAACAGTTCTTCCTATAAGCAGAGTTTTTCAGAAATAAGCTGCTTTAGAAACAACTGATGTCTCTCAGCCTGCCCTGCAGGCAGCCATCCTTAGGGCAGGCTGTACTTGTTCTCTTCTCTCTGATCCACTATTACCTCCTGCCAAGCCAACAGGGCTTGACCAGAACCTGTGACCCAGTAGCAGGGATGACAGCAAAATACCTTGTATAAAATGAAATGCTCTTACCTGTCCATTGGAATGTTAAAAGAGCTAAGAAAAAAGTTAAACATGACAAAACCTTTAAAACTTATATCTTACCTAAAGCAGACTTTTCTTGTTGGTGCAAGAATTTTCCAGTCTGGTCAGATACATAAAGCTGTTCAGCAGGTTGCCCTTTCCAAGTGCTCTCACTTAGAAGTGTGATTTCCCTTTTCCATTGACTTTCTAGTTTTTATCTTCATTTTTGGTCAGAAAGTTCATGCATGAGAGCCCCCAGAGCTTCTAGCAGGGGTATTTCATCTCACCTCATCCATTTATCCTGGCATTGCCTTCCACTCCACACCCTCATAGGCAATGCCTTAGCTAAGCATCCTTTTGAGTACTGGGATTTTGGTTGCACCTGCAGTCATTGAGTTGCATATCTACAGGCCAAAACTAACATGAGCTTATTTAAATTGGAGGGTTTGTAAATACAGGAAAGAGCTCAGAACAGCTCTTCTTGTGTCTGTGCTTTATTCCCCAAATGCTTAAGACTTTACCTCTATTAATAAAATAAACATGCCCAAGAACATTCCCAGGCACTGAATTCCCTGGTATGGGGTGGCCCATGCAGCAGAATCCAGCAGATACCTACAAAAAGACAGCTGGATCAGACCCAGTGTCTCTCACCTAAGAGACCAAACTAAACTACTCTTTCTTTGGAATGCTTGTCAAAAGTTATGTCAGTAAATAAGAATAACAAATTATATCCATCATCTAAATGCATCTTTATATGCCAAAGCAAAAGGAACACCTGGGAGTTATCTGCAGGATTTAGTTCTGCTTTAGATTGCATTTACCTAAAACTGGTGTCTACCTGCAGGCATTTTTGTGTGAGCTGCAATCTGTGTCCTCAGTGTAATCAATGTGTTTGTACTCAGAACAGCCCAAGGACCTAGACAGCAATTCAGCTAACCAGACATGGGAATTTTTTAAAATTTTTTTTTTATTTTTAGGGAAAACTGAATTTCTTTCCAGGCTCCATTGACTGTATTAACTTGGCAGCTAAATCCTGCATGCAGGCTCTGTCTTATATACAAACATACAGACAGATGGTGGGATCTGTGCAAGGTGAAAGCAAAGTTTTTGTACTGCCCACAGAACTGTCCCCAGTGCAAGTGTCAGATCTGTTCCCAAAACCTTGTGTTTTCAGTGCAGTTTTGTCTGAGTTGTTAGTAGTGCTTGTGGTCCCAAAGGCCTCCTTACCTTTTCACAAACAAGAAAAGTGCACTTTTTTAGATCCTTCATTTCTTTGGTTGCTTGATCTTCCAAATTATCAACTAAGTCTATAGAACCAAAAGAATTTAGTATAAAAATAAGCCAAGGTCAGGCAATCCATGCTTTTCTCTCTGAGGTAGGAGTTTTCTGGAGGTGCTTCTGTTGATTCCCCAAGCTTGGTGTTTGAGTCCATGTAGGGCATCTGATATAAGAGCTACTGCAGAGAAAAAATAATACCTTTGGTTAATGCAAACAAAATATAATGAGGAGTGTGTGATTGGACAAACCCATCTAAAGAGGGAAGTGATTTGGTTGTGTATTTTCAGCATGTCATTATTACTGTTAAAGCTGGGTTGTCTGAAAATGTCTTCAGTTGAGAAACAGCTGCTAATTTCTTTATGGACATAAGTCTTTCATCTTGCTGAGTAATTGTTCAAACAAATGAATTTGCATATTGTGTAAACAAAATGGTGTTGTGTGTAGAGGTCTAAAGGGATTTCTGATTAATGTTTTGTTGATGATTTGACTTGGTTTATTTGACTCTTTTGTCAGGGGGTACAAAGGACCTCCTTGGTTGCTGGGTCTCATGACATTCTGTCATGTCATATAATCTCCCTGGTAAATTGATCAAGCTCCATCTTCATCCATTACTCACCCCAGAAGACTTTTCTACTTGTGTCATGATTAGAAACCTTTTATTAGTTTGTGGTTCAGGATTTTTAATCGATAGTTCATCTTATGTTTTTTCTTGTTGCTGCATCTTTTCCAGTTTGAATTTGTTTCCTTTCACATAGGCATGATTTGAGCCATGTGCACCATTCTGGGTGAGGCCTCAGCAGTGTTGTCTGTAGTACAGGAACACTTTAACTCGAGATTGTCCAGAATCATGTTTGTCACAGCCTTGTCACTTAAGTAGTGACAAGATCACATGGTGACCAAGATACTTAGTTCTTTCTCCTCTGTTGTTCCCAACTGGCAAGTCCCATAGCAGAGATTATTGTTTATTCTCAAGGGTATGATCTTGCACTTTGTCCCATTACTTCCCATCCGTTTTGGGACAGAACTCTATCATTTTGTGTTATCTGAGAAATTCCACAAGAAGAATTTAAATTAAACTATTTAAAATGGAAACTTCGGAGAGAAGTAAGATGATGAAAAAAATTATGATTGCCCATACACTAGGGCCTCAGTTCAGTTACTCACACATCAGTGTCTAATCCCATAGGAAGGCCATCTGGCTCCTGCTGCTTCTTGAGACGGATATTGGCTCCCCATTTGTTCACAGCTGATGTGCTCACCTATCTGTCAGGTAGACAACTGAACCCTCCCCTAGGACTAAGATTCAGGTCCAAGTTCAGATCATAACCACCAGGTTAGGTCTTCAGCCTAGGTGTCTACTAACAGATTAAATGTTTGTGCTTAAAGTCATTAGGAGCCAGTTAATAGAGCAAGTGGGTTCTAGAGCACACTGCTCAGCTGACCAGGTGTGAAAGAGAAAATGTGAGAGTTGCAAGAAGCAGTAAATTCATATTGAGAAGATGGAGAACGAGGTTGCCTGCTAAAAGCTTTTTGATGTTTCAGAGGAAGAAAATAAAACCTTTTGAACCAAAATAAGAAAAAAATGAGAAATTATAATCATGGTAGTATACAGCTCCCATTTCCTTTTTTTTTTTTTTTTTGTTCTGCTGTCCACTAAGGCAGTAATTTTGGAAGACAGAATATGAATGAATCTGAAGAAGTGAATAGGAAGTGAGAGTTTTGAGCTGGTGTAATTCCCCCTGCAAGGCAGGGCTCCTCAACCATTTATTCTTGTTGTCTTCAAGGCTCTTTATGTAAGTATTTGGGATTTTGGCAGCTTGTTTCTCTTTGTTATTGAAGTGAAACATTTGGGGCAAGCATACTAAATGAAGTCTGCTTCATAATTATTTGCAGCAATAACTCAGCAATGGAGACTTATGGTTGTAAGACTGTCAAATGTGCATTAATGGGATCTTCTTTTCTCCCTCTCCCGGCTGCAGCAAGCACCCAGTGTGTGTAGGAAGTCTGCAAAGCAGAGCAAGCAACCATACTCATCTGTGTCAACAGATTCCCAGTTCACCACTCTGCCAGCCTCTCTTCCTCAGAGCCACCCATCTGTCCCTGAACAACCAAAAGAAATGGGTCAAAGCAAAGTACACCACACAAATGGCCTTGGTCATCATCTTGGTTTCTCCCAGCAGGACTTGAGACACAGTGATCAAGAAGATTCCTCACGCAGATCCAGCAATGCCTCCAGAATTTCATGGTCATTTCAACGAAGCAAGTCTCTGTTCTGCTTGCCCACAGTGAACTCCTCCTCAGCCTCAGAGCCTTTTCATTTCAGTGAACCATTCCAGTTCCTAAATACTGCAGCCAGGTTAAAAACATGGAGATGTAGCCCCAGGCTTAATGTTGATGACTTGGAGGGTGCCCAGGAGACTGATGTAGACACAGGGATGAAGTTGTCCTTCTCAGACCTGTCTGTGGTATCTGCATACTCTGCCCTTAATGGATTTTGCAATGACTTGGAAGCCTCTCTTCCCTCTCAGAAGCAAACTGTCAGTAAGAGTAAACAGGCAACCACTCATAGAAGGCCATTATCAGCCATGTGCAATACCTTTGAGTCAGTTGATGGTTCACTGCCTTCTCTCTCTGAGTGGTCTTCCAGCACATCTGCATCATCAGCATCTCTTTCCAAACAGTCTTTGAAAGCAGCTCCTTGTTCTCTGGGTGACTGTGGTAGTGTTTGCCCAGCTTCACCAGCTAACGAAGAAGAATTTTACATCTGAGGTTTGTCAGTCTTACACCTTCCAGGACAAGGAATGACAGCAGTGGGCTCAGCTTGAGCTTGCAGAAAGTTCCGTGCTAAGGAGAAGGTGATGCAGCAGAGCTGAGTAAATATTTGAAGAGAGCATTTGGATCTCTCAGAGATGGGTGTTCTCAAACTAATTAGAGTAAAGCATTCTGAGATTGCATCCTGTACTTTTGGGCTGGAGGGGATGATCAGAGGCTTGTCTGCCCCTTGGACTGGTGGTGAAGGAAATGCCAGAAGCAGCACATAATAATCCAGTTTTCTTTGGCAGAAACTGAAGAGCAATTTGTGACACCAAACTGCTTTAACTTTTCTGAGAAATTGGCTTAACTCAGGAAAGATGGGAGGAGAAAGGGGTCTTCTTTCCCTTTCATGAGTTCCAAAGGCAGCTCGAAGCACAGCAGCTTCCAGTAACACGTCTCCAGTAAAGTCAGGCAAGACGTCCCCTGTAAGGACACACAGGGTTCCTTTTAGCTTCTGAGACTTGGCAGTGCTGAGGTGGGGAGAAGCTTCACTCCTTCCCCAGGGCAAGGGAAGCTCCCCTGTATCTGCAGCTTTGACAGTCCAGGATGTGGAGAGTGCCAAAAGGGAAACCTTACAGAACATTTTCAGCCCATGCCCTTGGACAGCCCATCCTTTCCAGCTGGAAGAGACCCACCTGGGCTGTTGTCTAAAGCACTTGTGTAGACAGTGGTAGCCCAGGTAAACCATGTTTGCTACTTCTCACTCAGGCAATACAAAGCTTACTTTTTTGGAATACAAAACAAGAAAAATAATCCGGTGTTTTTATATATTGTTACACCACTAGTCCCAAATAGGTGGCAGCCTCCTGTTTTGAAGGAGTTGTTATCTTTTTGTTAATTAATGCAGAAACTTATTCTTCATATTTCCAGTGCCAGCATGCCTCTTTCTGAGTAAAACACATCTCTGCTCAAACACCCCTCTCCCAAGGGAGAACAAGTCAAAATCTACTGGCTTTTCAAGTGATGTTTTTGAAACATACAGTCTTGATAACATACAGTCTGTTTTGTTCCAGTTCATTTGGTATTTTAAAAAAAATTTCATTACGTGTCTTTTGAAAATTTACATTTTTGACAGAGAAGTGGCACTGATTGCAGCTCTGGTTCTGGTCTGGCCAGTGAGAAAATGACCACATTAAAAGGTGTATGTATAATGTTGTATGTAACCTATATTCAGGTACAGATGCTGAAGACCTACCATGATTGCATTGTGGTGGATGGAATGAAAACACATTTGTGCAGAAAAATGCTTGCTATGTTACCAGATAGTTTTAATCAGAAGAATTTCTGCTTTGAAAAACAAAACAAAACAAAAGAATGAACAAATAACCAAAAAAGCACACATGCAGTCTAAATAACAGTTGCAAAAAGTGGAACAGCTCCCCTGACCCATTTAAATAACTGCACTGTTTGTACAAACAATTCAGGAAGAAAGCCTGGGGGAAACTGAGTAGAGGTTTACAGAGGAGGAGAGGGAATTGCATTAAACCTGCACCCCCAATTCAGAAGGAGCCAGAGGGAAAGTCAAGTGTCAGGATGCTACTCTTCAAGGCTTTTTCCTTTTGCTATCATTTTCTCCACACAGGGAGGGAAGCAGCAAGCTGAAGTCCAGATCTTCGCCCTGTGAGATGCTACCATAGCATGTACCAGAAGTAGACCTTGTCTTTTGTGCTAAACAGGGAAAACTGGTCAGTTTCTAAGAGCACAGGAGATCATCAGCATCCTCCTACCCTTCAAACCACTTAGGCTTTCTGCAGTTTTGGGTAAACTGTTCTCTTAAGAAATGTCTGGGTCCAAAAATAACACTGATGAAGGATGTGTCGTAATGTGCATGTATTTACCTGTTCTATTCTCCTTCAGAATCCACACAATCTTTCCTTTGACTTTGGTGGCCTTTAGATCAAACCCTCTTTGAACACCATGGGCTGGATTTATCCAAAGTTCTGCTCTATGTTATTGCTTGTAGCCTGTCAAAATAAGTGTAAAATAGCCTGGAGTTAGGCCAGGCATTTTTTCCATCAGCTTGCAGTTCCCCATGTGAGCAGCAGTGTCTAGGGCAGTCAGACTCCACAGGTTTAAATTTATGGTTCATTATTTTCTGTCATATTTGTGGTAGCACAAAAATATATTATGAAGTAGCATTGTGTATTTATGGTAAAGTTATTTTATCAACACCAGCCACTTCCAGGTATGACAAGCAACAGGGTAAATGTGGTTCAAATCTGTTAAATCTGTATTCATTATTTGGAATGGAGGGGGGGAAAAACACCTTTTCACAATATTTTAATTATATATAGATAACATTTGATCTGAACATGAAATAAAAAACTGGTTTGAGTTGCTGTGTCTTGTCTGATCCTGGAATCATGCCAGCATTCGGGCTCCTGACAAAAGCTGATTGGGGTTTTAAATGAAGAGGAGGCTTTGAAACATCTTTCTGCTGAAACTGTGCCTCTGTCAGAAGGAGTTGAGCACATCTGGGGGCTGTCTCCTCCCACAGCAGGAGATATGGGTACTGGAGGTCTGCAAACAAACAGAATATCTCAAGGGTCAATCATGAGGCTCATGTGTGGCATTAACCAACAGCTCAGCAAACATCACAGCTCCAGGTTTTACCACATTAATCCTAATGGGAAGAAAGCCAAATGAGCTTCCACAGGCTCTGAATTTATGCTGTCTCCACTGATTCTGTGTCCAAGTATTTCTGTCCTGTTTACTTACACTTAACTAGAAATTAAAGATTCCATTGTTTACACTCATGGTGCTTGTAACCAAATTTTGGAACAACTGAGCGTCCTACTGTCAGGAAAAACAGACATGATAGTGTTGAAATAATTTTTGTCTGTAAAAAAGAAAGCCAGATTTTGAAGAGTGTTTCACTGAGGGTAGACTTCATTAATTCCCTTCCCATAATTTAAGAAGGTACTGATCTTTTCAGAGAGTTGCATATGCACAAGTTTCATGGCTTTTACTTACATAATCTATTGTTTTGGTTAAATTATGAGCAGTGTCATTTGAGAACTGCAAGTTTTCCCTGAATTTTCTCTCCTTCTCAACCTCTACAATGTGTTGCTTTTGTGAAATAAAATAGAGATGAAAAGTCAGTTGTGCTTGACCTTCTGCGTGTTCATTTGTGAAGTGCTGCAGACTCATTTTAACTGGGCTTCAAGATGAATCTAGTGACACAAGCTCTCCAGCTCTTGGCACTATGTGTCAGGGGATAATTACAGAATAAACCCAGCAAAAATATTCTTCTGTTGGACTCAGCTTTGCAGACCTTTGCAGACCAGGTCTTTTGCTTCTCACTGTATTGTTTTAAATCATTTGTTCCAGTAAAGCTGAATGATAAAATAAGAGCTGTGGCACATATTGATAATCCTGCATGTTTAAATCCCATCTTGGTTTGTTTCATGTATGTTGGTCTTCAAAATAGTGCTTCCATCAGTGTGTGGTGTTATCTGTTATGCATTTTTTGTTCCCCTCATGGGATGTGTCTGCACATCAACATTACATGGCATATATAAAGCTACGTAGGTTTGGCTTTGCTTGGGTTTTATGGTTTTATGGTTTAACAAAGTGGAGTTTAAATATATATTTAGATGGCAGTTATGGAATTGTAAAAAGATCAGGAGTTGGAAAAGGCCTCTGGAAGTTTTCTTGTCCAAAGTGTAGGCACAAAGCTTCTCAAATCTCTAAGCTTTGAAGTGAAATCAGGTTGTTCAGAACCCTGTCTGTAAGGTTTGAAAATAACTGAAGGTTGCAATGTCACAGTGTCTGTGGGCAACCTGGGCCATTGCTTAACCACTGTCATGGTGAAGAATTACTTCCTAAGCTGCAGTCAAAGTTCCCTATGTTACAACTTGTGATTACAACTCTTGTGTTACAACTCTTGCTGTTTTGCCTGCCTGCCTCTGAGAAACTCTGGATCTTCATTCATCCCACTCAGTTACCCAGAGCACAAACCCCACCACCATCTGCCATTCTTTCCTAAAGAACTTGTATCTACCCATGGCAGCTCCAGTCACACAGCTGTCCACTCTCTTCTCTGATCATCTGCTTCGAGAGTGCTGAGGTCTTTCAAGAGTGGTTCATCTCCCTGAGCAGCAAAATGGAACTACCCTGGTCTTGGTAAGAATACTGAAACACATTGGTGTTTTCAGGAGCTGGTATCAGCAAGGAGATGAGCTCTTGGGATCCTGTACAGAAGCTTTTTGAGGGATGCAGTTTCATGCCTAGGTAGCAAGTTCTGCAGTGTCCTGGGTCGGACACCTGAGCTGCCTAAATAAGAAGGTATCAACAGACTTTATGAATGGCCATGTAACTCAGGTTGGTCTGAGGTGCCATAGGTGGCACTTTTGTAAATGATTTTTCTCTCTTGAATTTGTCCAGCTGCTTTCTGAGGCCATTTACCATCTGTAGCATCCTGTAGCAGTGGAACTACTAAGTAAGTGTTATACAGGCAGGGTTATCTCTTAAACCCGCCACCTGCTAAACCCATTGGATGCTCCCTAGGTTAGCTCTAGGGAGAAACAGTCAATAACCATTTCTTGTTCACCATTTTGAGACCACTCATAGAATCATAGAATTGGCTGGGTTGGAAGGGACCTCAGAGATCATCAAGTCCAACTCTTGATCCACTACCGCTGCAGTTCCCAGCCCATGGCACTGAGTGCCACATCCAGTCTCTTTTTAAATATCTCCAGGGATGGAGAATCCACCACTTCCCTGGGCAGCCCATTCCAATGTCTGATCACCCTCTCGGTAAAGAAATTCTTTCTAATGTCCAACCTAAACCTCCCCTGGCACAACTTGAGACCGTGCCCTCTTGTCTTGCTGAGAGTTGCCTGGGAAAAGAGACCAACCCCCCCTGGCTACCCCCTCCTTTCAGGGAGTTGTAGAGAGTGATGAGGTCTCCCCTGAGCCTCCTCTTCTCCAGGCTGAACAGCCCCAGCTCCCTCAGCCTCTCCTCATAGGATCTGTGCTCGAGTCCTTTCACCAGCCTAGTTGCCCTGTTTTTAGGGCCCTGTTGCCATTGTTTTATAGATTTCCATAAAACATCCCTCTGTTCAGTTTTCTCCTTTCTCAAGAGCTGAGAAGTCCTGGTCTTCCTAATTAAATAGTTAATCTGCATATGAAAACCATTCCATACTTTTCTTCATTCTTGTTACCCTTCTCTATTTTCTTCTATTCTGCTATGTGTTTTTTGAGTTAAGGGGTCCATAAGCAGAACTAGTTTTGGAGCTGTAGATTTTTAAAAAGGGCTTGAAGGTGCTTTCTATTTAATTCTCTGTCTCTTCCCTAGTAATTTGACTTGCTGCTTTGATTGCAGATGAGAACTAAGCTACCCTTTTCACAGAGCTTTATATAACCCCAAGGTCTAATTCCCAAGCAGTAAAAGTCAGTTCAGAGCCTAAGACCATGTCTGTAAAATTAGATTTTTTTTTTTCATGTAATTAATTTTAGGATTAGCTACATTGAACTTCAGACGCCTTTTTATTGCCCAGTTGCTGTGTATTGTGAGACTTCTGCAACTTCCCCAGTTGTCCATCATCTTTACTGTCTTGGCTGCTTAATAACATCAATAAATTCCCATCTCACAAAGCTCCCCTTTTTGCAGGTTTAAGTCATGCTGAACAATATGAGCTTGAGTACAAATCCCTGCATGACTCCACTGCCAGCCTCCTTCCACTGTCAGAGCTGGCTATTTATTTCTACCTTCTGTTTCCTGCCTTTTAATCAGTCCTTTATTCACATAACCTTGCCTCTTAAACCATCACAGCATGGTTTCTTTAAGAGGCTTTGATGAAGGACTTTGGAAAACTGTTCTTAGCTATACACCTATTTGTCAATGCCTTCTGAAGCCTCTAATATGTTTATGAGGTGTAATTTCCCTTTATAAAACCATGTTGACTCTTCCCCAAACTAACTCAGAACCGTTTCTATTGAGATAATGAGTTCTCTCTTCTCTGGGTCTGTCATTTGAGTACAGACCAATCCTCCCTGTGGCATCTTTTCCCAGCTCCCAGGACTCAGCACAGTGTAAAGTGCTAAAATTACACAGAACGTGGACTTCGTGAGCCAAAGCCTGTGTTCGGATCACTGTGTGACCAACTGCTACATTGTGCTGATCTGTCCTCTGTCCATTTGTCAGATTTCCTGTTGAATCTCTTTTCCTTTCTTAGGTTTCCATGGGAGTTCATGACAGTGAATGGCTCTGAATTCATGCCCTGTGTGAGAAGATATTAGGTTTATTCAGATAATTTCACTGAGTGTTTCCTGTTCCAGGAAACTCTCCCCAGTACAAAATTCTGGGCAATGTTACTTCAGTACTTTGGGAGGATCCTTTCTCCCTGCACCCAGGAATGAAGAGATTGTAAGATAACTGTGAGGAAGTATCCTGCATGTGTGCATGTGGGGGAAGGAATCCAATTACTTGATATGGAAAGCCCAGCAAGGTCTTGTAAATCCTCTCATGGGAAATGTCTACAACATCAAATGGAAGAGGGACAGGGAGAAGGTTCATTTGGTTTCTTGTTGAATCTGTTTTGAACCTCCTCAAGCAGCTTTCTCCAAGACACAGGCTGGTATCCTGGACCCAGAGGACTGTTCCAGCTATGGAAGAGGCTACATCACACCTTGATCCTTCTGTCTCCAGCACTGTCCATTCAGATTTTGAATCCTCTCACATGCCCATGGGCAGCCCACTGGTCATGACACACAGCCCCTCAGGTTGATGCTGTAAAAACACCTCTCAGCTGGGCTGCAGTGAAGTTCTCACTTTATTTCAGATCTAAACCTCCCCAACAAAATGGGATAATTGTGCCCTAGAGCTGTGGGGATCCCGCAGCAGCCCAGGAAGGCAGCCAAGTCAGCAGCTCTGTGGCATCCCAACAGGACAGCTCTGAAGGGTGTGGGCACCAGTCAAGCAGTGCTGGGCTGGCCTTGGAGCAAGACATCAAGATCCAGTTCACTTTTATTTAGCAGTTTAGAGAGTCAGAGTGTTCTTTCAATTTAGCCACAGAAAGGGAGTCTGCAGCCTTAGAGAGCTTCACTCTGCTTGGACTATGTCTGTTGCATTAAGCACTGTGTTGTGCTTTTTAATCACTTCTGTCCTGAATAAATGAGGCATAAAATTCAAAATAGCTTGGTAGGTGGAGGCTGTTAATCCAACCTGCTCATCATAAATAAAAAACTGCTGACTGTCAGTATGTAAAGAAATGGCAATGGAAATAAATTTAGCCATAGCTCAGCAGTCAGGAAGAGAAAAACCCCGTTCACATGGTGGGCAGGGTACCTGTATTTTGTGACAGAGTCACAGTCACGCAGGATGGTGTTTTAGTGTGTGTGTCCCTCACTGGGAAGCCACCAGGCTGCAAAAGTTGCTAGTGCCATCTCGTGGTGTTCTTGCACACGAGTGTCAGCACAAGGAGCTGCCAGCCCAGGGCTCTGACCCCTGCGGGACCCCCTGCACAGGATCCTGCAGGCCCTGGTATGGTCCCATCTGCACCCTTGGCACAGCCTGGACGTGTCCCTGTCCCCAAGGAATTCACAGCAAACGTTCCCTAAGAGGATGAGGTAAGTGCAGTGGCATCACCACTTATAACACAGTAGAGAGCCTTGCTCCAGCCATCTCCATCAAGACCCTCCTGCCCTGGCACCCTCTGTGCCCTGCATCCCAGTACAGTGCCCATGCTGGGCTTCCACTTCACCACTGGGCTTTATCATCCTCCTTCCCATCAGAAAGCCAGGGAGCAGGATGACCCCGTGGCTTGGTGGCCCACGTGTCTCTGCCAGGCCATTTTTCTGCACCAGAGCCACAGGTGAGGAAAGAGCCACAGCCCATGGGGGGACCACTCAAGGCCACACTGGAGATGGAGCCGAGCATCTGCTGCAAACAAGCCCTTGAGCAGGGCGTGCTAAGCTGGCTGGCTGTCACAAATTCCACTATTTACTTTGATGAAAATTTTAGCCCTCCTGGTACGGAGATAATCTGCTAAGTATGACCCAGCTCCTGCCAAGAGAATGCTTCTTGTGAGGTTAGCAGTGCCACCAGAGCTCTCCTGTTCCTTTGGTGTAATCAACTCAGTGACAGGACCTCCCGGAACAGATACAGTACAAGAAAGCAACACATAATGCCAATTTCAGAATTCCACCTATTTCAGCAAATTAACAGCCATCTTTCCCAGTTCTCATGTGCTATCGCATGGACAGATTGGTTGTGTTAACTGGAGTGGGATTAGGAGTCTGTGGGGTTTTTTTTTCACATGGTTTGCCATGAAATGTCTGAGTCCCACTTTTCCCTACTCAGTTTGGGGTTTTTCGGTCACAAGAAAGCAAAGCTTTAATTAATTACTCTGTGGCTCTGCTCATGGCTTTTGACTTGTTGCCAGCCTTCTCTTGTTGTGCCATGTAAAGCCACAGAAATGCAGCCTTCACCCTTAAGTTTCTCCCCCTAGCACTTTGCTGCTTTGCTTTCTTTCAAGAGCTGATTGCTCTGTGGTTTTCCCACAGGAGGTTCAAGGATGTTTGTTCCCACCCTACCAGGTGTATAAAAACTGCAAAAATTTTGAAGACAGGAGTTTTGGGGCTTCCTGTGGCAGCAATAGGGACAACCTGTCCTTGGGATTCTGCTGCCACGCACTTGGACAGGAGATGGGGAGGTGAGGTCAGGGGCAATGAGTGTGGGTACAAGCCAAAGAACAGGAGAGGAGCAGAAAGGTAGGATCCAGCTGTGGCCTTCCCTCTTTCTTCTGGCCCCAGATGGGTGCACTGGCTCCAGGCATGTGTGACCATGCAAAACCCTGCTCTTCAAGGCATCAGGATGAGATATGGGGATGGTAGAGGGCTGCCATCAGACCTGGAGTCTATGGATGCTGAAACTGTCAGGTTGTCAACACGGCCCATGTGCACAGAGTGTTTTCCAGGTTTCCAGAACAACCTTTTCTCTGAGCTGATGGGCTGGATTGTAGTGTGAACCACTCACTTCCTTTGCAGATGAGTTGCCTTGGATTCATGCTGCACATACACTCCTCTTCCCTGTCCTTCCCTTCCCTTAATCTTCCCTTTTCTTTCTCTTCCCATGCAGCTCATCCCTCTCCTTCACACAAACTCAGACCCATAAAAATCACTCTCAGTACAGCACTAACCCCCTCCTTGTCCAACATGAGCCTGGAGATGCTCCTGCTCTGCCCACTCCCACTCCCACAGCTCCCTGACACATCCCCTGTCTCATCTCTTCAGACAGGACCCAAATCTGGGGCTGCACTTGCAGCTCTGTGTCCAGAAGGAAGCATGAGAGGATCCAGGCTTCTTTCCTCCTGCCCACTCCTCTCCTTAGCATCTCCACACTAAATCAACAGGATTTGGTAGTTAGCACATCTTGAGCAGGCTGCAGGCTACAGAACTCTGCTTTCAGCATCCTTGGGAATCATTCAGTGACACCACAAAGATACAGGTGCAGCTGTGCCCTGCTCATCTTTGCACATGGAGGCTCATTGTCTATCGGGCATACCAGGTCACCAGAGTCTTTTTTCTGATGCTGCAGTTTTTGGTAGATGGTCCTGAGAAAACTTGGCTGCTCTCCAGAGTGACAGCTAACTTGTAGCTTGACACGAATGAACAGCATAGAAAGATGGAACAGATTTTTGCCCCAGGCCTTCTCTGCTGATGTGTTAAGTTTGGCAGCATCATTTGGAGAAGAAGCGAATTAATCTTATTGGAGTTGTGTACAAAAGAGGCTGGGGGGGGGGGGGAAAGAAGAAGAAAAAAAAAAAGGATGTGTGAATCCATGTTGATTATTTTGAAGCCATAAACAAGAGGCATCAGAAAAGAATTTGACAACCATATGGGCTTTCAGAAGTGTGAAATCTTCTGAAAATGATATGCAATCATGTAAAGACTGGCATGAAAAAACATAAAAAGATGACTTGAGATTTGGTGGATGAGAGGTATAGACAGGGGACTGCAATATATGATAGAGAAGTTAAGATTCTGCATGCATTAAAAGAATGCTATGTTAGAAAAAAGTATATAAATTAAATTCAGCTAAATTAAATTAAATTAAGTAAGATTCTCCCAAAGGTGATAGGAATAACAGCCAGTCTTATTTCTTATTTATGGCTCTTAGAACTAGACTCTTTGGGGATCTGCTGTCTCAGGGACCGAGCAACAACTTTTCCACTAAAATAATCATTGTTTTCCTGGGAGGCTTCACTGAAGATGCCACATGCAATCTGGATTTTACACAGGGCAAAGCCTACAGGTACAAGAGCACTTCTGAAGACCATCAGCTGCTTCCTCTGATTTCAGTAACTAACATGACAGTGCTAGGTTTGTCCCCTGGTGTTCATCAAGAGGGGACATCATATTCCAGATTTGGGGAGGTGCTGGCATTTGCTCCTGAGAGGCAAGTAGGATGACAAGAAGACAGATCTGTAGTTTTTGTGACTTTTGTGAAGCACAACTCCATAACAGGTTATATGTGCAAGTGGCAGGGATATTTTCATGCTGCAGGGGCTGACAGATGAAAGTGAATAACATGAAGCCACTCACACATCAAGAAAGGAGCTAAGTACTGCTTTGCTGTCTTGGGAAATGGGGACTATTGGCAAGGGCAACTCATCAGATCTGGACAAGGGCCACCATGCTGTGTGAGGTCTTACCTGCAAGGAGGAGAGAAAATTGAGAAGTATGTGCTCTGTCTGGGGGCCTAAGTTTAAATGCTGGCACTCTGACCCTCTTTACAACCTCGGTGATTGATGCCTTTCCCCTTAAAGTTTTCACAGTACTCAATACCGTGAGACACAAATTGCAGCAATAATCTGTTCAGGTTTGATTTATAAATGGCTCTGATTTGCCTCTGATTTCAGCTTCCCCTTTGGCAGAAGTCCAGATCCAGATAATGGTTCATAATGCTCCTCATACTGTGAGAGAATGGGAAAAGCAGATGAAAGATGAAAAACTGAAAGTGGAAAACAAACCAGCTGTGCCATCCTAAAGAAGCTGGGACAAATGCTCAGAGGAGAATGGATCTATCATGAGGATAGATCAGGGCAAAAGCTGCCTTTCATCTGTGGATAGAGATGGATGATGGAAGGAAATGGATGACAGACATGAAATGCATCCATTGGAGTAGTTTGGACATCAGATCAGATTCACCAACAGAACTTTGGCTGTGAAGTTACTGTGGTTTGGAGAGAGGAAAATTATGTTACCCGAGCATGCTGTAATGGACATGACATTACTGTGACTCACCAAAGCTCTGGAGTCTTGACCCAAAGAAATGCAAAGATGACCAATATAGGGGAGCCCCGATTCAACTGAAAGATCCTATCTGGTCTCTCAAGGACACACTTGGGTGATTTTGGAAGCCCTGTAAAATATGTGTTTGTCTAGCTCATCAAAGGTGTGTGAAAGTCAGTAATGATCATTTCTTCCCCCTGACAATTGTTTATTACCTGCAGGGCAGTGGCTGCCCCTTCTCCATCAGTAACAGATATTCACTGAGCTGCAAGGAAAGGAAAATCCCTTTCTGTGGTGTGGTGCATAACCAGGCACTCATATGACAGCTCCAGGATGTGGATCTCTGAGAAGCAGTCAAAAAATTTTTATATGGTTGATTCAGTAATGCAGCCACAGGAGTCTGGAAAGGGCTTGTGTTCCCAGCAGCTTATTTTAGCTTTACCCATTAACAGATACTCTGCCTCCCTGCAGACATGCCTGGTCTTACACAAAGTGTAAGGTTACAGCAGGAGGACTTCAGAGCAGCTTGACTCAGCTGGTGGGAAGGAGGAACTTCTGGGAAATCTAAGCCTTATGACTGCAGAGCAGATCTGACAGGGGAGGATGTGCTTGTGTGTCCCTCATAGCCCAGCAGGGGTATTGCAGGAAACCTGACTTAGAACTTCTTCTTAGAAGAAGCTAATGGAGGATGAGAGGGATCCCATCCTTGTTCCCCCATTGCACGGGGTCAGAGGAGACCACATGAGTCATGAGATAGCAACTGGGACATGGAGGGATGGACAGGTTGTTCCACATTAAGCATCAGTAACAAGATTTCTGAGGGAATATCTTCATCTTTTTTTTTTTTTTTTGCCTTCAAGCCATCCACCCATAATGCTCAAAGTTGGTTGGTTGGTTTGTATCTCAGCACACACTTGCCACAGAATTTCCTACCTCTGTTCTGCTTTGCACTCAGAATGAAGAAAGCACAGAATCTGGGACATGCACTCTTATAGTCTGATACTCTGAACTGCTCTTTCCATTCTGTAATGTTCCCATTAGTCTTTAAGAAGGCAGTACACACACAGAAAGGTTTACACATAACTTACTTTTCCCCATGTGTGTCTCCTCAGTACACCTTTTCTCTCTTTTCCGTTGCCTTTCATCAGGCCATCACAACACCCAACAAACTCTTGTTGCTTGGTGACATTAGCACAGTCACCAGTAAATTGAATGTCTCATGATTTCCTTCCATGACTGAAGGTGATATTTGTAGCTCTAAGAGGGATCAGCAAGAAAGTGTCACTGATGAGAATGTGAAGAACTGTATAGAGAAACATAAAGCTCTTTTGCCATTTGAAAAGGAGACTCACTGTAAGATGCCATTATCTCTATTTTCAGATTGTGGAGTGACAGGCCTAAAGAAAAGTGTATCAAGACCCTCCTTAATTCTTTATTTAATGAGGTATGGGGCTTAGCTGAGGAATTTAAATGATTGACTGATAAGTATTTGGAATTCTTGAGGGTCATAAAGATCAAGGCGAATGGATCAATCCAAAATAATTAATTTTGACACTGTGACAACGGGTAGCTGTTTCTTTTTTCCCCTAAACAAACTATGAATTTTTTCTCTTCTTGAAATGCCAAAGAGTCTTATTTTCCAAGGAACTGCAATATTAAATGCCCTTATGTCTAGCAAGAGCACTTACAGACAGATATAGTTGTTCTGTCTCTAAAAGAAAAGAAAACATCAAAAAACAACCATTTCTTAATTTCATTATTCATTCATTCATTCATCAGTTGGTACTTTGGCAATTTTTCTTAATGAATTGAATTGTTATGAGCAACAGAGACACATTAAGGAAGAAGGGAAAAATCCATTGAGAAATAAATGTTTTATATTTAATTACAGCAGTCATGCAGTGAGCATATGTGCGATGCCGCATCACAAGCCGAACCAGCACATTGTTGTATCCTTGAAGAAGTAACCTTCAGAAAAAGCAATTAGCTTTTCACCACTTTTTTCTTGTATATTACTAGTAATGTTTCCAAGGAAGCAAGATAGTTTTACAGCCTAATTTTGTCTTCTTCTAGAACACAGATTTACCTTTTTCAAATGTGGAACCTGAAGTCCTGGGGATATAATGGTGCTTGGGGTCCTAGCTTCGATGCTATCTCAAGACAAAAGTGCTCAGAGAATGACTCCAAATGAAACACCAGCAGCCATCCTGTAGTGTATGGTACATACTTGCTGCATGGCTTCATGCAAGACCCTCAACTACATGGTGGCCTGGTCTTCCCAGAGAAAAACTGGGAATAATATTGCTAGTAAACCTAGGTCTAATGTCATGCTGCTTCATATAATGGTTTGGGTTGGAAGGCACCTTACAGATCACCCAGTTCCAACCTCCCTGCATGGGCAGGGACACCTCCCACTAGACCAGGCTGCCCAAAGCCCCATCCAAACTGGTGTTGAACCTGGCATCCACAACTCCCCTGGGCAACCTGTGCCACTGTCTCGCCACCAGCACACTAAAGAATTTCTTCTAATATCTAATCTAAATCTACCTTCTTTCAGTTTGAAACTGTTCCCTCTTGTCCTTTCACTCCATGCCCTTGGAAAAAGTCTCTTCCCAGCTTTCTTGTAGGCCCCTTCATGTGCTTGAAGGCTGCTATAAAGTCTCCCCAGAATGTCCTCTTCTCCAGGCTGAGCAACCCCATCTCTCTCAGCCTGTCTGCATAGGAGAGGTGCTCCAACCCTCTGATCATCTTCGTGGCCTCCTCTGAGCTTGCTCCAAGAGATCTATGTCCTTCTTGTGTTGGGGGCTCCAAAACTGGACACAGTACTCCAGGTGGGTCTCATGAGGGTGCAGTAGAGGGGGAGAATCACCTCCCTCAACCTACTGGCCATTCTTACTAGAGAAACCTAAATAAAACCACATTTCATTAGATGCCTATTCCAGCAGACTTCAGTTGAAAGGAGGAGAAGGCAGTGCATGTTTTCTGTAAGAGCTGGGCCTGCATTAGAGCCCTGAAAGCTCAGCTTGCAGCCTGCTCTCTGCTCTTGCCAGACTCCAGCTGTGTCAGAAAGAGCTCATGGCTGGGTATGAAGTAGGCTTCACACTGATATGAAAGAGGGCGGCTTCCCAAAATTACTGCCACTCTGTGGATTATTTTAACTCTCTTGATCTCCAAGAATTGCTATGGCTCAGAGGGAAAAGCTTCAGAGTTAAGGGAGACAAAGAAGAATCAGCTTAGAAAGGAAAGAAACTGCTGGAAACCAGCACTTTTTCATGCTTGCCTATTTCTTGGCTCTCCAGTTTGGAGCAGTCTGAACAAAGGGAAACCCCAAGCAGTGAATCACACTGTGCTCAGAGGACTGGAGGTGCCACAGTCACTACAGTATCTGAAGAAAGTCCATGGAGCTCCTTGATGAATTTGCCTAACATTAGCTGCTTCAGATCAGCAAATTACTTCGAAGGATCCCACTTCTAAGAGATTCTTCTCCCCTGCCCTTGGTTCTGCTGCTTCCTCCCCTTTTCCACCTGTAGGAATGTTTTTATAGAAAAAAAAATCAATTTTAAAGTAGTTTCCCTGAGCCATAAAAGTGACCCTATCAGCCTGCCCTGATCTGATGCAGAAGTCCTGGTTGACCATCACAAATTACATCATGACAGAAGCAACAATCCAGCAGGGCTGGGGGTCTGTGAAGAACCTGCAGGTAGCAAGGCCTCTTGTTCCAAGAAACAAAATATTTTAACATCTTGTCTCTCTTTTCAAGCGTTGGCCTTGCCACTGTCAGGAAGATCAAGAGCTGGAGCTGCAAACTCCTGCATTAACACTGTGCAGGGCTTATTTTTGGCTCAGCAGGAAGCTTTTCCTGCCACCTCATGTTCCCAGTTTTCTCTGCTGCCTTAGCAGACCGTGGATGAACTCTGGTAGCACTGAGAACCATCAACTCTCAACACCAGCAGGTAGGAGGTTGCAACCCCAAACTATCAGCCTCTTCCTGTGGGACTGAAATCCATGAGGCAACTTCAGTTCTCACCCTGCATTCCACCTTTATATCCTTGCACCCTCTTTCACACTGGGGAGGGAAGAAATGGAGCTGCCATGGGTAAGACCTGGATGCCAGAGCCTGAGAAAGCTGCCCAAGGGCTCAGACTGGGATAGAGTTGGAAAGGAGGGGGCTGGGGAGTGGCAAACAGGCAGTGCTGGTCCAGGAGTGGGGAAACATGTGGAATAGGGCCAGCTGCTGGCTGGGGCATCAGGTTGGTGATTTCCTGAGTTCTTCCATGAAAAATGAAGAAATCTTCATAGTACCACAGAAAAGTTTGGATTGGGAGGCACCTTAAAGATCATCTGGTTCTAAGCCCCCTGCATAAGCAGGGTCACCTCCCACTAGACCAGGTTGCTCGATGCCTCATCCAGCCTGGCCCACTTGTTTTTTGACTCCTAGTGAGAAAAGCCCCTGGCTTATTCTTAGCAGCAAGCTCTCTCTCAGCTTTGCTTGAGAGAGCAATGGTACCCTTTCCAGGACAGCAATGGTGCCCTTATATACTACATCTGGAGAGAAAGGACAATCTGGCCTCAGCTCCTGCATCTCCTCATTCAGGAACCCAAATGCCAGGTCCCAGTCTGTAGTTGGTACAGACCCACTCAGGCCTGTGAAAGATGTGTGTTAAGGCAGCTTCCTTGTTAAAAAAATTAAAAATTGCTATAAATGGCTGTATTTTTATGGAACACTACCATCAGGAAAACAATGGTGTATAACTGGGGGGGAACACGTTCACACAAAGTGGTCAATTTCTGAGCCAAGCCATCCAGGATATATTAAACTGAACACCAGCAGCAGATGCAATTCATCCACCCTGCTGTAAATCAACCCTTAATGCTCTCTTCTGCACTGGCTTTGACTGCCTTCCATTACTAGATCCTAATGTCATTTTGAATGTATTGATCCACCTGTGGATCATCTGCTTTCCCCTTGCTCTTTTCCCAGCTGCTGTCTAAAGTAACCTTGCATTTTCTTCAGCAGGATTCTTTGTCCCTGTGCGTGGCTGTCCCTTCAGGTGTCCTCAGCAGTTGCTCACAGCAGTCACAAGGATGGGACGAGCCCACCAGTTGGAGATCTGTGTAGGAGTATTTGACATAGCTTTTCCTCTAAAGAGATAATAAGTCCAAAGTTTTGTCTTACCCGGGGCAGGACACTGTGGGCTATGAGCAATCCCACATGGGGAGGGAGGAGAGAGCAGGAGTCTGGTTTCAGGGTGGTTGTTTTTGTCCTTTTGGCTGTAACTGTGTCCAGGTGGCAAAGAAGGCAAACAGCACCCTGGCCTGTATCAGGAACAGTGTGACTAGCAGGGCCAGGGAAGGGATTTTACCCTTGTACTCACCTTGGGTGAGGCGACACCTCAAGTACTGTGTGTGGTTTTGGGCACCATGGTATAGGAAGGACATCGAAGTGTTGGAGAGGGTACAGAGAAAGGCAACCAGGGGTCTGGAAAACAGTTCAGCCTGAAGAAGAGGAGGATGAGGGGAGACCTTATTTCCCTCTACGACTACCTGAAAGGAGGCTGTAGTCAGGTGGGTGCTGGCCTCTTCTCCCCAGTGACCAGCAATAGGACAAGAGGTAATGGGTTCAAGTTGCACTAGGGGAGGTTCAGATTAGATATTAGGAAAAATTTATTCACTGAAAGATCGGTGAAGCATTGGAGCAAGTTGCCTTGGGAAGTGGTGGAGTCTCCATCCCTGGAGATGGAGTGGATGGGTAGATGAGGTGCTTTGGGATATAATTCAGTGGTTACTTTGGTGTGGGACTGATGGTTGGACTTGATGATCTTGAAGGTCCTTTCCAACCGTGGTGATTCTATGATTCTAACAGGACACCTGGAAAATGGCACCCTGAGAGCTTTGCTGTGGTCTCTGTGTCTCCATGTAGGTCTCCATTGTGGTTCCTCACCACTGCTTCTCCCCACCACCAGCATAAGACTCTTCTTGTACCCACCTTGCTGACTTTGCTGCATGTTGGTTTTGCCTTATGGGCTTCCATGAGGCTGAGGAAAGCCTTCAGTGCTCAGCTTTCCTTGTCAGGTGAGGAGGACAGAGCTCAGCTGCTCAGTCAGGGGTGATGAGAGCCACGGTGGGCAGCCTGCAAATACAGACACACACTTGCAATAGCCCCTATCAGATGTGATGCTTGTACACGGGAAAGAAAAGGAGAGAGAACTTGTGTCCACAAAGTCGTGGACTGAAAAAGAAGAAATCTAACTTCCCTTTGGATTTTCATGCTTTTCACTTTCACAGAATCACAGAATCATTTGGATTCTCTGGGATCATCAAGCCCAACCCTTGATCCACTGCCACTGTGGCTACCAGCCCATGGCACTGAGTGCCACATCCAGTCTCTTTTTAAAAACCTCCAGGGATGAAGAATCCACCTCCTCCCTGGGCAGCCCATTCCGATGCCTGATCACCCTCTCTGTAAAGAATTTTTTCCCAATATCTAACCTAAACCTCCCCTGGCAGAGCTTAAGACCATGCCCTCATCTTACTGTTCTTCCCTGTTGCAGCACTGCACTGACAAACACTATCTAGAAAAAAAGAAACCTGGAAAGAAAGCCCTTAAGAAGAGACCTTCTAACTAGTGCTTTCCTCTTTCCTTACAACCCCAGCTTTATGCAGTGTTCTCACCAAGCTGTGTCTAAAGCTGTATCTGCCTGTAACTCACCCAGGACATGGAGCACTAAACCTCCCTCTGGGAAGCACATGCACTGGCAGATAATCCAGATCAGTTTACCTCTGTGTACCTGGCAGCATGCTACTGTGCAGTGACCAAATATCAGAAGAGTTTGTGGTTAATTAGGATCAGATTAATCCCTGCTGACTGCCTGTCTCTGTGTAAAAAGGGGACTAGAGGTTAGAAAGTATTAAGTGCCTTAAACATCTACTTGCATAACGTAAAAACCTACTGAAGATCCAGACTTCGTGCTTGAAAGTGTTGATGTGAAAATATTTACCCTGCAGAAGCATTTAAATGTGCATCTTCTCCTATCAAAGCAAGAAAATCCATTAAAAAAATTCCAGGAGGAAATGCAACAGATATTTACCATGGAAAATAACAAAGCAGCAGGGCAATATAGACAAGACACCTACACAAAAAAAAGCCTTAGGGATTCTGAACTTTATTTCCAATTTCTAAGAATTTACTTAGGCATATGAAATATATTTTTATCGCCACAATAAAGCTTTTTCTGGGAAAAAATTGTGCTGAATTTTCCATTTGATTAGGTCCCTATTTGTCATAAAAATACAACAGCTAATAGTTTGATAGCTTCATATTTACATGCAGCCTGTGGCACTCACCATGGAGCTCAGGGGGACTTTAGAGAAAAGAAACATTTTCTTGCTCTGATATGTTTAAATTTTTTAACACATTCCTGACACTAAAATGTAGATTATATTTTGTTAAGATGCTTAGCTATCCTTAAGCATGTAAGTGTTTATCAGACAAAACATATGGAGTATTTTTTGTTCTCTTCTCTTCTCTTCTCTTCTCATATTTTAAATGTAATAGCATTTTTGAATGAGGAGGTATCTTAAGGTTGATTTTTAAAAGACAAGCATCTATAAGAATGGGGATTATAGCATAAAGTTTCTTAGAGGCAAGACAGATAAAGTATCTACAGGTCTGTGAGAAAACGTCAAATTTGCACCCATCTTCCCATCTATTCACAGACCACCAGGCCTTTTTTTTCTTTCCTGTTTTTTGATATTGGCACATTTATATAAGGTATTAGGGACATTTATATAATAACAGAATATTAGCTCCTTTTGAGGTCCTCTGTTCTTGTGACTTATTACGCATTTACAGTCATAAGCTTCTCATTGTGACATCACCTTGGCGGCTGCAATGGTACCTGTGATGTCACAAAAAGAGATTATGACCTGAAGGGGGGAGTAAAGCTGCAAAAGCAGATCAGCCCCTAAAGAATAAAGGTTTTGTTTTGCTCTGCTAGCAGAGGGTGAAGGAAGTAGCCCACCCACCCTTTCTCTTTGCCTGTCATGGTAGAGCAGGACCATTTTTCCACACAGTGCTGGCTGGTTGTGCAAGGACCCTTCCAGCTGCCACCACAATCTGCAGAGGCTCTGACATGATCTCTGGTGGAGTAAGGCTGATGAAGGAGCTGGATCAGGCCCTCCACCAGAGCTGCTGCTCTTTGGTGCTGCCATGCCAGTGTTGGGATGGCACAAATACAGAAATCTGCTTAGGAAAGAGGTGACTGAGATTATTTGATGGGATGCTCAACGTACAGGCATATCTGTGAAATACCTCTGAGCTTTCTTGCAACTATTAATGCAAGGAAGTTGGCATTCACTCTGGTGAAGAAGCACTGGATGCCAGGGAGGAAACTCCTTCAGGAAGGAAGGTTGGGGCTGGCTGGGTAGGAGGGCTTGGTTAGCTTTGGAGAACTTTGTTGCACCACAGTGGGTGCATGGAAAGTATGCTCAGCATGTACAGATATGTACAGCCTCAATCCTCAGCCCAGCTCACAGGTACATCACAAGCTGAACCAAGAGGATGGGACAGCAGCTTGCTGAGAAACTGCAGCCAACACAGGGCTTGTGACACACACAAAAGCCACCGTGGGACACGTTGCAGATCTGCTGTTCCTGCTGCATGGGCCCAGCAGCCCCAGAGGTTGCTCATATGTTGCTCAGAGAGGATGACAGGCAGAATTTAAAAGCTGTGGCTCAGTACTAAGATATTTTTGCAATGTGGCTTTCAACGTGGATACACTTGGTCAGTTCAGGCCACAGGAGAGGCAAAACCACAGCTGATGAAGTCTATGGAGAGCTGCCCTGTAAATAATGTTTTTCCATGTTATTCACTCTGGAAGTTCTCATTTGATCTCTCCTCTCTCGCCTACTCAGACAAATTCCTCTTTATGAAAACTTTTTTTATGTTTTATTATGGGGAATCAGCCCTGCAACTTCATAAACATCTTCATGTTTTTGTCTTCTGCTTGGTTCCCTGTCGTTTCAGCCAGATCAGTAGCAGAAATTGCAGTTGCAACATGAGGAATTCTTCCAATGTCATTTATTTGGCATCATTTATTTGACACTGTAGAAGGCTGCGATAGTCAGTTAGATATGAATTTGGGTGGATATCTGAATCAAAATCAGCTTTTAGCAAACTTTATATTCCCTGTCAACAGTAAATGTATTTAAATTGTCAGTTCATGTAGTCATCTGGGAGGAAAAGATGCTGCCACAGTATTGCTCCTCACCTCTGCTTTTGGCTCACTGGTGTGTCTTGTCTCTGCATGAATTTCCACCAGGCCCCATGCTGGGTACTGACTCTTCCCCAGAAGAATATTAAATCTGCAGATGCCAAAAGGGTGACTTCTGGGGGCAGAGGTGACATTTCACAGATTGGGAAGTCAACTCTGAATGTGCTGATGCAGCAGCTCTGAGCTCCTGTAGGCAGCAGAGTAGCTGCTGATCTGTGACAGCAGCCACCACAGGTCAGCTGTGCACTCAGGAAGGGTCTCATCATATATTCAGAGTCCATAGGAAAGAGGCTTTACTGCTAAGAACTTCATATGACACTGCAGGAAATATATTCAGAGCTGAGATTATCTCTTTGGAATTCATGCATCGTTTTTCCCAGAGTTTCTTAAGCCATCTTCCCCAATGGGACATGCACAGGACAGACACTTTGGATTACAATAAGGCTGTACTAAATCTTTATTCTCTCCACAGTCAGATTTTCATTCTTTTTTTTTTCTTTTTTCTTTTTTCTTTTTTTTAATTCAAATAAGTTTCATCAACTTAAAAAAGACATGACCTTGTCCCTGTGGTTTCTCAGTTCTTTGAATTCTCTCTATTGAACACTGTATAACGAGAAGGGTCATTGTCATTTAGAAGACTGACCTGATTTTTATTGAGCCTACACTTCTGCATGTGGAAACACGTGTGACTTCACCACTGTTATAATGTTAACCTCATTCAGTGCAAGAGGAACCCCTGTTTGCTCTGCTTTGCTTTCCACCAGAGAAGTTCTTCCCACTGCAGAAGACATCACAGGACACACTAGAAATACTCACCTTGCAACTTGGAAAACACATTGACTCCTTTGACAGCTCACACCACTTGATAACTTCACTGATTAAGTTTTGGGTTGTTCCTACTATCTGTCTCCAAAAGTGCCCCAGAGTACACTTCAGGGCTCATTTGGGACAAATCCCAAAAGCCCCCATGGTAGGAGCTGCCCCAAGCCTGGGTTGCACACCATATATCAGTGTCAGCCCTTCAGCCCACACCCCCTGAGGGTGTCCATGTGCCCTTTTGCATCTCACAGGACAGAAGACACTGATCCTCAGTGGGATGCTATAGAACCACTGCTCTGTTATTCCACTTACAGTATTAGAGATAAATGAAGCCACAAAGGAAACCAGAAGAATGAACCCACAGAAATGTGATATTAATGTTCTAGAGCCATGAGGGATGAAGGGGACCGACAGCCAAGTAATGAACAACTTGGTCACAGCCAGTCTGTGCCACTGACCCTCTTCTTCTTAACCTGCAGCCATGAGCAGGGAGGTTACCTCCAGCTGTGAGAGCTGCCAGAAAGCTTTTATCTCTGCTAATAGTGCTTCTTCCCACCAGGAGCTGGGCAGGAAGGTGTGAGTGAAGCAGTCCTCCTTGCCAGTTCTCCACTCCCCATCTGCACTTCACACGGATGGGACCTGGGGACCTACTTCAACCCATGAAAACGCTTTTCAACCCAAAGAAAATTCTTTCCACCCAAAGAAAATGCTCTAAGCCTGGAGTTGCAACAGGGCTCCCTGACAGATCCAGCATCTGAAAGCTTCTTCTGGATGTACCCCCCTTGTATGCCTCTGCACTGTGTGCCCTCCCCAGTGGCACTGAATTCATCTGCTCAGTAAGGCCATGCCCTGAAGAGGGTTTGCTGCCATGCCATCATCACATGTGGTTTGGTCTGAGACACCATCACAAGGTCAACTGCCTGGTTTTAGTTTTAGTAAAGCCCCACAAAAATACTCATTTCACTGGACTTGTATTTTGAAGGTGACCCACTGCAGTGTCATCCTTTGGAGAGACAGATTTTGTTCTTAAGCCTCAGAGGGAGGCAGAGGCAGTGGTGGTTTGAACGTGGCATGTGGGCAGGCAAATTCACTTGAACTTGCTCAGCTGGGTGTTTTGTGGCTCTGCAGCCAGCTGTCTCCCTGCTGTATAATCTCTGTATGAGACAATGATGCAAATTTTTCTTATCCTGGAACTCAGCAGAACCTTCTTCTTGATTGAGCAAATGTGGTGGTATCTTGCAGTGCGGACTGGCCCCTGGAGGAGAGGTTTAAGCAAGAAAGAGGCTGGTGTGGAGTCAATTTAATATCCCCAGGGTTATGTATATGTTAAAGAAGGCGAGCACACAAAACCAGATAAATATAAATATAAATATAAATATAAATATAAATATAAATATAAATATAAATATAAATATAAATATAAATATAAATATAAATATAAATATAAATATAAATATAAATATAAATTTACAGTTAAATTTGGTTCTCTGTTATGAGGGGGTGATTGTGAAGTAACCCTGCTGATAACAGGGTTGTGCTAGAGCAAAAGGGAGATTGCTGGAGACCAGCCTGACACAGCAAAGTAAAGAAGAGGTGTTTGAAGAGGAAAACCTGCTTCTCACCTGGTCCTCTCACTTTTTTTTTTTTCTTCCAGCCTTTCCCTGGGCTAAATTCTGCTCCATATTTCTGAGTTAAGTTTGTGCAGCAGAAGCTCAAACTAGCCAGAGCTCAGAAGCTCAGAAGTGCTCCCCTTTTACTCTCAGCAGCCATGCCAAACCACGGCTCAGTTTTATTAGAAGACAGATTAATAAATCAGAGAAAACTTCAGTCTCCCAGCATAAACATTTTGGGGGAAAAAGACTTCCAAAAAATCTCCCTCTGCTCACAGTGTCCATGCTGTCTGTGCATTTTCCTACAGGTTTTCATTTCAGTCTTGTGACATCTGGCTGCTTCCAGGGCTAAACAAGTTCCTCACCTTCCTCCCTAATGCCACCACTGTGGCAGCCTGACCCTCGGCCTGTTTTCCACTGTTATCTCCCAGCCCATCATTCCCCAGCAGCTCCCCATTTGCTCCAGGACACAAGTTGATACCAATGGTTTGCATTCATGCTCCTGTACCCGAGAACAGAATCTGGTCTGAGAAGACCTTGAAGATAAAATTCCAAGGAACAGCTGCCTCTGAACATTTCTTTTTCTCTTGTCTCACCTTTCTGCTCCTGTGTGTTTTACACACCAGACATTGCAGAGCCACCTATGAGAGCATCTGTCAGTGCTGAGCCACAGGGGGTGCTTCAGCAATCTGTCCCCTTGCCCCTTCTGATGGCCACACAGGAGGACATCGAGGACCCCTGCTGTAATACTGCTGGCACACCACAGATGCAGGCAGGATCTAATCCATGGATGAAAGCAGCCACCACCTTCTTCTTCCCTCAAACCCTTTCCACAAGTCCTCCTCCCTCTCTGGGGACTTGCTCACACATCAGGAAGCTCATTGCTGTTTTTCCTCTCAAAGAATGGTGCAGTATTTCTGTTCAGTGAGGGGACAGAGAGGTGTGGTTCCCCCTGAACATCTGAGAGCTGCTCCTGTAGATGCCTGGAGGAGTCCCATAGAGGCAGAGCACTGTGTGCTCCAGCCTCCCACCCACACCCCACTGTGCTGTGTTCTCTCCAGGTGTCCTCATTTTATGCCTTTCCTCACTTCCCTTGCCTGTTACCTCAATGTCAAGAAGCATTTCTCAAAATTCTACCTCTAACCCTTTCTGTCTTTAAAGAGTTACCTTTGGAACCAATCAATTGTGTTCCTTCTTAAAAGCCTTTCCAGCATTTTAAAAATAAAGTGATTGCCAGCAGATTTATCAGTACTTTCTTCAGTACCTTGTGATGTATATTTGGATTAAGACTTGAAGAAGGATGTGATGCCTAAACTAGGACACAGGTAAGTTTAAAGACTGTAAAAAAAAAATCCTAAAAAAAGAGTCAGAAACTCCCTTTCTCCACAGCTGTCCAATCCTAACACTTCTGTAGGCTGAGGGCACCTCTATTTTTGACCTGGAATTTCTGTAATTGGCCTATTTGGTTTGCAGCCCCCAAACTACCCTCACTTGGACTGCTCAGCTCTGGGGTCCTCAGGCTCAGCTCAGCTTTTGGACCCTTCCCTCATGGCACCAGTTTCTCCTCAAACACCCATTTCCAGCTTTGCATCTCATTTTGGGGAAGAGACATTTAAAACTTAGGCTTTGGATCTGGCCCTGATCATGATAAATGTTCATACGATCCCCCTAGTACTTTATCACTTGTTCTTTGGCCACTTGTTCTTTGTTTTACTTTCTTACTCTACTGCCTTTTATCCTTCTACTAATTCACTAATGGATTTTCATTTTTTATTCATTATATGTAAAGCTCATTTCTTATTCCCCATGGCTGCTTTGAACAGAATTGCTTCATTTTCAGTTTTCTTAAGTCCTCTCACCTTGTCTGCAAACACTGGTTTTGCTGCTAAAATTCCTCCACAGGTTTCCCTTCCTAAATCAGGTGCAGAGAAAGAGGGCTTGAAAGAAACACCCTAGTGTCTATGTACTCTCTGTGATGAGACATGAGGCAGAATGTTTATTTTTCCTCTTTCCCACAGAAACTACACTAACCTACATGATATTTAAACTGGGCCCAATTTTCAATTACATCTTCCACAGATACTTCACCCAAATCTGAATAATAACATTGGCTTCATTTTTTGCCATGTGGGAATTGAATGTCAGTTTTTGACAATAATGGATAAAAACTCCAGTGAGTCCCCATCTTCCAAATCTTTCTAAATCCACAGGAGAGTACCAAGCAGGGAAATGTCTGATCAGGTCTGGAGCCTCTGGTAAGATCACATCAATTCCAGATGTGGAGTCCTCACCAGTGACCAGAGTTAATTTATCCATCCACAGCTTTGAGTCCTTTGAGAAATCACTTAGTGGCATCATTTCATTCCCTCTGAATACTTCTGCAGTCCTGTGGACACCTCTAGTAACAACTTCAGTAGAGAGGTCCTCATCCAGGAAGATTCTTAAACCCAAATGCAGTTTTAGTGTGAGGATACTGCCATTGAAATCCGTGGCAAAACTCCATTCCTGCCTCTTGTACTGGGCTGGGACTGGCAAAGGTCTTCCCCTTCATCCCTCTTAGCAGGAATATGGTCTAAACTCCAGGATCTTGAGACAGACACCAGTATCAGTGTCACTTGTTTCACCTCCTCAAAAGAGCAGAAAGAGGAGCAATGCAAGTGGAGATGAAGGAAGACCCATTTTTTCATGATCATTTGGGCCCTAATGCAGTTGTGTGCCTTCTTCTTCCCTGCTAAGGATGAAGCTCTAGCACATAAGCACTATTATTTTATTTTAATGACATTTCCCCTCCACATCCCATGTATTCAGGAACAGTGTGGCCAGCAGGTCCAAGGAAGTGATTCTGCCCCTGTACTCAGCACTGGTGAGGCCACACCTCAAGTCCTGTGTCCAGTTCTGGGCCCCTCAGTTCAGGAAGGATATTGAGGTCCTGGAGCAGGTCCAAAGGAGGGCAACCAGGCTGGTGAAGGGACTCGAGCACAGATCCTATGAGGAGAGGCTGAGGGAGCTGGGGCTGTTCAGCCTGGAGAAGAGGAGGCTCAGGGGAGACCTCATCACTCTCTACAACTCCCTGAAAGGAAGGGGTAGCCAGGGGGGGGTTGGTCTCTTTTCCCAGGCAACTCTCAGCAAGACAAGAGGGCACAAGAGGTCTCAAGTTGTGCCAGGGGAGGTTTAGGTTGGACATTAGAAAGAATTTCTTTACTGAGAGGGTGATCAGACATTGGAATGGGCTGCCCAGGGAAGTGGTGGATTCTCCATCCCTGGAGATATTTAAAAAGAGACTGGATGTGGCACTCAGTGCCATGGGCTGGGAACTGCAGCGGGAGTGGATCAAGGGTTGGACTTGATGATCTCTGAGGTCCCTTCCAACCCAGCCAATTCTATGATTCTATGATTCTATTCTTTCCCAGTTGCACCAGGAACATCCATTGAAAAATAACAAAGTAATATACATAATGTCAAACTCTGTGACAATCAGTAAGCTGCTGTTTTACACACATTTTTAAGATGAAACCTCCCTTGCCTTAGGTGCCATTTTGAACCTGCTGAGGCTGAACCTGTGAATATAACAGGCAGAATTTGATCCTGTTACATGAAGAAAGCCATGAACAGCTGCAACTGCTTTTAAAGCAGCCACAATCAGTGCTCTTCTGCTTCTGGTTCCATTAAAGAGACCCCTTCCTCATTCCATCTTCTTCAAGTCCATCCCTTTGTAGTTTCTTTTCTCCTGGAAACTAAAGAGTGAACGAAAATCTTACCATCTGAGATGGCATTAAAATAAAATAATGGCAAATAAAGACATTTTAATTGCATGGGATTTCTGAATAAGGTTTCAAAGGGGGGGGGGGAAAGAATAGCTGTGTGCCTGGTACACAGAGAGCCCTTTCTCTTCCCCTTTGTGGCGGAGGAATCAATGGAATTCATATAAAAGAAGGAGGGGGGTGGGAAGAGAGATAGGAGATTCCTTGCTCGGTACCAGCGGGTCACAAGTCTCATGAGGCTCAAACAGGGCATGCAAGGAAGTTGCTGACTGTATCTCCATGTGTACCTTTTTGTTCCTTGCCTTGGATTTGCAGGCCAGTGGCATGCTGCTTTGCCTGGCTCTCCATAGAGCTTGGAGCCTACAGGAATTTGGACAGAGTGGTACAGACATCGCCGACAGAGACTCAGATCACTGACTATCCCTTTAAATGCAGCCTCATGACTTAAGTCTTTATTCCACTACCTATTAAAGAAGGAGGCAAGAGGTACATAGGCAGCTTCCATTCAGACACCCAGAAGGACAGAGAAAGGCAAAGACCATTTAACAGAGCTGACTGTGAGTAAATGCGAGGCATTAGAGGTGCTCTCTAGAGCAAAGGGCATGGAGAAAGATTTGTAGGAAATCCTGAAGTGAAAGAAGGTGCAGTGTTTTTAAAAGCAGACTTGCATGCAAGGTACAAAAGGTGGAGTTTGGTATAGAAAGCTAGTCTGTCATTTTTAGCATTATTAATTTAAATATTAATTGAAGCATCTTTTGATACAGCATTGACCAATGCTTGATTTCCCATAAAAATATGAAACTGTGATTTTATGATGCAAGCACTGGAGCCTTTTGTAGGTACAGCCTTTTTTTCACTTGGATAAACTTCATAGGAGAAATATCTGGAAGGGGAAATTTGAAGCCAGCCTTTTGCAAACCTGGATCAAAAGCCCAGCCTGTTCCAGTTAGATATCTGCAGGATGACCAGGGGTGACCTTTCTTCTGGGAGTGCTGTGTGTGACCCCTTCAGCATGGAGACAGCACTAAGGTGTCACAGCATCTGTGCAGGTTTTTAACCCTTTTAAAATAAGGTTCTCTGTCTCCACACACTGAAATGGTCAACATCCTATACAGTATAGCATTCTGGAAAACTCATTTCTTGTTGGTCAACAGAGTCATCAGAATGCCCCTACATTTTAATTTTTTTTTTTAAAGGCAATAGCTACTGGGTAGAGCTGGACAAGTATTTTAACAGTGATCATTATTATTGCAAGTTATATCTTAACATGGATGGCAAGAGAAAGCTCTTCTGTCAGCTTGGCCTACTGCTTTCCTAAATAAATCTGTATTATTAATTGCAGGTGTGATTAGCAGCTGGAGAGTGTTCCCAGCTCAGCTTCATGTTGCCCATTTCCTTCTCTGCATTTATCCTGTCTGCTTGGTGCTTTACCAAAGGAAACAGCATCTCCTATGATGAGCTGAAAGAACTGAAGACTGAATTTGCCATCAAGCTCTACAAGCATGTATCTGAAACAGAGAACAGAACCAACCTGATACTCTCACCAGCAAGTGTGGCAATTTCTTTGGAGCTGCTGCAGTTTGGAGCTCAAGGAAATACCTTTGCAGAGCTGCAGGATGCCCTCGGATACAACATTCATGGTAATGTACTGTTTTAAAAAAAAAATACTTCTTGTCTTTATGTTCTGCAATAAATTCACAGCTTTACTGAGGAGACAGGACTTGTGAACCTCATATTCAACTTCTGACTTCTGTGTCACTGCAGAATGTATTGCAGGAGTGTTTTCTCCATTTTTGATCCCCAGGTATCAACCAGACAAAGGAAACTCAAGGGAGAAGTTGATATGCATGTTGTTACTCCTGTTTTTTCTTGATCTGTTCTTACTCTTTTATTACACCAAAATACAACTGCACCTAGAAAAGCTTTTATCATGAGCAGCAGAATTGCTTCTGGTTTCTCAGGGCTGTATTGTGTCTCTTGTGTCCTGGACTCCTCTGTGTCAGGACAATGACAAGCAGAGGACAGTCATTTTCTCTGCTACCCCATTAATAAATTCTATAAAACCTATAGAACATGAAATAAGACTTTGCACCTTATTCTAATGTTATTACAAATGGCCCAAAAGATGCAAAGTTGTTAGGAGACTGGCAGAGATATACATTGACAGATGGATGGTGCAATTGCATCTTTCCCTGAAAGCAGGATAAAATAAAACTCTCTGGGAATCTGGAAGGGATATGAAAAAGGCAGATGTCTTAAAATCCAGCACTGAGTCAGCTGAATTTAGGGATATTGTTTTCATTTTAGCTCTCGATTATCCTACCATCTCCCATCACATGTCAAAAACTATCTTACATTATGGGCATTATCAAAAGCAGACAACTGCATCATCTTCAAAATTTGCTGCTTACACACAAGACTTATGTAGAGAGATGACACAGCTATTTCTAAACATCAAATTTTATCTCAGTGTATGCAAACTAAAGATAAAACCTAAAGCCATTTCACTGTCCTGTGCTGTAACCTGCCTTATCAGTCTGTACAGCACTGATATTCAAAAGCAACACAGTAGTAAGGGCAAACTCTGCCTGAAATACTCAGGTACATCTGCATGTACATCCATATTATCAGCAGTTGCTACAATGAAGTCTTGCCTGTAAGACTCCTGTTTCTGTAAATTCAGGTGGGTAATTTTAAACAAGATTAATTCCTACAAGGGTTGTACCTTGCTTGACACTTCTGATCATTAGGAGCTCAGTTATTAAGAAAGAACCTTAAGAATAACATTGCATCATAAAATTCAAGCACAGATCTCTACACAAAATGTAACCAAAAAAAGTGCAGAGGTTGTTAATGTCTTGCTGAGCTCTTTTTGGCTGTCCTACTTCTCATGTGGCACAACATATGAAGAAGACATTTTATTTCCATTTTAGTTGTCTGTGGCACAAGCCACATGAGCTTTGGCTTCCAGTAATATTAATGTATAATGTGAAAATAAAGTAGGATGGGATCTACTGCTATTGGTTATAACAGCAGAATTCTCATGACAGAGAAGGAAACCACTTCCTCAAATGGTTTAAAATCAAATAAATACCAAATACTTAGATCAAATTCCCTATCAGATGAGGAAAACCAAATCCCATTTATATGCCTATGTGACAAAATTCCTTCTTCCCTCAGATGTCTGCATTAATATTTCTGTTGGTCTGTCCCAAACAATAGTGAAGGATGTGGTTAAAACCTTAGCAGGCTGAAAACAATGAAAACATTGATGGTTCATTCACTATTCATGGAGAATCAGCTCTTACACACACTTGTAATCTTCTTTTAATGTTTGGAAGATTTGTTCACATTTATTCTAAGAAAAACAGTCTTTAAAGGGATGTCTCTCTAGATAGCACAGATAGAATGACATGTTTTAAGATGTTTCTTTTTGTTGTTTTATTTTATCCACGGTAGAGTCTTTTAAAGCAATTTTGGGCTGCTTTCTGAGTAAGAATTCAGGACTTTGGTTAGGTAAGCACTTTGATATGACTGAAGTTACAAGCTCAGGATACCACACCTCACGTTAACATCTGCTTCCTATTTACTGTCTTGGGTTTCTCACGTCCTCCAGAGAGCTTGCCAAATGCTCCTGCAGTAATGCAAAACACACGAGAAAAGGAACTTTACCCCCCAGGCCATGTAAGTTTTCATGACATGTGTTCAAGAACTTCAGTATTTTATCCTTTAAAGAGTAATAGGTCTAAATTTTAATACCAAACTTTCCCACAGGTGATTAGTCATCCTGCAGGTTATCAAAGGAGAACTGTTAAGTCAGAAAAAACACACTGGAATCTCAGGTGACCCCAGCTGGTAGATGTGAAACTCTCCTTCTACCCTATCAAGAATCTGAACCAATGTAGCAGAAGTCTCCTGGTAGCTGGAGGTTTGCAGAGATCACAGGTTACAGTGGTTGCCCTTGTCCTGACACTCAGCTTGGGACAGGTCAGTCCAGGAGGGGTGGACTTCCCTGGTTATCCACCCCAAACTGCCCACGTCCCAGGTGGCAGCCCAGCCTGACCTCCCTCCAGCACTGCCCACACTCACAGGCATCTAGAGAAAGTGGGTGATTCCTCCCCTTGGCTGAGGTGTCCCTTGGGTCAAAGTAAGATTTCCAGTCAGTCCATAATGGTGAATCCTGCCATGGCCACAAAGGGGTCAGGCACCTGGGAGCTGCCCAGGCCACCCTGAAGAAAAGCAGAGGAGCACCTGAGCCAAGTACAAAAACCTGAAAGACTAAAGAATAGAGCTTAAAAGGATCCTGGAAAATCAGAGAAACGTGTGAATAGGACATAATCAACACAGAGAAGTGCAAATTCTGTACTTAGAGGGTATAATCAGCCATTTGAATTGGGGGGAAATTAGCCAAAGCACAGTGTTTTTAGGAAAGGATCTGAGGGTACTTAGGAGTTAAAGATATGGATGTTGAATGGCAAATATAACTGTGCTTCAGACAAAGCAGACACTGTTGTTGGTTGTATAAAAAGAAGAGTCACTTGTAGCACACATAAAGCAATCCATCATGCACCTCTATTTAGCCTTGCCAGGACTCATCTGCAATCCTAAGCCAGTTTTGAGCACCATCCTTCAAGAAACAAAACAACACATGAGGGCAGGGGGTAGCAGAGACAGATCCAGAGCAGTCCTGGGGTGGGTGGCACCGGTGTTAGAGGGAGAGAGCAGAACTGCAGCACTGGCACCTCAGTCAGTCAGACCTAAAGGCACCAGGTATCACTAATGGGAACCCAGAGAGTTTAAAAAAAAAAAAGAAAAAAAAAAATTTCCTTATGAATTTTAAGAGCTGTGTTTGTATAGTGGTGTGAGCCACTTGATTTATCTGCACTAGAATGATTTCTACAGCAGCTTGAAGAATGCTTTCCCATGCATGGGGCATCACCATCCTTGCCAGCAGTGCTTGGCAGTAGCACCCTGTAAAGTCAAGGGTGCTTCAGTGCTTTATCTTTCAGAGGACACCAGTGTCAGCACTGGAGCTGAGAGCTGCAGAGCTGTGGTGCAATCCTTACTATCTTTAGCCTCACCATGCTAATTGCAACTTTCCCCTCTCTCCTGCCTGGCAGATCCAAGTGTGGAGGGTTTCTTGCATGCAGCGGATGAGGGAGGGACTGAGCCCAGCCCAGGCAGGGTGGTTCAGCTGGCATCTTCCTTCTTCGTGGATGCTGGGGTGCAGCTCTCACCCCACTTCGTTGCACGTGTTGCACGCTGGGCAAACAGCAGCCTGCAGCAAGCCAACTTCACTGACCTCAACAGAACCACAGCCCAAATAGAAGAATGGATCACCGGGAACCTCAGAGGTAGCGTAACAACCCGTGAGGATGTTGGCAAGTAAACTGTAAAATAAGGGCATTGAGAGGAATCACATTTAGCCAAGTATTTTTGTTGTCCAAACCAAGGCTGACAGCCAGGAAATCTAATTCTTGCACGGATGCTCATTTTTGATGTGAGGAAAGAGCTAGAATAGGTCTAAATCTCTGAGCATAAATTTGCAGTATCAATCTGGTAATTACCAGACTGGCCTTGTTCCTCTAATTTTGAGAATGCCAATCCTTCCCAGTGTTTTCAGTTTTAATGAGGAGCAGCCAAAATCCCCAGGGACCAAGTTAACTTTGTTGAATGCTTGCATGCTGCTGTGGGGAACACACAGGGTCCTGAGCTCAGCAGTCAGACTCTGGATTTAAAAAGCCAAAGTGGAAAATAAAAATAATTTACTTTCTGTACAGGCAAGAAAAGTAATGAAATGAAATTCTGTGTAAATGAAAAAATAATTGAAAAAGCAAGTCCTTAGAAGCAGCAGGGAAAATCAGTCCCTGATTTGCCCCATCAGCTTAAGTTATGTGAGTGTTAATTTGGTCATCAACATGTAAGGTGATTTTAAACACACACATTAAAGCTACTGTTGAAAACCAAATTTGTATCCTTCTCTAATAACCTGTAATAAGTGATCCAGCTTCATGATAGGGAAGTGTTGCTCTAGAAGCAAGTGCTAAAATGGGAGTTCATGTTTCATGCATATCAATGAATCAAAAGTGGATCACATTTCCAAAAATTTTGGAGATACCCAAAGTAGGATCAGTTGAGCAGCCAAGTAAATAGGAGTAGGAGAGGGGGAGGATTGGGATACAAGCTTCCGTTGTCTTATTTGTTTCATAAAGCAATCTGTAATTATGAATCCATTCCAGGACAGATTTCTGGTGCCAATGATGAAGTACCCCAAGGTTCACGTGGGCACCTTTAAGCTAGAAAACCAGCTGGGGCCAGGACATGCTACTGAGCATGGGGCTGCTGTCATCCATGCTGTTCAGTGAGGAGCATCGTTCTGGCACAGCTTTGGCCCTCAGTATTGACCAACTTGAGTTTGGTTCTTGAGAGAGCACGAAACAAGAGGTGATCTCAATGCCTAAGTAGAGCTGGGAAGAAGATATAGGGTTTAACAGTGCCTTGTGAGTTGTGTCTCTTGCCCTTAGGGACAGATACTGAGCTTGACTTGCTTTATTTACCCACGCAGACCTGGTCTTCAGGCCTGGGCAAGTTGGACAACTTGTATGTTACGGTAGGATGTAACATTAAATTTGTTTTTGTTTGAGACCTGCGAAACAAAGTCCAACTGTAGAAGGGTCGGGTGCAAGCAGCTTTTATTTGACAATCGTCACAGGCAAAATGATAGAGCCAGGAAAAAGAGGAAGAGAGGAAAAGGAGAAGATATAAAAGAGAGAGAGAGAGAGGGAGAGGGAGTGACCACCAGGGGTGCAGCTGCCCAGCGAGTTTCTTCAGGACATTGTGCTGATCCTGGGCAGGGTGTGATGCAGAACAGTGATGGATCATGGGATGATGACACAGCCCCAGCATGGACAGCCATATATACCCCTGAGTTCCTTTTGTTCCAAAGGGGCAGCTGTCAGTCAGCTGCCACAGAAGCCAGGTCCAGCAGCATCAGAACCATTGCAGACAGGCTGCCTGGAGGGCGGGAGTTTCCCCAGAAGGTGTCAGTTCTTATCTCCTTCCAGGCACCACTCCCCGCTCTGTTCCAGCCCCCTCAGCCAGGTACATCAGCATCAGGACAATCAAGGTGGCTTCCTCCACCCTGGGCAGGGTAATCGTGCCTGGAGGGACATCCCAGCATTGAAGGGTGACCCTCAGAAAAGGGGTGTCCACCCAGCCACTAGTTCTCTCTTTCTGGGTGTCACCCCCTGCTCATCCCTGGCCAGGCCAGGTCCTCCAGGGCTATTCACTTTAAAATTGTTCTTTTGAGACAAAGTGAGATCAGACTCTGACACTGTATGTCCCCCCTCCCCACCTCTTTTCCTTTCAGATGGGGATGTGCACGGCATGCCACTGGAGAGTGCAGGGTCACCACTCAGCCAGGTCACCTTGGTGAGCACCATGTACTTCAAAAGCACGTGGCAAAAGAAGTTTTCCTTTATGGATACCCAGATGTTGCCTTTTACCACGGCGGAGGGCTCAACCCTGAAAGTGCCCACAATGCATCACACGGATGAAGTTAACTATGGTAACTGTCCCTGACCCAGATTTGCTCTGCTGTACAACATGGAGCAGTTTTATGTATTTAATTTGCACAGCTACCACACTAAGATTGACCCAGCTCAGAAAAGTCTGAGAAAACACCCCATCAAATGAAAAGACCACCTTGGTGACCGAGATAATCTTCCAGAAGGGAATGGGAGAGACTGAGAATACAGCAGGATACAAAGTTCTTTGCAATAGCATGAATTCTGTTAAATAAAGCAGCTGAGGAAGGGAAAACCTTAAGAAGCCCATCTGAACCCATGAAAGAGTTTTAGTTAATACTAAAATTATACCAAGCCCCAAGCCGTTTGATTTGTGAGGTGGGTAAGAAATTTTCTGGGCCCTCAGCTGAATCATTGTGAGCAAGAGAGAGAGGATACAGTGTCACCATGAGCACCAGGACAGCACACCCACCCCTTCTGTCTTTGTTCACAACCTGTCTCCAAGGATGTACAATGCAAATGTTCAGTGCCAAATTCTGCAAGAAAGGGAAGAGAAAATTTTCTGTCCTTTATATCCAATCAGTGGATGATCTCAGTATGGGCCTAAGCAGAATAAATATAGGTCAAACATTTATTTGTGTAATATAGATACAGTGTATGCTCCTTTCAAAAGTTTGGACTCTTAGGGTTGCTGGTAGTAGAACTCATGCTGTAGGCTTAATTTTCTACCATGAGGAATTTTGCCATTTAGTTCTACAATCTCTTTCAAAATATAAAAAGCTCCTTTCCCTTCCACCCTTTTTCAGAACTGCACTTGGGTAAAACCCTTCTTCATTCCAAGTCTAATTTCTACCCATTTCTGTCTCTTAGCATCATGTCAGCTTTATTCTTCAGTTACATAGTTTCTTTTCAGCTTTGATATTTACTCTAATTCCAATCACTTTTACCTGTAAATAGTGCCACAGTCAAACAATGTTTAACGTTTTACTTAAAACTAGATGGCCCTTTTGTCAAATTCATTATCAAGTTTAAAACTTACAGCTTTGTTTCCTAGGGACTGCTCAATATTGCAATTTGTCTCATTTCCCTCTGTGATTTGATTATTCTTTTTACAGGGTACGTACTAAAACTTCCCAAAAACCTAAACATTCACAGATTATTTTTTTCTTTTTTTTATATAAACTTACTCCTGTTTTCCAGTCATGGGAAAAAAATGAATCTATAGTCTATTAAAAAGTCTTTGGTGACCTATTTGCAATCCCATATCCAAGTTCTTTTCATTTTCTGGGTTGGTGATCAGCCAGACCCCAGGACATTATTTGTCTCTCTCAAGTACTTTAAACTTTGTTTCTCTCTCTGGTGTTTCAATACCGCCTGTTTTTATCTCATTTCCACTAGGAACCTCACCATTATCCTTTGCTATATCATTAGATTATTTATTTCCTATGCATTCCAGAAAATAACTGGGATGAATCTAAAAAATAAAATAAAAAAATAAAGAATAAAAAAAGTTACAGTGTTCAGCAGCACCATCCTATTTCCTTTTCCCTCTTATTTACATGGTTAAAACCTTTTACTTTTCTGTGCAACAGCTGCATCAAGTAGGTAGTTGGTAGCTTGTTACTTCTATGCCTTTTTATGTCTGAACTATAATTCACGGAGCTAAAAAACCACTTTTTGCAACTTTCCACTTTTTGTCCTTACTGTTATATCTACCTTTGTAGTGTTTCTTCTTCCAGGACATCCTGGTGTGCCCACCATGCTTCTCCCTCCTGCTGGGACTGCCACCTTCTGAGTCCCTTCACACCTCTGACTCCCATCCTCTTTCCATTTGAATTTTCTATATGTTGACTTTAGAGAAGAGTACAGACTTTGCCTTTCCAAGCCCCTACACCTTCTCATCCTTGTTGTTGAGCAACAAAAGTTACTGCATCTCCTAATGATCTTTCAGCTCTGGGTGATTCTGTATCCCCAGCAGAGGTTTTGCTACTTGTGGTACCTGGAACAGCCTCACCCCCCACAGCTTTGCAAGTTATTTAGGTGAACAAGCAGGTTTCTTGGGACTCACACCCACCTGTTAGCCCAGGAGCAGACCTTTTCTCTGAATTTTTCTTTTAGTAGAATGGGATGAAGAAATGAGAGGCCTAAAATGACTGAAGGTGGACTGTGTGCTTACACAAATGGAGATGCTGTGCAAAGACCAGTGACCAGAAATGTAGCAGCTGAACTGCACTGACTGACTGGATATTTGCTCATGAGCCCCTGCAAGCTTGATGTAACATCAGAGTTGTGTCGTGCTGATTTGCCTTAACACAAGAACTCCCTCCTATTTTCCCTTAGCATCACATATTTGCCCAGAAAAGGACAATTAGTCAAAATACTGGGATTACCTTTCCATCCAGCCTGAAGTGAGTGAGCTCTCTGCAGCTGGAGAGACTTTTGAGGAAAGTTGAAATGAAAGGGACCAGTTAAAAATTTGCTGACTGTCAGATGTGATAGGCTCAATTCAGTCTTTGTCACTAGAAATGCCAGAAACATTTCTAACAAATCAGTTTGAAATTAATACAAAATACTGGCTCAGTACAACAAAACAGAAGCATGAGATAACTTCCCTTCATTATAAACTGACAGCAGCTGTCTCCTGTCCAAAACACAGGGGAAGAGAGAGAAACTGTGACCTGTTATTGATCACAGCATTTACAACTGTGTTTATCCTTTTAACGTGGCCAGGCAGAAAAATCATCCTGGGGACAATTAACACTACTGGAAGAAAATGTCAACATTAATGTTTACACATTCCTTCTAAGCATTGCAGCAATGTTACAAAATCAATTTTCCAAGCAACTGTATTTGAATAGTGATTTAGCATATGTATAATCCTCATGGGATGCTCAACATCAGTTCAAGCAAGGAGAGAGTCCCTTATAACCCATCACTGCTGTTATGAGCCATCTGCTGACTCAGGCTTGGGTTGTGGCTTTTCAGGCTTTTTCCCCTGCTTGTATGATGATGCAAGATCTGTATTTGCCCACTCACAGGCCAATTTCAGACCATAGCCCTGGAAGCTGTCAGTGTGATGGAGTTACCATACCTGGGGGAGAAACTCAGCATGTTCCTAGTGCTTCCCAGCCACAAAGGAACAACTTTGTCCCAGGTCGAGTCTCACCTTTCTGCTAAAACCATAACCCTCTGGGCCAACAGCTTAAAGAGAATGAAGATGGACATTTTTCTACCTAGGTAAGTGATATTAATACTCTTGTTAGCTTCACTACTTCAGTTGTCATAGTTCTGTGTGATAATGCTGACAACAAGCAATGTATGAGGCAAAATCAAATGAGGGACTTCCAGTTTTGCCACTCATCACGTAATTCAAAAAGTTCAAATTCTTTCTTAAGACCTGAAATGGTAAGCTGGAATGCCAGAACTTTCCAGTATGCTCTGTGCTGTTGTAAAATACAAGTATTTCCATTGACTGTAGGATCAGCTTTTACCTAGAAGTTGTTTGGAGCATAACAATCCTTTAAAGATCTAAAAAAGAGAGAAAACATTTCTGGCTCTTTACCACACTCCATTCTTTTTTCTTTTTTTCCTGAAGGAAGAGTAAATATATAACCTTTAAAAAAAAAACCCAAAACCAACAAACAAACCACACAATAGTTTATTTTTACTACTTGCTAGTATACTGCAAAAGCACTCTACAAAGAACCCCCACCAGACATATCCATCTTTCTGTACACAAAGCAAGTTTCAGCCCTCTGTTTTCTACCTTAGTCATTAGCTGTTGCTACCAGATTCACATATCCTGGGAGTATTTTCTATCAGACAGAGAAAAATTAATTCAAATGAAACTGCCAGCAGGAGCCAGGAGCAGGAGGGTCTTTTGTGGCTGTACCTATTGTATGGCTCAGCCTGGAAAGGCTTCATTACACCCCTCTTATAATGCATTCCCCACCTTAACAAAGCACTGGAAAACAATTTGTACATCAATATCCCTTTTTTTTTCCAAGATAATCTTTTGAAAATGTTTCCAAGGGCCCTTTGCTACATCTGAAAGATTGTTAAAAGAGGACATTTGGGGAAATATGGAGCTCATGAGTCGAGAAGACTGAGAGGCAGTCTGATTGCAATAGATGGAGGGGAGGGATTCCTCCTGTTAACATCTTCAAGTGAAGATGAGTCCCTTTTTCTGCAAATCTGATGGAAGGCACTGAGCTTGTGCAGAAATTGATGGATGAAACACAAAGGCTTGAGATAAATTGCATCTGCTCCACCTTTCAGCTCTGTGAAACTACTAATAGCACATTTAAATGAGATCTATCATATTAATTTCAGGTTCAGTATTCAAAGCCTTTTTGACCTAAAGACAGTTTTTTCTGCCTTGGGAATTAGAGATGCATTTGATCCCATCACTGCTAATTTTAAAGGTATTTCAGGTAAGAGGCTCAACTGAATAAAAACTGATCACTGACCCAATCATTGTAGACTCTCACATTTGAATGATTCAGTAGACCTGGGCCTTCTGAACTGATTGTACTTCTTCCTCTGTGAAACTCTAGAATACAATTCATACTCAACTGTTCTACTTTATTATTGGCAATTGTATTTTGAGCTGCTGTTTTGTAGGGAAGAGGAATTTGAAAAGGACAGGCTTGGGTTTGGTCTTGTTTTATATATTTTTCTTCTTTTTTTCCTCCCTTCTTTCTTTAAAATTGAAACTGAGAAGGCAGTGTAGGCTTGGAAAATAGATACTTGCTCAGAAATTTAGGATATTTTAGTAAAAATTGCATTCCTATTTGTGCTTTTAAATAGTCTTTTCACAATTAGAGATGCTGATCCATTAAGGCAGTGTTCCAGCTCCTGAAACAGACAAAAAAATTGGCACAAACAATATTGTAGTGTACCCATACTATGCTGTCTTACTGTTCCAGTGACTAAATTAAACTTTCTCTTTACTAAAATACTACTGTTAAGATTGTAAACTGTACTGGGTTTGGAAGTCCAAAATTATCCATCTCCTTTTGTTTTTACTACTTTTAACAACACAAATTATTTCAATTTAGTCATTTTTGCTCATAGTAAAGACTCAGAGTGGTAGCTGATCCTAGAGATGCAGAGAGTTCATGCAGTTCTTGTGTTTGTGAGTAAATAAATGGAGGTATCACACAAAGAAATTCCTTCAATTTAGAAAAAAACTGCTTTTACAGAGAAGTTGCTTTTTGGGGACAGACCTCAGAAGGCACACTACTTATGAGGTTTTTAATACCCCTTTTAAAATTTCATAGAAATCATGGAGTGGTTTGGGTTGGAAGGAACCTTAAAGCTCATCCAGATCCATCCCCCCTGCATGGGCAGGGACACCTCCCACCAGACCAGGTTGCTCAGAGCCCCATCCAACCTGGCCTTGAACACTGCCAGGGAAGGGGCAGCCACAGCTTCCCTGGGCAACCTGTGCCAGCATCTCACCACCCCCATGCTGAATTGTTTCTTCCTAATGTCTGACCTAAATCTACCTTCTTCCAGCTTAAAACCATTACCCCTTGTCCCATCACTACACAGCCTTGTAAAAAGTCCCTCCTCATCTTCTCTGTAGGCCCCACACACAGTTAAAGCCTGCTGCTTCATTTATTGCAAACAAATATTATACAGCAATAAAGTGCACAGAGGTGCATTTTATAAGGTTAATATCTATTTTAATAAGGTAAAAGACTTTGAGGAAATGAACTCCATCATAAACAATCTCATTTAGGAGCTTCTTTTCTATGCAACTTAACAGCTTTATACATCCTGTATAATGTGAAGTATTATCTTGTAGAAGTATTTGATCCTGTCAAACCCTGTGGTGGGTTATGGATTAAAAGGATTTGTTGAGGACCTTTACAGTTCTACTCTTCCACTAATCAGTTACGTATCATAATAGTAGGGTTATAGCCATGATGGACTAAGTCTTACATAAGGCAGTTTATAAGGAAGGTTCATCTTTTAATTAACCAATAGATTGAGTTGGAAAAAGAACAGGTGATTTTTCAGTTCCTCATCCATATGAGGCAGAAGCTGTAACCTTCGAAATACTCTCAGATCACACTTAGCAAACAAATGTGTTACTTCATTTTTTTTCCTCCAAAAGATGTTAGATATATCTAATTAAAAACAAAAAAACAAAAAACCCCACATATATAAATCACCTCCCCCCAGTTTTATCGTTTCCATCCTAGATTTTTAACCAGACAAAATTCTGATAGAAGTAGATAAGACAAAATGCTCTTTTAATATTTCCAGTTTTCACTTATATGCCAGATATATGCAATTGCCATATGCAGTGATCTATATTGAGATCTGAAAGAAAAGACCTCTCAACCTTCCCTGTTTTCTGCCCTCTGCAGTCAGCTGGGCGGGTGGTTTCATCAGTAGAAACGCAAGGACACCTCACAGCTTTCCTGGGCTTACACCAATAAAAACACAGCCAAAATCCTGTCAATCCCCCTCTTTCAGACTATAAAGCAGATCTGAATGATGATCATTCATTCACAGAAAATGATCCCATCTTTGCATTCACAGTAGAGATTCTCTCCTAAGAACATCACTGTCTGACTGAAACCAGGACCCACGTTTCACACAGAAGTCAGAGGCACCTGACAAAGGACATGTCCAGGCAGAAAAATTCAAGACACACGTGGGCATTTTAGCTTGTTCTCCAAACTGCCTGCACAGAAGGTCATGCTGATCCAAAAGCCATGTAGTTACACTACCTCAGCTACATGAGCTAGTAAGGAGCTAGTAAGTCCTTAGTATCACCCAACTTAAGTGCTCAGACTGTCTCTGCTCCCCCCTATTATGCACACAGTTGAAAACTAGGGAGCTGAGTCAAAATTAGAACTGAGGATCTTCTAATGTGAAAGGCAGATAAGAAGCAATTGAAAGGCAGGTTTATCCTGAGCTGGTTTTTTGAACGTGCTGCAGTGAATGAACCAGTAGAAGGTAGAATCATAGAATCATAGAATTGGCTGGGTTGGAAGGGACCTCAGAGATCATCAAGTCCAACCCTTGATCCACTACCGCTGCAGTTACCAGACCATGGCACTGAGTGCCACATCCAGTCTCTTTTTAAATATCTCCAGGGATGGAGAATCCACCACTTCCCTGGGCAGCCCATTCCAATGTCTGATCACCCTCTCTGTAAAGAAATTCTTTCTAATGTCCAACCTAAACCTCCCCTGGCACAGCTTAAGACTGTGACCTCTTGTCTCGCTGAGAGTTGCCTGGGAAAAGAGACCAACCCCCCCCTGGCTACTCCCTCCTTTCAGGGAGTTGTAGAGAGTGATGAGGTCTCCCCTGAGCCTCCTCTTCTCCAGGCTGAACAGCCCCAGCTCCCTCAGCCTCTCCTCATAGGATCTGTGCTCGAGTCCCTTCACCAGCCTGGTTGCCCTCCTTTGGACCTGCTCCAGGACCTCGATGTCCTTCCTGAACTGAGGGGCCCAGAACTGGACACAGGACTCGAGGTGTGGCCTCACCAGTGCTGAGTAGAGGTATTTGAAACAGAAAAAAAGCTAATGTGACATGTACTGTATTCATCATGCTGTCACTGAATTAGCTGCCCAGGTGAAATACCCAGCAGTTACATCATCCTTAGATTCTGCAGCAAAAAAGGTAAAAGTATTCCAAATTTATAATAATTTTTTTAAAAGTGTTCACAATGGAATTCAGAAAATAACTTAATTTCTGGGTGGTTTTTTTGCAGAGCAAAGTAGCCTTTATATTTCAGAAGCTATTCACAAAGCAGAGATTGAAGTAACAGAAGATGGTACGAAGGCATCAGGAGCTACTGGTAAATCAAATATATAAACTTTACACTTCACTTCTGAAAATGATGACTATAGAAAAAACTACTAGTCTTTTATTTAGAAAAAAACTCCAGCAACAACAAAACACAGTAGCATTTAAATGCACACTCAATTCAAACTTTTATATTTAGCATGTTTCCATTTTAACTTTGTAAATAACTCTGAAGCTCTTCCCTTCCCATGTTTGATCCTAGACTAACATACAAACTCTCAGGTGAAGAACAACTTTTCCTGCCAAGGCAAAGCCCAGCTTAAGAAAACAACCCACTTCTTTTTCCTTTAGTTAGATCTGTTTCCTAAGATCATAAAAGCAAAGAATGAAAATAAGTTATAATGTTTTGTCCATAGCTCCTGAACTGTTACAGAGTTTGTGTGTGAAGATGATCCCTTTGGTAGCATCCAAGGTCGTGACAGGGAAAGTTTTGTCCTCACAGAGTCAAACTTGTTTCTTAGGTACTTTGAGTTGTGGCCTTTGTGTGCAGTAGCTTCTCCTAACAAATAATTTGCTATGGACTACAGAGTCAATAAATGACCTTCACAAGCTGAATGACTTCTCAATAGAAATCTTCCATCACAGCTTTTCTAAATCAGGGGAACAAAATTACTGTGCCCTCCAACTTTTTTTTTTTTTCTTCTTCTTTTTCTTTTTTTTTCCTTTTTTTTTCTCTTTCTCTTCTTTTTATTTTCTTTCCTCTTTTTCTTTGTCTTTTTTTTTCTTTTTTCTCCTCTTTTTTTTTCTTTTTTTCCTTTTTTTTCTTTCTCTTTTTACTTTTTTCCTTTTTTTCTTTCTTTTTTTCCTTCTTTCTCCTCTTTCCTCTTTTTCTTTTTCTTTCTTTTTTCTCTTTTCTTTTCTCTTTTTCTTTTTTTTCTTTTTTTTCCTTTTTTTCTCTCTTTTTTCTTTTCTTTCTTCTTTCTTTTTTTCTTTTTTCTCCTCTTTTCTCTTTATTTCTTTTTTTCCTTTTTTCCCCTCTTTCTCTTTTTTCTCCTCTTTTCTTTTCTCTTTTTTTTTTCTTTTTTTTTTTTCCTTTTTTTCCTTTCTCTTTTTTCTTTTCTCTCCTCTTTTTCTTTTTCTTTTTTTTTTTTTTTTTTTTCTCCTCTTTTCTCTTTTTCTTTTTTTTTTTCTTTTTTCACTTCTCTTTCTTTTCTTTTTTCTTTTTCTGGTCACATGAGTTTTGCCAAAGGTACCCCCTGTGTGGGCTACATAGATATTACTTCTGTTTACTTCTCTTCAGAAGCTGAACATGACCTCAGGCTGTTCAAACATCAGCACAGCAAAGGGCAATTGTCAACCCCATTTTGCCTTCCTGCTTCCTTGTGCTGTGCTGACTGCAGATGTTCTCCACGTGCACACTGCAAACACTGGTGGTCCTTGACTGAAGATCAGGGCAAGATCTGGGTCTCTCCCGTGTCCCCACCTTGTCCTTTTTCTGAAAGAAAACCAAGAAGAAGTTGGGGAGAGCACCAGAGTGCATCACACCATGGTACCCCCAATGTTGGGCAGCACAGTGCAGACATCCCATGGTCATGATGCCTCAAGGAACCTGAGCACATCTGTTTTGGTGTAGGATTCCCCAGACAGCAGCTCTGAAAAAGATGCTGTAGGTTGTGTGGGTGTACAGTGAAAATTTGACATAAAAAAGTTTACCTTGCTACAGAGCTGTAGAGTTTGAAATTTTATGACAGTTTATGAGTTTTAAATTTTACAATAACTTTCATCTCTACTGGGGCACATAATCTTCATAATTTTTCTGGCAATTCACATATAAAATAGAAGCTCCTATGTCACTTCAATTTCATACCAAAGTGTAACAGCAGTGAGGCCTTTACACCATTGAAATCAGTATTGAATCTGTATGCCAAAATCTTCCTTAACTGCAGTCAGACCAAGATAAGAAACCACTTAAAAAAGGTATAGTTACATTCATTATTTACTTCAAAAGTTCTGGATCTAGTTGCATGGTGGCTTGAAAGCTAAAGTAGTCAGGTTTTGATTTCTAGGAGCACTGAAATAGTAACAGTGAAACTGGTTTTACTGAGTCTTACTTGAATTTTCAATTGCAGTTCATTCTTTTAACTGCTCAGTAAAAAAATCAAAAAATGTTTTTTACAATTTATTCTAAATACTGTACAGATAAACAAAAGAATTTGTTTAAACGAGACATATCTGAGTAATTGCAGAGCCATCATAATGCTTAAGGACTCTCTGTTTAACCAATACTTAACCCACTGCCAGAGAGCAGAAGGACAGGAGATGAAGGATACTTAAGTTTTGTTGAGAGCTTGGACAGAGAAATTCTAGGATGATGCAGATATTTCTCTGCTGTTTGTCTCTCATTCAGAAAAGGGACATTTCTGCCCTGCTTATTTTTTTTACCAGAGCAGGAATTGGCTAACAAGTTAGGCACCAGCACAGTCCAACTTCAGCAGACCTAAGGCTGTGACAACAAAAAACCCATATTAACTTTTCAATCCAAAGCCAGATAAGCCTCACTTCAGAAAAAAAACTGTTTTCAGCGTTGGATAAAGTCATCATTTTATCCTAAAAGCAGAGAAGCAACTTAAAAATCGCAGTACTAAGCATTAGAGCTAGAGGGCACTATAGAGAAGATGGAAGGAAAAAGGACACATTTTATTGAGGTTTTCTTCCTTGCATTACAGCGATGGTGTTACTGAAAAGATCTCGAACACCTATTTTCAAAGCAGACAGACCCTTCTTGTTCTTCCTGAGACAAGCTACCACAGGTATGCATGCTCTCTGTTTCAATAGCAGAATCCTTCACGAGCAGCACTGAAACCAGTAACAAGTTCTTAGTAAATAAAATGCCTTTCTTCAGTCCAAGAAATTCCAACAGCCATGGAAACAGCGGGTTTAGGAGGTCAAAAGCATAAACACAGTTTCATTTCTTTGAAAGGACTGTGCAATAGTCACAGAAGTCAGGGAAGGCAAATTAATCTCTTTTTTTTATTTTTATGATAATTATAGGCACTAGAAAGACTTTGTAGAACTTAAATCATAGAATCAGCTGGGTTGGAAGGGACCTCAGAGATCATCAAGTCCAACCCTTGACCCACCGGTGCGGTTGCTAGACCATGGCACTGAGTGCCACATCCAGTCTCTTTTTAAATGTCTCCAGGGACGGAGAATCTACCACCTCACCGGGCAGTCCATTCCATTGCCTGATCACCCTCTCAGTAAAGAAATTCTTTCTGATATCCAGCCTAAATCTCCCCTGGCACAACTTAAGACTGTGTCCTCTTGTCTTGTTGAAAGTCGTCTGGGAAAAGAGACCAACCCCCCCTGGCTACCCCCTCCTTTCAGGGAGTTGTAGAGAGTGATGAGGTCTCCCCTGAGCCTCCTCTTCTCCAGGCTGAACAGCCCCAGCTCCCTCAGCCTCTCCTCATAGGATCTGTGCTGGAGTCCCTTCACCAGCCTGGTTGCCCTCCTTTGGACCTGCTCCAGGACCTCGATATCCTTCCTGAACTGAGGGGCCCAGAACTGGACACAGGACTCGAGGTGTGGCCTCACCAGTGCTGAGTACAGGGGCAGAAACCCTTCCCTGGACCTGCTGGCCACGCTGTCCCTGATACAGGCCAGGATGCCATTGGCCTTCTTGGCCACCTGGGCACACTGCTGGCTCATGTTCAGCTTCCTGTCAATCCAGACTCCCAGGTCCCAGGACTAAGGACTGACTTCCACAGGGCAATTCAAATTAGAAATGGGCTGGATTAATATCTGAAGGAGTTAAAATATAAATCTTTCTCTATAAGTGAAGTTTATTCATACCTACACAGACAACACACAGCAAACAAACACACTTGAGTAGTAGGCACCAGGACTTCAGGGCTTGAATTTCCCTACTATTAATTCCTACCTCAGCAGCTTTTAGGAGGATATCTCAGAATTCTTGTGAGATCCCACCTGAGGTACTGCTTGCTTCTGGAAAATATTGAAATTACTCCAAAGCGAGCATGCAGTTGCAGTCAATCTTTCCATACAAACAATGAATAATGACAAATCTGCTCATTCTGGACTTAATTTATGTGTTTATACTGTACTACACTTTGAAAATGTAGTCCCTAACTGAACTAATGTTAATATTGCTTTCATTTACAGGTTCAGTGCTCTTTATAGGAAGAGTCACAAATCCTGCATAATAAACACTAGACAAGGACAGTCTTCTTTTCCTCCTACAATGAGCTTTCCCTGCAATGAAATTAAAGGCTACAATGTTTGTATTTATTAAAACACTGTTGTAAAGAGTATCGATTTTGAAAGCCTACGAGTGGTCAAGTCCTCCACTACCTTTTTCCTTTTCACGCACTACTGGATACTTACAGCTGTCCAGGAATCATTAGCACAGCAAAGATGAAGCTTCAACTTTATTCCCCTGTCCTGAAGTAAAAAACTCAAGCACAAAACTCAGGTTTAGATTTATCCCAGGCCCAGATTTAATCCAGCTGAGATTGTGAGGTAACAAGCAAGCAGCAAAACACTGTGAAAAGGCAATCAAGTCGCTAGGCTGTTCCAAAACTGACAGAACAGGTAGGAAGCAAAAATACCCACTCAAACAGCGACTAAATACCTGAATAAAGGTAATAGTCCTACCTTTACTACCTTTTATTTTACTTTTTTTTAAAAATGAGCATTGCATAGAATTGACATCCCTGAAGAACACTGAATGAGGCTAAAAGAAGAGTGTGGAAAAATGCAACCTGACAAAATTTGGGACACGTGATTATTTTAGTACAAGATTCAACTCAAGAGTCAATCTCATGTGCAAATTGTGAACCACTGCAACAGAGGAAAAGTATCAGAGGGAAGGAGCTCCCACTGCATAAAGCAAAGCTCTCCAGAAGTTAGGAGCATCTAGGCCAGTTGAAAGATATGGCCAAGAAGCAGCACCTTCTGCTGTTCCCAATATTTGTAAACATGTAAAAACCTCTGAGATGGAAAAACCCTGTGCAGCATTTCTCAAAGGCCTCTGACCCCTGCTTTACTGCGTTGTGTCCTGATAAAGTTGTGGCTTTTGTCATTGATGTGGATGTGCATTCAGTGCATGAGTTTGTCACACTCGTCACTGAATAGTGAAGTAGAAAGTACACAAGGTCAAAGGGTATCATCCTACTGTAGCTGCAATTCAGCATTAGCTTCTTTTCACTCATTTCTCTGATTAAGAACAGAAAATCCAGTGATACTGAACTGCTCTTCATTCCTAGAACAGAGATCTTCATCTATTAGAACAGAGAAGCTCTGGAAAAGGAAGACACAATGAACCATAGCAACAAAAACTGTACTCATTCCTACACAAAGATTAAAATAGAGTTTTTATTGATGGAATAACAAAAGTGCTTTTCTTAAATATTTTTCAAAATACATTTATACAACTTACAATAATATATCCAAAATAACTGTATATACAAAACATTACCTTGTTTAATGTATGTGCTTTTTTTTATTTTTGAAAATTACAAAGCAACTTTTTGGCAAAGTTCAACCTTAAGAGGTGATAGTTTTGAAGGTTGAATTAAGAAAAATAGAACCTGAGGGAAAGTGACATTGACTGAAGTCCATGACAAGCAAGAAGTTCTCTGTTTAGTTAAATAAAAATGTTTTTGTGATATTTTTCACATTACAAAAATAACAGAAGTGAAGAAAAAAAAAAGATGATGGGTACTTTTTTTATCAGTTTATAGAGCAGCTTTTCATTCTTCAAGGTATAGGAACTTGAGATAAGAGTGCATGTCAAAAATGAATGCAAGTAAGGACAGCAGTGCTCTGCTGTGGCTTTTGTCTTTTGTGCAGTGTCTCTTAGCTGCTGTTGATATGATTGACCTGATTTGATCTGCGATGGATTTCTTCCAGAAAGCTCTCAAGTTGTTCTATCAGCATTCGTTTTTTAAACCTGCATTGAAAAGAAAGCATAACCCAGTCATACACAAAACATTGGTCACAAACTTTTACTGAACCCTGGAAATTTCAGCTATTATTTTAGGTCAAGGGCATGATGAGCTTGTATACACCTCATATATACATCTCCCAAAGTTTTAGTGAACTACTTATTTTCCATTTAATGAGAGAACACAAAACTATGCTTACTACAGTCCATTCTAACAAGTTGCTGAACGTCATTTATCCCTCAGAAAGCCAGGAAAAATGGTTTAGTGTTTGTTGTCTCCAGAAGTAAAGTTCTGAAGTATAGAAATGAAACATGATGAAAAAAATATAATCCTAAAGCTGTCAAGAGCTTCAAGGGGTTGTGTGCCTTTGTGGTGCATTGACAAAAGTTAAGTGAAGTTGATACTAGTGAGGGAATAGGCACTAACACAGTGCAGAGCAAATTCCAAAGAAAGAAATACAAATTAAGTGTTTGAGAAATTATTATTTTTTTAAATTACAGATTTAATCCATACCTGGAGTTTCTGCAGCTGTATATCAGACTGATTACATAAATTCAGGCAGATCTTTTCTGCACACCTCCCTGCCTCAGAGCACACAGCTCTTTGCTGCTTCAAGCTAGTCCTCCCCCTGAGACATTTTTTTCATGTGAGAAGCCACTTTGATCAAAGCTTTTGGTAGCCATGCACATATTCAAAGATAAGCAGCAAAGATCACAGACTTTCTCAAGTCAGCATCGTTCTGAACTATACACAGAGTTCACTCCCATGGTCTTATTAAAGCCTGGCAAAAGCCTCCAGTCCCAGCCAGGCCTCCCAGTCCATGTTCCAGCATCTGTCCTAACTCACATCCCACAGAATTCCCCACAGTCCCAGTTTGACCATAGAGAAACAAGCTGCCATTCCAAACCCCTTACTATCTCACTGAATCCCCATGATTCTGGGCTCTGATCCTTCCTTCTCACCACAGTTCTCCTCAGTAACCCTACAGAAAGCCCACACTTCAAATACTGCTTTCCCTCTCTTCTTCACAACTACTCCCTGCTTACTGAAATGCATTAGCCTGAGAAATAGATAATTATTCCTTCTTAGTGCCTCTGGTGAAAGTCAAATTATTTAAGCTAGTAGCAAGGTGGTTTATTATAATGCAATCCTAGCAAAAATTTAACATGCTTATATTCTGGGCAATGTTACTTTCCAGGATACCATCAAGCCCTTCTGAAGCAGCTGCAGAAGTTAACAGCAAACATTTCCTAGAAACTTTTAACCTGGTGGAAGATGGGGAAAAAACACATTGCTAACTATTCTCATATTACTGATGGCATAAGAATTAAAGAGCACTGTATCACATCTCACTCAAAGTTCTTCTCTAAATAGTGAACCCTACAGAAAGTTGCTTTTTTTTTTTTTTTTTTTTTTTTTGAGACAACAGAAACCATTTGCCACATTAACTACTACTGCAATTAACAGAATTAAGCACTTCTTCTCCCCTCACAACCACCAGATTTGAACAGGGACTGTTTCTAAACACACCCGTTCCTGCTGAAACATTCAGGAGCTTTTTTAAGTCTGTGTTGAGAATCAAAGCTGAATCCAGGAAAAGAGAGCAGGTATCCCAAATTTATGGTATTGCAAAGTCAGCTATCAGTTAACAGGACTATCTTAAACAATTCTGGAGAGTCTAAAGATGTTTCCTGCAAAGAGCAGGGAACCTTGGTTAAATGCAATAGCTTGCCTGGGTAAGGAAAGAAGCAGAGAACTGCACAGAGATTTGTCTGCAGTGTTACCTGGCTGGATAAAATGAACACGTAATAAAAATCTAGCCTAGGAGAGAAGAGGAAGGAGATTAAGAGATTAAGTTGTTCCTGCACTCAAACAAATAAAAATTAAAGCTTAACAACAGCTGAGAAAAACAGAATTGCCAACTTTTTACACCAGTAGATACAGAAAACTGTTGGCTGTGGTGAGAGACAGGATTTAATTCTGATGCTTCCAACAGCAACATTCCACCCCTGCCAAATTTTGTAGAGAAAAAAATCAACTGAGGAAAAAAGATAACTGAGACAGAGAATCTGTGAAATAGAAGAAAAAATTACAGATGACCTGAAGAGCATAATTTTAGAGACACTAATATTCCAGCCCTGCTAAGGACTGCCACAGACTCCAGAAGCAGCAGTATTGTTTTGGTGTGCCAAAATATAATTGATAACCTGTATAATATAATGGATAACCTGAGGCTGTGGAAGAACTCTGACAGGTGATTCAGTAATAATACTGAATTTAAAATAAATTTAAATAAATTTAAAATAAATTTAAAATAAAAGCAAAAGCATGATAAAGTAACTGTTTCTGTAAGAAGAGAGTGTGATCTATAAATATCTATATGCGCCACTATGCTGGCAGCAGAATGCTAAAGGTGTACAAATGTCCAACAATCACATACCTTAAACACTCATCATGGTTTTACCCCAAAATTACATTGATTTTTATTTAATTATAAAATCTGTTTAATAATGCCACAAGAAAAAAAGCTGGCTACAAAACCGGATTACAGCAAAAACAAAAACAAAAATAATCAACTATTCTTCGATGCTTCTGCAATAAGCCTCAAAATTATTTATATTTATAACCAAGGAACACAATGGAATTATTAGTCCACATCAGCTCAAAATCTATAGGCTCCAACCATATTTAATTACATGGTTTCTTCCTTAACATGTAGGGTGCTAAGCAAGTATGGTCAGTCTAAGGATGTTGTAAAGGAACAGTTTCTACTTGGTTTAAGTAGAACACATGGTTTAAGTTCTCAGCAAGTCTCTGCTCCAGTGTCAAGCTATCTCCATATTTCCACAGCCTCAGACAATACTAAAATATCTCTGAAGAAAACAAATCTGTGGGGCAAATACATATATTTATGGAGCAAACTTGGATCTCAAAAATATTTTTAGGATGAGATTTTTGAGTTGATGCAGAATAATAAATGTCAACTTTTTCTGAAAACCTGATTCACAGTAACATGCCCTTCCATCAGTCTTCCAAGTACATCAGTTTTCCAGTTCCAGCAGTTTTCAGCAGTTTCACACTTAAACTTTCCAACTCGAATGATTTCCTGGAGTTACCTTCTCTTCCTATACAATTTGTCCATCTACATTTAATGGTGATTTGGCAGTTACAGCTGCTAACATTAAGAAAGAAATCTCAGGTTTGTGCAAACAACACAAGAACATCAGAAAGTTTCTGCACTTCTGGGTTTTTTGAGGGCATTGTTTTCATGCAGTGCAACATGTTGTGTGGCAAATTTCAAAGAACTGCATGGCTGTCAAGCAGGTATGTATGGCAGTACCTAGTGTAGTTTTGTAATATTAATACAATTCAGTTACCTACCTTGAAGCTTCTTTAATAACATTTTGTAAAAATATCAGTCGGGTTTGTAAGCTTCCTTGTACATGCTTCAATAAAAAAAAGATCCTTTCATATTCTTAAAGAGAAGAGCAAAATCATGGTTACTCAAGAAATCCCTACAGAGATATCTGTTGTAATAGATCTGAGTAAAATGCAACAGGTTAATTCAGTTTTTGTAAGCTTTTAGGAGATATCTCCTATCAACCAGGCCTGTATCAATGACACTGTCTAATGTACACTAAAAAACATAGGATGCTGGAGCTTAGGATATTATTAACAGACTAACTCTAATACTGATAATATAAAAAACATGACTTTCATGAACACTGATAGGTAGAGAAATGTTTTTATCACTCATCCAGGAAGCTTTTAGTGGAGGTTTTTAAACAAATCTTTCAGCTTTAAATTTTCTTTGCTTCATCTCATGGTTCATTATGTTTCTAAACCAGTGGCCTAGTGTGAATTCTTTGTCTAGTTCTCATGTCAGTAATCTGAAAGAGAGATAAGGAATACTTACTTCTCCCTGGTTTTCGTATCTCTTTCATAATTTGTGCTCTTAGCTCTATATTAATCTCTCTGGAACTTCTGCAATGCACTGTTTTTTTCCCTTTGCTGGGTGAAGACACTGGCAAGTTTTCTTCAGTATTTTGTTCTTTACTACCTGATTCTTCATTATTCTCCAAAAACCCATCAACATTCATGTTATTCCCTAGATGTCCATGGCCTGCATCCTCTGCATGAGATGCCGGTCGATCCAATGAATTGAACGGAGAAGAGGACACAGAAAAATCTGAATCCACAGTATTTGGGAAAGTGTCTGATGCAACTGGGTCTGCAACATGATTCTCAACCACATCTTCCATTGTAACCTCATTATTTGTTTCTGACGCTGAAAAAACAAAGATTACATTTGTCAGCTTCAATTTCTTTATCATCTGATATAAGCCAATGAGTCACTTCAGCATTAAAGTCTTGTAAAGTTATGCTCCAGCTTGTACAGTCTGCTCTATGTGCCAGGCACAAGAAAATGTGCTTTGTAACACTCAGCACAACACTAAAACTTTTGGTAAGTTATGGATTAAAAGGCCCACAGGTATATTCCTTATATGAAAAGAGAAATTGCTATAAGGACTATTAACTAAAGAAAAAACACCTGTAAAATGTGCTTTTATGACAAACTTGTCTTTCCCCATTAAACTGAACTGATGAAGTTTACTTTAGTGATGAGCAGTGAGAAAGACTGCTCCACAGCACCTCATCTCCACACCAAGGGAAGTAAATCCATTGCACTACAGCAAACTTCGAGCAAACTTCACTTTGTGATCATTTTGGAGCATCTGAATTCCCACACAAAGGAAGAACATCCTTCTGACTGTTTACATTGTCTCTTCATTTAATACAGGAAAAAAATGTTTATACTGGGACAACCGTCTGAAACACTAACTCTGTAATTAATCCCAGATGCACAAAATGTTTCTTTTTCAAAATTAAGGGATAAAATTGCCATATCTGGCAAATCCGCCAATGGGGTTTCTACATAAACAAGTTTTTTTGCAAAAATTAAAAAGTAAACTCTATCAAGATTATGAAGATTCACTTACTTTTGTGAATAGGGATGGGTTTAACAAGGTCAGGCTGTGCTTGTGTGATGGGTGTTGGTGGCCCTTTTCCTCCAATGTGGTTATTCACAACGGGAGGAGTTTGCGGGCGGCCTCTGAGCAGGGGGGACATACAACGCCGCCTTTTGGGAATCCCTTGCATATTTGGTTCTCCAGGTCTTTTATGTTTATTCTGAGGTCCTGATACAAATTCATCTGCTTCATCTATCATCATTCCCTGTAATTAATTTAATAGGGATAATTCTTAAAACTTTGCACCAAAACTACATGATATAAAATGTAATTAATGCTTTAATGTGTTGATATTCACCACGTATAACGCAACGATGTACAGCATACTATTTTGTACTGAACTCTCAAATGGCAATATGAAATATGGGAAAAACATCCCAAATCCTTTCTAAACTGTGCTCAAGGCCCTTACCCCAAGGTCTGCCAAGAAAGACAACTGAGTGAATTGTCAAACTTATTTAGTAATTGTAAATGACCCAAACATTTAAAAGAGTTCCAAGTGATGCTGGGAATTTAGTCAAGTCCGAGACAGATTTGGACAAAAGGGAAAGTCTATCCTCCCAAAATTATGGGAAGGTTTTTATAGGAGAAGTTTGGTAACAGAAACAAGATTAGGTATTACCTATACTACAGTGACAAACTTATATCATTTATAATACATTTCCAAAGGCTAAATACTGTTTTTCCTACAAAGACTGCCCTCCATCAGATACTACTGATGGAAAAACACCTGAGACACTTTCTTTTAAGCTTTATTTTTTGAAATAATTCAAAGCGTTTCTACAATCCATTGCCCTTCAAATGCTCTAAAAGTAGTTGCACACACGCTCACAACAACACATTTTTTAAAAAGCTTTACAGAGAAAGTCACCTTTTTGTCCAATTTGAATGGGTTGCCAAACGTATGAAGCCTTCTTGGTTGATCAGGATCAAGTTCCCGGAGAGGAGAAGGTATTTGTTTTAGGTACTCCTGATAGTTGCCCATTTGTGCTATAGGTACACTGTGAACTTGATCTATTTTAACAGAAGGGTTTATTAATATATGATATTGCTCACCTTACAAGAACTTAATTTATATCCACTTCATGCCTCCAGTTTTCATTCCTTTATGAAATGTATTAACAAAATAAATGTGCAAAACTCATTATCATTACTGCCTGTTATTTGCATCATCATGCTTTGCATACAAGAAACTTGCTTAAACAAATCAGTACATGTCTTGTGTATTTATCATTAAGACAGGGAAAAATCAATAGTTGTCATGTGTGGACGTCAGTTTTCCAGTGTGTCTCATAACATTTCAACAGGGTAGAAGGGTGAAAAAGCTGAAACTGTGAACAAATTATAACCAAAACATTGCTACAAACGAAAGCTGCATTAAAGCAAAGTAGTAATGCCATGCTGCATATATCTTTGACATAACTCTACCCAATTCTAGGTACTCATGATTTAATTGTTGAGACTAGTTTTTGCCAAAGAAATGGTGATTTCTGACCACTGGAATCTACAAATTCTTAAAATCCATAGGACCTGATTCTAAACTATTTTAAAGTTATCAAACCTTTAATCAAGAAAAAAATATGCATGGCAGAAATAGCAGGAAAAAACCCTAACTTTAGTTCTTAGATGGTTTAACCCCTCCCTAGACAGCAACTTTCTTTTTCACATTAAGTAACCATTTGATCATAGATGTTAATCTGGCTGAAGCAGTCACAGCACTAATGTAATGTGCATGTTCCCTTGCATCCTCCTCATTTTCTCCACTTATGTCATCATCCTCTGTTTCTTAGTTGCCATAAAGCAGTGCCAGAAGACACAGCAGAAAGGTAAAGGAATAAATTAGCAGACTGCTGAACTATTTGTCACTGGCCTAAAAGGCAAAAGAACCCCACTGGCAGCACCCCATGAACAAGCCTACGTTTCCATTGCTTACAACCCACTTCTATGGAGGGAGATTGTAATGTTCAGAACTGTCCTGTAGGTTTTTTTCTCAGATAGATTATGAAAGTTGGGCAAAAACAGTGACCAAAGAAAGAATCCTATGTAAAACCCCAAGTCTCCTGATACTGTGTAAAGGACAGAGAATCTGATACAGTGAATCTGTATCTTCTCAATCCTCAACAAAACATGCAGTTCAAGAGCAGCACCAGAGAGCCACAAAGTTTTAAAGAACTACACTATTTGTTACAGTCTTAATTTTTTTAGTACTGATCAGATCAGAGGTAGGCAAAAAAGAAACTTTTTATCCAACCTTCATCTTGTCCTTTGAGGAACTTGCGAGTACTCTTCAGTAAATTAGATCTCATTCGTGTTAACTGATCCAAAAGATTTCTTCTGGGTATGTCATAAGCATTTCTAAAAGTCTGAGGTTTCAAATCCTATGGTTCCAGTAAATAAAGTTCCAATTACTATCACGTAGGAAACAATATATAGCATTTCAATGGAAGTGTATTGAAAATAACAACATTACACACAGTGGTGCTTACCTTATTCAGCAAAGCTATTTGGAACCCAGCATACTCCTTCATATTGAGGTCTAGAGGTCTATGAGGAATTTCCCCAGTAATCCCCTGTAGCAGATGTTGAAAATCGTTCCTATGTGCCATAGACAGGTTGTGTGATCTGCTTCTGACCTTAATTCCAGTCTCTTGCGCTACCTTTTTGCCTACAGAGCCAATGACTCTATCGGACTCTATTTTGGCCTTAATTTGAAATAAATAGATAAATAAAATTGACAATATGCTCTTAAAAGGATTAGTCAGACTTATTCATTTTAAATTCCTACCTAGAAGATTCAACAACGTGCTAATACACCATGACGACCATAACCAGGATGAGTGCTTAATACATAACCATTAACAATTTTAAATATAGTGAACAGGTTGTGCCTAGATCTTCTGCATATTTCTCCTCTGCTGCCCATTATGGTATCTAAGCACCAAGATGCATGCAATGCTTTTATTTTCATAAAATGCCATAATTTGACTAGTAATTTTCTGCAAATCTATGTGTGCTCACATAGACTGGTTTTCGTGGTAACAGCTGAACACTGTAGCTCTCAGAAGACCAATTCTCCCACAACTATAGTTGGGGTCAGTCACACAATGCTATCAACTTTTAAAAGCTCACTACAAATAGTTGTAGCATAAATACTAAATAAAGGATAATACTTCCATCTGTTTGACTAGACAGACCTAGCCCATAATATTATGTTAGGTCTGTACCAAATTGAACACGTTCATAAACACCAGCTTTTTGGCAGGACATAGTTGAACAAAGAGCCAAAAATAATTTAGTAATACACCTGCCAATGTTGGTTTTGCAGTTTCACATAAATTTGTACACTACTCAAAATTTGAATATGCACTTATTAAGAATAAAGAGTCTCCACTGGCAGAGCCTTTCAGAAGCTAGAAATGCTTTAAGTACAATTTGTAGTGCATGTCATTACATACTAGGAGTAAAAGACATCTAGGTTGAGAAATCAGTTTATCTGACAGAATTCTGAGTGATATGACTATGATTTAATAGCATATAATGTAAACACCAAGAGGTTTGCTTCTTTAAATAATTTACATTAACATTTTAAGAAAAAAAAAAAAAGGTCCATAAGAACTCATTAGCCAAGTTAAAAGCACCTGCACTACTATTTTGCAAATTTTCAAGTCTATTGCATTACTTTTTGGTCTTGAGCAAGACAGCTTATCATGCACAGATCAACACAAGTGTAGGTAGCAGGGCAGAAATGCTTCAGCTGAAGTAGGAGACTACTCAAAGATACGGGCACTATTCTGAACACAGCCAACAATTTCTAAAGTTCACACTTCTATGTTTGTAACCTTATTTGAAATTCTGAATTATGTCATTTTATATATACTGAACACTCTCCATTTCATTTCACAAGCTAATGAAAGGACACTTTGATTCAGATGCACAAAGAATAAAATTATTTTCTGAAAAAAATGCTCCAACAGCTTTAATATCTAAGGTAAGACAACACATTTACTTTTGGACAAAAGTATGTTACCATCTGTACAAGTAAAAATGCTTCTTAAATTAAAAATAAAAACCCTTCAATTTGAACCTCCATGTCTATCTTTACAGTCCACCCTACAGAAGTCTAAAGTTAAACATCAAATTTTCTTTTGATTCAGAAAACCAAAATGCTTTTTTGCTAATTGCTTATAGGAAGATATTAACCTGATCTTTCTACTCTTTTTTCCTGGAACTTGAGTATTTTAAGATTATCCTGATACTAGAATAAGTTTTTACTGCTCTTTTGCATCAACATTACCTGCTGACTCAACTTTTTGAGATATGAAATGACACTGTAACTAAGTCCATATTCCACATTGTCAGCTATAAGGTTTGGTGCTCCCATCATTCTCACAGCTTTCTTCAAAGGCTGAAACATGGAATAAATTGTGTCATCATATTTAACTTTATAAGCATTGTACACATACTTCAGCTAACTATATCCATTTCAAATAGAACATGAGGTCCTCAAAGTTAGAAAAGAAGAAAAAAAAGACATTTACAGCAGCATTTTAAAGCATAAGTCCACTCGTACAGAATCAATAACAGATACTATTTATATACACATCAAAGCTGATGAATTTTCATCACATTCAGGTCTCAACCCTTCCACAGGACTTCAGTTAAAAGAGTAAGTATAACCAGGCATGAACCACTGCCTCTTTATTAACACATATTTTACTTGAAATAGGGAATACACCCATAGCAGACAGGTAACTACAGCTACACAATCAAGTAGAAATGTTAACACCATAACTCATCTTACCCCAAGGTAATAAGGAGGCATTGTCTTCAGATAGCTTTCAAATGACTGCCGCCATTTCAACGTGGGCTTTGCCTTGTGAACTTTAAACAAGTCATCTGATGGTTATAAAAAGAACAGAGACAGAATGAGAGGCACTTCTACACAGCATTGCATCTTTTTTTTCTCTGATAAAAGAAACTCTCAAAGAAATGCCAGTTCCTTACTGCTTAAATTAATGTGTATTTTAACATGCAACTAAAACAAATATATACAGACACAAGATTAATGCTGCTGCCAAAAGATGAAAGCTGATAAACCATCTATTGAACTGGTAATCGAGACAACAGGTTAAGAAAAATGGCTCTAAAATATTGAGAGAAGTGAGACTAAAATGTATCTTAAAAAATGATGATGAAGTAAATCATCCTAGATATTGAGTCTGAGTCATGAAGGCCATCTGACTGGTGACCTGCAGAACAAGTTACTAAAGACCATTACATTGCTTAACATTCTACCTTTCTCCAGGTGTGTAATTAATATTGGCATTAAATCTGTTTAGATGAGATAAATTTTTAAATCACCTAGGAAAAATTTTATGAAGTGGTGCTTACCTAGCAGTGGAAGGAGGACTGGATAATTGTAAGGCATCACAAATAAATTCACACAATTCAGCGCTGTACTAGCTTTCAAGTAACCAAAAGGATGACCAAGTTCACTGTATTTTGCACTATTGCTCACGTATACCTGCAATAAAACACATTATATTGTATGTAAATCCAAAACACTGTGTGCTGAAATTTTACATCCTACTTTGATTGTAGAATAAAGGCCATAAAAACAGCGTTGTAGAAATCATCTCAATTCAGCATGCACTCTACTTGCCTGCCAGCAGGTCTGAGGGGATTTTCTTTCCAGGATAAACTGGGTCAGTGGTGAAGGTTCTAACTCATATTTATCAAAAGGCAGTTTGTCAATGACCATTGGCTCACAGTCAGTACAGGAGAATTTCACCACAGGATGAGACGTGCGAGGTGGCTAAACACAAGCATTCCACTGTTAATACATCTGCACAATGATTAAAATGCAACTGTGGTACAATAACTAAAGTAATATGGTTCTTTGAAAACAAGCATATTTAAGGAATAATTTCCATACAAGATCCATATTTACTGTTAATGACTTCTAAGCAACTAATTTATGGTGCTAGCACTGTCTTTATCTGAAGGAATCTTACTTTCTAAATAAATGTCAATTAATTTACCTAGTAAAGTTTAGAACAGTATACAAGGAAAACCTCTCACATATACACAAACTTTGCAAATGGAAGTAAATCCCAGAGGGAACAAAAAAAATCTTCAGTACCATTATGGGGCACACCCATTTTTATTCTCCACAGAAGCAGGAGCTGTACTTCTGCACTTACAGACTTCCTCCAGCACTTTTCCTTCTAAGCAAATTTAAGTTACAAAATTCAAATGGAATTATAATAATCAAGAGAACTCCCATTTTACCTAGGCCTGTAAAAAATTATTTAATTTCAAGCAATTTTAGTGCTTGGATTTTAATATTTTTATTAATCGCCAGGAAAAGGCATCTGTGCCTTGAGTTTCAAGTATAAGTTAAGAACATTTTTTGCTGAAAAGGAAAGCTGATTTTTTTGTATATGATGAAAATAGGAGCTGTATGCCTTCCACTGAAGGGTCTTCTAGAGAGGAATGCAAGAGGAATACTTACCCTGGGCCTCCTCCAAGGCCACTAGAATGTGGGGAAGAGCTCAACTGAGAAGCTTCTTTCTATTTACTCTCTTTATAAGAAGATAACTAATAAATACTTAAGATGAACTTGGGAAATGCAGCATTTTTCTTGGACCTTTCTACCATTTCACATTGAAAGTAATTTTTCTGTGTCTGTAAGCTCTATCCTTACTCAAACATTATCTGTCCACAGAGCTGGTCTTGCCTTGAGTGTCTGCTCTGAGGAAGGTGTACTCTCCAAGTGCACACAAAACAGGAGGCCAAACCAACAGAAGGAACTGCAATTCTCTTCAAAAAAGATGCCTCCAATAAATAGTGGTGGTGGTGTTTTTCACCAAGCCATGAAGCAGCTATATGAGAAAAAAAAAAAAAGTCTGCAAAAGAAGTTGAATGCTAAGACTTGAGAACTCCAATAACACCTGTTCAGAAGGGCATACACAGCCTTCAGTGACTGTAGCCCTGGACACCAAAAAAATCAAACCTGTAAATAAAACAAAAATTTCATACTTGTATCACTCCTCAATCACCTGTATTTCACAGGGCTTAACATATTTTTCAAACAAAAGAGGTAAAATTTATAAAAAGTTCAATTAGTTTGGTAGTCAGCACACTAGTTTCAGATAAAAAAAAACAAACACAAAAATTCAGTAAAAATCATCATGAAATCTATGGAACAATTATAAAACTCCATTATGCCTACTTCAATGATTTTCAAAGATTAGAAGAAATACATAAATACGTTATACTATACTAATTACTTCTCAGACCAAACAAAAGGCAGTGGCATACATTCTTTTATGAAAAAGTACAAATAAAATAAAATTGTGTGGGTAGTATTTAAGAAAACAAGGTGAATCTCTCTACTTGGAATAAACTGAAGGTGGAGCTACACTGAATAAAAGCAGATGAAATTACATACACCTGCTAGAATGGAGACAGAACTAACACACAGATACAAAGTTGGAAGATCATACTATCTTCTATTAGTACCACCTGGTAGGCTATAAAATGTGATATCCTATTATTGCAGTGCCACCTTATTTCTGGATTGATATTTTAACAGAGTGCAAACAGAAACACCACATGAAAGTCAGCAAACAAATCTTTTATAGGCCCTTTGTTAATGTGCCAAAGGTGCTAAGCAGCAAAGCCCCTGGCATTATTTGCTATTCTGTAGCTTATCCAAGGTAATGGCACCTTACACACATTATTCCTTCTTGGGTCATACTGCTTTTACATTTGCTACACTGATGTATACATCTTAAGATTTAAAAAGAAGTGAACAGGAAATGCTGGGATATTCCCCCAACAATAAAGCTTTTGTTTTATCTAACTTCAGTACCTACCAGCGTTGGAGAATTTTGATCTGGCCAAAAGGATTCAGGAACAGGCCAATGACCTATAGGAACACCAGTTTTAGGGTTTGGTCTGACATAAATAAGTTTGTGACAGCTGTGCCAAGGCTGGGGTCCAAAGGTTCTAGATATATCCACCTGTGCATCTACAGAAGAAAAAGACTTTGAGTCAAAACTGTTAAAATTCAAAAAGAGTACTAAATCATAGAATCATAGAATCCTAGGGGTTGGAAGGGACCTCGAAAGATCATCTAGTCCAACCCCCCCTGCCAGAGCAGGGCCCCCTAGAGTACATCGCCTAGGAACGTGTCCAGGCGGGTTTTGAATGTCTCCAGTGAAGGAGACTCCACAACCCCCCTGGGCAGCCTGTTCCAGGGCTCCGTCACCCTTACAGTAAAAAAATTTTTTCTGATATTCAACTTGAACCTCCTATGCTCCAATTTACACCCATTACCCCTTGTCCTATCACTGGTCACCACTGAGAAAAGCCTAACTCCATCTCCCTGACACTCACCCCTTACATATTTGAAAACATTGATGAGGTCACCTCTCAGTCTCCTTTTCTCCAAACTAAAGAGACCCAGCTCCCTCAGCCTTTCCTCATAAGGGAGATGTTCCACTCCCTTAATCATCTTAGTAGCTCTGCGCTGGACTCTTTCAAGCACTTCCCTGTCCTTCTTGAACTGAGGGGCCCAGAACTGGACACAATACTCCAGGTGTGGCCTCACCAATGCAGAATAGAGGGGGAGGAGAACCTCTCTTGACCTACTAACCACACCCTTTCTAATGCACCCCAGGATGCCATTGGCCTTCTTGGCCATTCAATAGTTTAAGACCTATACCCTCAGGGAAGCTCTTCCTGGAGTTAATATTATTTCTAAGAATAGCAGAGAGTTGTCAGTAAGCATTTCTGCAAAAACCCAGAAACTAAGAAACAAAATAAGCATTGAATGTTTACAGGACCAGAACTGAAAAAGCTTATTATCTGGAGCTCTTCATTATAATCAGTTTCCTTTTCCTCCCAGCTTTATTACCAGATAACATTCAAATCTCCCTGCATTAAAAAAAAATTATACACTCAACTAATACTGCTGGACTAATCTTTAGCTGAAGCAAAACAGGATTTAAAAACTCCCACAAACGCTTCTCAGTAACATCCTAAGAGGGACATTCAGAATGAGAAGCTAATGCTACATAGTTATATTGGCTATTTTGACTCAATGCAGCCACTTTACTACACTAAACTAAAAAGAATGAACATGTAACCTCACAGTATTTCCATTTAAGCTGTTTACATTCCTAGATGGTTAAAAACTACTAAAACCTCATGTAATCATTTAACTAAGCCTGACATTAATAACTGCATTTAAGACTACCTGAATAATATGACCAGATGTAGAGGTTTTACACAATGCCTGGCAGCTATAGCTGGTATTTTGAAAAAGTAAAACAATCTCAGACGTTGCAGGTCCTTTTTGCAGTAATATCTTTTAAATTGCAACACTTTTCCTCTTGTTTGGCAACCTTCACTCAATTATTCTGATAGTCATCCCTGCCATTTGACACCACAGTGTAAAAATTCCAAGTACCATCAATTGGTGAGGGATCTGGTCCAGCTTTTTCAAAATTTATTACCACTCCACTTTGCACTTTTTGCACTAATGACTCAAGACACTGATTCAGCATTCTTGGAGAGCACACACAGTATGATCGACCTGGAATGAGAGAGGTCAAGGTTACAGTTGTTCAGTGTTTCTGCCCTTATTTTAACTTGGATCATTTACAACTGTTCAACCACCACGCACATTGATTTATGTATGGATCAGTGATTTAAAGCTCCCAAATTCTCCCTTCCTGTAAAAGCAGCAAAGCAGCCTGGTGAAGCAGTGACTGTACCACATGCACCTCCTTGGAAATGTCTGAGTTTTTGCCCCTTAATGACTTCAACTCAAATTCTTGGCTACATTTATGGAAAATGGGCTCCCCCTTGTGACAGACATCAACACTTAAAAGTCCATGAATTTCAGTCAAGGCAGAATTAGTATAGTCTACTTTACAGTCAGAAAACAGTGGAATCAAATATTTGTTATGCTTTTTAAATCTTCTTGTTTGCTTTCTATCACATCCGCTCCAATGTGTCAGAAGAATCATGATGTTTTTAATATATGATGTAATAAAATAATTTTACAGAAAAAAAAAATTAATGTCTGAGTTTGATCTGGGATATAATTTCTAAGACAGTAGAAGTATAAGTTATAATGGAGAGAAAAGTGTCAGTTTTGCAGAACTATTAGGCATTCTGCATGCTCTAGAGTGACAAAAAACAACCCAACATTTTTTCTTCACTTTTGGCTTCTTTAGATTAGAGTCTGACAGGAATTTAGCAAAATCGTACTGCACAACAGGCTCAATTCTTAAATTTCTGATTGTGATAACCAAGGTGAATCAGGAAAAAGTTTTCTCTTCTATAAAAGCTGCTAAGGAAAGTAGATTCACACTCTTCCAAGACAGGTTACAGTAAAGTGTCTGTAGCTTTAATGCAATGGGTGTCTTTAGTTGTATTATACTGGAGTTCTGAGATTTTATGAGTACTACCAGAACTTCAAAAGACTTATTCCATAATATGTACATGATTAATAGAGCTAAACTCAATTAGTTTCCAGAAGTATTGACTTGTCAAAGGAATCCAGGGCACTCACCTCCTGTGACTTCACACATGGGTGTGATTGCAGAATCATCCACTGGAACCCCTGTCATCTGCTCTGATTCTGGTGCTGTGATACCAGGCAAACGCAGAACCAAAGCAAATAACCTCTGATCCCATCGAAAGGGCTCCTTAGTCAACTCACTTCCAGGTAGAGGGGAATTGAGAGGTAAATGGAGCTGGAAAAGAATTTAAATCTGTGAATATACTTCTTTCTTTAAAAAATAATAAAGGTTACATAGTCATGGCAATTCACTCTGCACAAACACACTTACAACCTCTTCACAGGTACTGTACATTACAAGGAAAATGCCCATCATTTAACCAGCACTTAAAAAGATTCAAAGCAACCTGATGCACAAAGTTGAGAGTTACAAACCAAGTGGGAACAACCACTTTTTAAAACTGATCTAAACTTCAGAATCAGTAGAATATTTTCTTTATAATTTCATCACTAAGAACTACTTCACTGCAATGTTCTTTTGTTAAAACTTTTATTTTTTTCACAACAGGACCATTCTGTGCTCATTTTTCCTCAATTTTTCAAGATAAAAAGCACAACTAAGCAGAAAGGTAACATTAATCTAAGACTCCTGCAGAATAAGTATAACTTGGGTAGGGTTGCTCAAAAATATCTATCTGCCAGGATCACCTACTCCAAATAACTCAGCTTCAACAAGTGACCTAATGTAGTAGCTATAATATAAAATCAGAAGGTAGAGATTCTACATCATGCAACTAAACTGATGCCTGTGCTTAAACCAAAAAGCAGAAATTAAAATCAACACTGAAATGCTGAATTGAGTTCTCACTTTTAGGTGATAGATAACAACAGCCACAGCTACCCATACAAGGCAGAATTGCTTGCCATGTGCCATTGTGTTATGCCTCAGCCTGGGAAGAACTACACAAAAGCTTACTACAAAATAATGGAAATATCAAGGGACACCGAATGCATGGGAGCATTTCTTTTTGCTTTATTTCCCAGAAAAGACAGTAAAGAAATCCAAGTGTCAGGCTTCAAGCATGCAGCAGTAAAGATACAGCAATGCTCAGGATATTATTTAACCACTAACAGCAACAGCCAAGAGAGACAAACAGAACATCCAAAATTCCCAGGGTTAGCAGTAGTTTTATAAATCATTAACTGAAACTCAAAAATAAACCTAAATAAAAATCAATGCCTTGGCTTCTAAGGAAGAGAACAAGGTCTTGGGAAGAGCAGTCTCTTTTTCAATCCAGATACCTCACACAGAGGTTAGTGGGGAAAAATAAAGCTTATCAAAGCCTTCAGCTATAGAAGCCCTGAACAGATAGACTGGACTCATTACCAGTAACTATAAGTCTCAGAAAACTGATATCACTGTCAGTTCAAGCAAGATTCTCATTTCACCTGGAGCACTGCAGCCATGAAAGGAAAAACCAAAACACTCCTTAACATTCAAGTGGTGCTAACAGTTCCACTCCCTGCCCTGATACAAGGGTTAAGTTCAAAAGCTGAAGCAAACTCAGTAATTTCTCACTTTCTTGCTCATGCAGCATTCAAAAAAAATCCCAATCCTGAATCTGAACTGCATGTTAGCAGAGGAAAACACTAGTTTGTTCCAAAATTTGATGCAAGTCCTCAAAAGCACCCATGACAAATCCATTTTATAGTTCATAGTGGTTAAGTAGTTTACTTCAAGTCATTGAAAAAGATTTTCTGTTTCCTTCGGTTTAAGAGATAAATTTGTAAACATTAAACCTAATTCCCAAGCTGCAAACCACAGATTTTTCTGTTTAGATAATTGCAAGCATTTCATATTGGAAAAATACATGTCTGTGTTTGTATCAATAAATTTATTCTTTTCCATTCCCAAAGCCAGGAACAAACACGAGAAGCCCACTCTTGTAACGTGAGCAAGAATGAGAACACTTTGGACTGTTTGGCACACCTGATACTTCCTCCTGAAATTCTGCTTTTGCTGATGGGAGCAGAGAGTACATGTGGGAAGAGCATCATTTTACCCAAACGTTTCACATGAAATGGGTCAAAGGGCGCTCAGTTATGTACCTGGTTTATTACTGATCCACATCCATGTTTTTTGCTTTTTTTCACAAAGAGCCAGCAGTGCCTGCCTGGCAATTCTTAGTGGTCTGGAATCCTGACTGTAAGAGGATTTAATTGCAAGCACTACACTGTTCTCACCTGAGGCTACTAAGAAATGCCACTCACCAAATTTCCCTACTTAGATTTGACTGAACAGAAGATTTACTACCTCTGAAGAGTACATTTCATCTTCAAACATACTTCTGTAACAGCACTGGTTTTTTTCAGACAGCACATATACACATTTATTTATATTTTTTTATATATGTAAGTATCCCATTGGACCCTGCGCCAGCACTATGCAGAGTTCAGCTTATCTCAGACCACAAAAACTTTCTTTGCTTATATTGAGACAACTCCAAAACCAAACAGCACTCAGCAGCAGATCATTTCATTATGTACATATTACTATCAGAAATGTTTTCAAACCATAAGATGACAAGCAAAGGTATCAGAATAAAGTCCAATGTCCTCACTTTTTTTCTAACTGTTTAATTCCAGTTATATTTAACATAGTGGAGAATATTTAACATGTATAGTATATTTAACATGCTAGGGGAGAAGTTACAGACTCAAACCAGTCCTAATTCTCCACAGACATTAGTAACTTGGTCTTCTCACATCCAGTTGTTGTTTTTTTAACTAGTATTGTATTAGCATAGCAACTACATACCTAGCAGAAATAAAGATGGGTCTAGAGGTGTATATTTTGCATTTCATTTCTCTTTGCCCAAGCCTATTTCAATACAAAGGCATTTATATCTTTTCCTCTTTGTCCTTCGTATTGGTTGTTGAGAAAAAGATAGACAAGGCAATTTGAAGGGAAGTAATTTACCAGCAATGGTCTTCAACTTGCTGTCTATATAAATTCACCAATAAGTGTCCTTCTAGCTTAGTAGTAAAAAAAAAAAATGTTTTGTCTCACCACTAGTCTGAAGGAGCACACACAAACCCTACCATTCCCAAATGCCATAATGCTATAATAATTTGCTTTATGTCCCTCTCCCCTGCCTTTAAATGCACTAAAATGTTCAAGAACTCAGAGGGGCAAGAGGACAACCTGTTACTGAGTAGATTTTTAAAGAACACTGTTATTGGTGAGCAGGTCTTTTGTTTATTCTCAGCCCATGTTTCTACATACATTTATGCAATTATAAGTAGCACAGTATAAAATCTCAAAATAAACCCCACATAAAAGGATCCTAGAGGCTCTAGGATGAATAAAAGCTAGATCAGTATTAGAGAACTCTGCAGCAGCATGGTAGTTGGTGAAAGAGTGCAACGATATTCTGGCAATGACTGCATATACAGGTTATACATTAAAATAGGCAGCACTGCTTAAGCTGGAATACCCAAATGAATACAGGCAGCTCCATGTTGGGAAAATTCATAGAAGGTAGTTAAGTGATTAGGTATTCAATAAAAATACAGAGACAGTTATCTTCTGTCTTTTTGTATCTAAAAAAATTAAATAATCTTCCTTGCAGGCTTTTCTGGTACCCATAAAAAGACAAGAGATCTCAAAAATTCCAGACAAATGAAGCATTCCATCATTAGACAACTAAAGAACTAAGGATGGACAACAAGATTCAAGCCCAGCTGAGAAAACAAGTTCTTGATAGACTGAGAAACTCTATTTTGAGACTTAACAACAGCATCATGTTTTCCTATCTTTGCCCATCCAGTCATATGCAGTTATAACACAGAGATAGAAAGCCATAAATTGTTCTCCTTTAGGAAATAAGATGAGAGAGGTTAACTGACACACCTTGTCAATGACATGATATACTTGGCCACCCTGATACTAGCATTAATCATGAAGAAGACCACACTGAGCTGATAGTGACACAAAATTCATATGTTAAGAGCTCTGGGGATCAATGCCTAATGCTGTGATCTTGGCAACTTCTGCTAATGGGGATAACATGGATAAAGGAGGACAGGAAATACATCCAATCAAATCTGCCCCACATTTCTCACAGAATTTGTTTAGAAAACAGTACCTTTAGCTAGAAGAACTATGACTGGAAATATTTTGGAGTACTTACAGTTTCTAATTACTCTTGAAAGTAAACAGGACCTTGCCACTTGCTAAGGTTATTACATTAAGAATGCAAGATGATTAATGCTGGGGAGGATCAATGTGGCAATACCAAACAGTTTCAGGATGAGAAGTAAAATTTCTGATTCCAAGTGCAAAAGTATAAGTGGAAAATCAGAATAATAACAACATAGGGAAGCCAAGCAGTATTGGCCATGCTCTTTGTTTGCATAATCAATCATTCATCAGGATGTATTGATCAGTCAATAACTCAGTTTCCGTCTTGCAAACAGAAGGTTAATGCTTCTTCTTAAAACAGAGGATATGTAAAATGAAGACATGAGAAAATAGCCCAGGAGCTGCAGAGCTAAAGTAATATGACATTCTGTTTCATAATATAAAGAGGAATAACAGAAATCCCCTCAGGCAATTAAACACTTGTTAAAGAAAAAAATCAGGGAAGGGCTAAGACCAAATTTGAGCCATCAGGCCAGAAGTGAAAGCAACCCCAAGGAGTCCATAGCATGGGACCAGTGTTTAATGATTGTATTCCAGCAGTATGAGCCCATCCCTTCCTCAAGCTATGACTGGGACAAGTGATTCCAGGGAAGAATCTGGTTGATATGCCATGCTGAATGATGAATTGATACTGGCACTCCTCAGTACATCAGCAGTGTTGCATTAGAAAGTTAGTGCCAGGAAGGACAGGACAGGACTGAAAATCCTATTAACTTATGCTGGTGGAGATGATAATTGCATAGACTGCATCATTTCTGTCTTCAGTCAGAAGAACTGAAACATCCAGCAGAAACAAGGTAGTGCTGAATGGGTAAGGCTCTTTATCTGCAAACCCATATTCAATTCTTCAAAGGAACAGGAAATTTAAAGAATTCAGCAAGAGGAGGAATTTAAAGAATTCAACCCCTCCAAAACAGGGTTTAAACTTGACTGTTTCACACTAGGGTAAATGACAGTGTTCCCATAGTGAGAAAGCACATTTCTTTGGTAAGAATGCAAATGTACATCTGAATGACAAAGCTTTGAGAAAACTTGCCTCCAGGTACCATGCAGCTTTCACAGGCTTTCCAAAAACAAGGTTCTGTCAGTTCTCTTGTGCACAAGTTTTAAAAGAACTAAAAATATACTGACTTAGTTCATGATTCCTTTACACAGGAAGCAAGAACAATGTTGTCATAGCCAGTGGGATATGACCACTTCCAAAACCAACTCTGAGCTGCCTCTCTGAAGTTAAACCCAAATAACAGAAAAGATATTTGAAAGTGACCAAAAAGCTTTGTCATTGAACAGAAGAGAAACAACGGACTTCCATATCTCCAGGGTACTGTTACTCTGCTAATTCTGCTTCATTTCTGCATGTCCAACTTGAGATGTAACTGTAAAGGATGCTCAAGCTTCACTAAGAAAAATTCTGATCAATGGGACACATGTTGACAAAAGTAAAAGATCATCCCTGGAAGAGAGAAGCAGTCTTGGATGCTTTATTCCCCTGCTCTTTAATAGTGTTATGGATGTTCCTATGGGTACAGCTAAAGTAAAGGAAGGGGGGGGGAAATCACATCCATTGCTGAGTATGAAATTTATGGCCTTTAAATGCATATGAAAGAGCACTCAAAAAAATCTGCATTTTGTCTTGCAAGGGATTAAAAGCAGTGGTGACTTTCAGTTCCTCCAGAACGCAATGCCTTTGAATCTGCTAATTCACCAAGAAATCACTAGCTCACTATCATTAGTAGAGCAGATTGTGCATCTCTAGAATGTAGACTAACAATTATTGAATCATGTAAGTGTCAAATTGGGCCCAATGTCAAAATCATGTTGCTAAAACTCTGGGCATAAAGCATACTCAGCAGTCAGCACTGAACATGAGACAAGCCTGAATTTAGCCTATTAAAACAGCCACCAAAAAATGTTACCTCAGTCTGAATTACAAGAATTTTAAGATGTGAATGTGTGGCCAAATGGTAACCTGACCACAAGATGTTTTCTTGAGAAGACTAAGGTGAAAAAGCTCTACCTACATTTGAAGGAAAAGGAACATAAGAAACTTACGGTGATAAAAAAAAAATCTGACTTTTGCTATAAGAAAGAGTTCATGACAGCCAATAAAGCTTTCTTACCTAAATCATTTTGGACAAATGAACAAGACAAAAAAAAAAAAAAAAGTAATGTAGAATCATAGAACTGTGTACATTAGAAGGGACACATGAAGCTAATACAGTCCAGAGCCTTCTAACCTTTCAGGGCCTTCTCCAAATCAGTTTTGAGCATCTCCAATAATGCAGATCTCAAACACTGCACAACCTATGTCAGTGTTCAGTTAGCCAAAGAGTTAATTTTTCTCCTTTACAGACTATCAGAATTTCCCCAGGTACAACGTGCAGCTGCTGCCTCTCATTCTCAGCCCTGTGCACCTACAAGAAAAGTCAGGCTCTCTCCCTCAAGCTGTTGCAGATGGTGGTAAAACATCCCCCACAGGCTTCTCTCCTAAAGACTGAGCAAACCCAATTCTCAGTCTCTACTCAAATGTCAATTGCTTCAGCCTCTGAGCATCTTGGTGTCCCTCACTCCAGGATGTCAGATTTTACAAGTTAGTCATCTGATAGAAGAGAAGTTGCTTCTTCTCAAGAAAGGACTTGCACACCAAAGTAATTACCCTATAAGGTCTTTTTCTTTTTTTTAAAGACAAAACCAAAAACAGTATTATGCTATTATCAGCAGGAAATATTGTAGAAGACTCTAAAAGTGTTGCACCACTTTCTGTTTAACTAACACTTTCTCACTGACAATCACTCTAAATATGAGGCTGCTATCCTACTCAGTATTTTGGAGCACACCAAGTATCAATCACTGGATCAAGCTGGAAATAGCTTATTGGGTAAAAAAAACATTATGAAAGTGAAGTTTTATATAGACAATCTACTTGGTATCATGGATGCAGGCATTCACTCTCAGTTAGTGGCTATGGCTATTTATTAGTAGTCCACACAGAATCAGGAGGTCATTCAACTTTCTTCCTTTAAGTCAGATACATTACAAAAATACTCAAATACCACTTTCTATAAAAACAACTTTAATAATTGCTGTAACAACGTGATCTAATAGAGCATTAGGAAAAAATCAAGTAACTACTGAACAGTGATGTGTGGCAAGTTAATCTATATAATCAAATACATTATACTACATGGGAAAAGCCTGAATCCTCCCCATAAGCCTTGGAACAGATCTCTGGATATTAACCTTTTCCTGAAAAGGAAATGAGCTTAGGGATTTTATTATTTTACTTTTTTTCCTACTGCATGGAACGGGTACAGAGCTGGTCACACAAGCCCTATCCCTAGTGACCTCTTCCATCTTTTAAGGGAAAGAATTCAAAACAGCCAATAAGTTAAAATAGTTCAATGCCTCAGCATTTACTATACCTCTGAGTTTGCCAGATGTCTGAGCAAGTTCTCCAGTATTTTAAGATTCAGTGTTTTAAATTGCTCTACAGATTTAATTTGAAATACATTTCTTCAGCTCTTACCTTGGATTATGAAGACAATATTTTTTGATGAACACTATTAGAGCAAAGTAGAAAAGAAGGATGTATTTGACATACTCCCTACTGACCACATCCTTTGGGAAATCACTACATTAATTTAGGTCTATATATAAAGAATTTATATGTAGATCAACAGTTAAACACATACACTCTTTACAGAAATTCCTTCTGCTAACATATGTGAAAAACCATGAACTTCCTGTTTAAGCTATTAATGAATATACTTCTGGGGAGTCATCTGTGCTCCTACTATAAACAGTATTCTAACACACTGTTTAGTACACATCATTGTACACAGAGGTCAGATCTTACCTCTTCCTGTATCCCACTAGTAGTAGTTAATTTACTTCCATCAGTAACTGTTATAATTATTGCTGGCTCCAGAAAAAAGGGGTTTCGTCCCTAAGGGAAAAAAAAAAAAAAAAAAAAAGGCAATTTCATTTAAAATGGTGTAACAAATTTGTAAGCTTCTTTTCAGTCATTAAACAGCCACAGATATTTACTAACAAAACAAAGAGGCCTGAGTTATTTATTCTCACACACTATAAAGAACAGTGCTACGGAGTTTTGAGTCTTTTTGCAGCTAGGCCATGTAAACCTACACATTTAATATATCAGCAGTCAATAAATACACAGAATAATAAGGCAAAAATGGTTAACATAAGACTTTGAGAACAATGCTTTCAGTATTCTGAAAAATTAACATCTGTTCAAAGAAGCAGCTGCCTCTTCAAAGCAGAGACAGTTCCAAATCCCCCTATTTCACTTTTGATTTTATGAAGTATTTAATTACTGTGTGACCAACTGAAGCACCTTGTGAATACCTTGTCATCACAATCCCCACATTAAGGACTAATACTCTGTGTATCCAGGAAAACTTTGACATGACTTGTACCAGTTACATTTTGCCCAGGGTGGTTCAACCATACACAGAAGACTTCAGATGCAAATACTTGAAAAATATATAAACTTTCAATATGAATCATTTAAGATAGAAACATATGCAAGGTAAGACATTCTGTGACACCATCAAAACATTCAGCTGGTTTAGTTCTAAAAAAAAAAAAAAAAAAAAAATTTTGTTTACTACTAGGACTTCCTTTTCCTACTGCCAGTGTGCCAGGAACCTTTTGGCCCTCCAGAAAAAAAGAGGATCCCAAAGTAAACCATACATGTGTCAATTCCAAGTGCAGGTAGCACATTCCACTTTAGCTAGGGTTAAGCAGGAACTGGATAAAAGCTGCCACAAGTTTTTGTTTCATGGCTCCCACTCTCCTATTGCCAAAGCTTAAGGCCTCATCTCTCTTCTGCAGGAAACAAAAAAAGAAAAATACAACTAGACTCACTGCCTTGTTCTGCTTAAAAAAAAACAAAAAAAAAAAACCTATCTCACAAATGCTTATAACTTACTCTAAAAACATGCAGAGAGAACTTGTAGGCTTAGTGAAAAAGGTGAGAATCCCAAAATTTTCTTTTTATATTTTATACTGCTACTACAGACAAAATAAATAGGCAAAAATAAAATTAAACAGTGAAGATCAATCTCGCCCACAAAAGCTAAGTTAATTCATAACCCAATTTTAAAAGTTACTCAAAAGAATTTAAGGCCTCTCAAAATACAATGTATTTTAATTAAAATAATTTTCTAAGAATATTTAGCCTTACTTAATTCTGAAGAACAGTTATGAGATCTAATTCTGCCAACGAGTAGCTCACCACAACTGCAAAACGTTGGCTGGAAGCTAATTATGTTGCACTGAATATTACTAAAAGCAGGGTTTCTAACTAGAGGAAAAGGATCCCATTCTTATGAATTCTGAACATAAAAATACTTCAATCCTATTGCTAATAAATACACTTACAATTTATAAAAATAAGATTTTAGATGTACCATGTCATGAGCAATGCTCTCTAGGTCAATATTCTGGTCCAGTTTGAAATATAAATATTGTCTCTGACAACCCCTATGATCCAGATATCCTCATTACCTTAAACACTTTTGTGTACCTCAACTGTAATCTTTCTCAAGTCAACTATCTAGAATTTAAGCTTTAACTTTAAACACTTTGGGCTCAGAATAATTATGAAGTAATAAAGAAGAAAACATGAGATTCTAAGCTTGAGTCCTCTTGGGAAAAAAGCCTGACAGAGAAATTACTTTCTCCTCAGTCTATATTTTTAAATTTCACAAGCATTTTACCTATAAAATGGATAATCACAAACTAAGTCAAGAATCACTATACAGCAACTTATTTACAAAAGCAAGAATCTCTTTGTCCTGGTTTGAGCCACTGCAGAATACTTCACACCTGTTTAATAAGGGAAAGTTTCCCCTTCAAGTGTCCTCTTCACTGGCTAGATGTGAAACCACAGTAATCTTGAGTTCACCAACTCATCAATACAGCTATAAATATTATCTTTTCTAGAAAAAAGTTATGAAATAAAGTTACAGAGTATACAATTCACCACTGAATTATTTAAAGACAAGTGAGCAGAGCTGAGTTCACTTAGGTGCACCTAAATTCAGAGTTCTGTGTAATTTAGAAACAACCCTACATTCCACCTAAAAGAGCAGAACATAATTATGATGTCAAAGATGAACTTCAGATAAAATTTCTATTATTGAGGTTTACTATTGTTGACTAAAATTTTCCATGTCATTAGTTCAAGAATACCACTGACTCCTCTGACCCTACTCCTCCCCTTCACTATATGAAGGCATACAAAAACAGTATTAAGTCAGGTATTCCAAGAAAAAAAAATAACCCTCATTTATATAAACTCTCAAAACTCAGATTTTTTAGCAAATTTGACAAAATTAAATTCCATAATTTTTTAAAATAAACTGCAATAGTTTTGTAAATTAACATTTTTGAATGTTTTTTCAATCTAACCCAATTGTTTTATCTAGCTCTTCCTTTAAAACTATACTATTAAAATAAAAGACTACAGATTTACACATCTTAGAAATACATTCTTCAAAATATACAGCAACACCATTGACTGTGAATGCATCTGAAATCAGCTCAGCACAGCTCTATTTTAGTTGTGCAGTGAAACACTGAGTGACAGAGCATTCCTTACCAGCCCTTTGGCAGCTTCCAGGTATGCTGAAACACACTGGAAATCAGCTCAACATACCAAGGTGTAAATAACAAGCCTGTTTACAACTTACTCTGACAGCTAACCAACCAGCACTACCGTTTTGTTCCTTTCAAAACAAAAATAATCCACCAGCTAATTTTAGTGCCATCTTACATTCCCACACAGGAAAGTCAAAGATAGAAAGTGCGAAACGCTGAGTTCTTAAAATAAGTAGGGTAAAGATCAACTTGGCCTCAGTACCAATACCTTGGGAAACCTTAGGGCACCATTCACAACTTAAGCCAGCATTATATAGGTGTTTTCTAACAAGCAAAGATACTTCTGTTCTTGTGTAATCTGTTTTCAGAGAGATTAAAACCACCAATTGTGGATAAATGTATCAAGAGTCTAGAAATTCAACTGCTATATTTAAGCTGTGGCAGTTTACATCTCAATTTAATACTCAGGCTGCAGTAAACTGAAAAGAATTCTCAAGTTTTATTTTAAGCTCTTACTTTTAAATAGATTAGCTAATAAACAAGTATATTTTAAAAACTAAATATTACTTACATTTCTAGCTGCAGTGGCAACTAAATCACACAGGCACTTCAGCTAATTGCATTATGTAGATAAATTGGCTCATTTGGCTCATCCTTTTTAGTCCAAATAGCTGCTAGAGTCAGCTGGCCACAAATTCTTTTCAATAATACATTTTTTTCCTCTGAAAATTTCCTTGCAGTGATGAAAAAATTGCTAAGGAAGAAATTTTAATGACTGATCAGCCTGTTCCACCAACAACTAGTGTAGTGTGGTACAAGAGATTTTTTTTCTTAACTTAAAATCTGCATTTTCAAGGGCAGGTATGCACCAAGGAGACAGAAAAGCCCACACACCTCTTTTTGGTATAACGTTGTTTAAAAATCAGCATCAGTACCAGGTAATGTCAGAAGCTTGCTAGGCTAAAATGAAATAAGAGAGAGACTCAAAGCCTTAAAACTAACTTATCTGTTACACAACACAGATTCTTTTAAAAAATTTGACAGCTTCACAACTATTGCAAATCATAAAACAACTCAGTCACCCTGGTTGCCATTTCTGCAGCCTCCAACTGAAGTGGTTCTGTGCTCTGATAACACAAAACCAAGGCAGGGGTGTGAGCACCACTGAGCTCTTCACCACTCAAACAGGGGCACAGCAAGAGGCACAGGCAGCACACCCCAGCTTGCATCAAGTTCTGAGATGCAGTCCCAGATTGAGCCAGAGTGTACCAAATTATCAAGATTTTTGTCCATTTAAAACTCCTGAAACTAAGGATTCCCTTTCATAGACAAACTCAGTAACCAGTTTCAGCACAACTGATGAAAACATTCATAAGTTATTATTTTTTTTTTTCTTCCAAGCATACAGGGTAAAGCAATTCAAGACCTACTGTGACCTTTAGATATACAGGTATACAATATTATACATAAAGTAAGAGAAAATTGAATCAAGACAACAGATATCTCAATGCACACATTTAAATATTAATTTCAGAGCGAGAAGTGTTGAAAAACTTAAGAAATAGCTGAGGAAGAAACAAAAAGAAAACAACACCCATGTACAATAAACTGCTAGAAAAAGAAGTATTTAGTAGTACAAAAGCTAAATGGCCAGGGAAGGCTAGAAATTGAAAATAAATGTAAAAATGTGTATATTTTTAACAGAACACATTATTAATCAGCGGAAAACACTGATTTTCAGATCACCATCAAATGTCTGAGAGGTCTGCTTTCATTTTAGTAAAACACAAGATTTTACACAAAATGCATTGCAGACCCACCATACATCATATTATCTCAGCAGAGCCTTTTTATTTTCAGAAGTATCAACCTTAACTGCCAGAAATTCAGCCATCTGACCAGGAAATACAAAAGTATACTAGCAGGTTTTTTTCAATTCAATCAGGATTTTTAGAATTTAAAAGGTCAAGATTCTCATAAATGCTCATGAGAATCTGTGAGCAACCATTGTTCAAAAACAATGGTTTAAAATTAAATCTAAAAGCCAGAATGATGGGGAAATTATTAGCTTTAAAGCTGTTTTTCTTAAACTGGTAACAGCTTAAAAAACACCAAAACACTGATCTTGAATTTCAAAAAACTGAAACAGATGGTCCAAATCCATCATAGTTTTCACTTACTTTTTATATCTCAAGAAATTCAGTTACACTTTGGCAAAACCATGAAATGTCTGAAACATTAATTCAACATTTATTAGAGACTTTCCCCTTCATTGCTCAAGGCAAGAACACCATCAGTCAAGCACACAGAGGTATTTAACAGCTGCTCTGTGCTCTGATAGTCAGCTACATAAGAACTGTAGCATCTCATCCAACTTCTTACTTGTCCCACTCACATTTTCTATTATCCCTGCAGAACCAATCAATAGAGCAGTAAAGATCTACAGAATTAATTGTATTTTATGCATTCACATAATTGTTTCTCAAGTCAGAAACACAGTTAAATACACAAGCATCACAGTAGCATTTCAGTGAATTCATAATTGGAAATGTAACTCCTCACAAAGACTACTCTGCCCTTAAGATTATTTCAAATATATGCAGACATGCACCATAACCATACACATTATAGCACCCAGGAATTAATTCTGTTTCAGTAGTCAGTAAATTCTTTCCTAGAACTTGATAAGAAGCAAAATTACTTTAAATGGAAACTTCTCTAGATGAAGCTATGCTGCCTACCACCTAATTATTATTTACCACAAACACTATGAAACTCCATGATCTATCAGAACACAAGGAAGAATATGCTGGGGTGAAAAGGAGCACACCAGGCAGTAGAGTTCTACCACAATATTAGCCTTGATAAACTTGACTTCTCATAGGATTTGCCACATGAGCTTCCTAATTTTGGGGACAGACTAAAAAGTGAACCACCTCTGAACTGCATCACCGTGTTACCTGACTAACTGAACCTGCACAACAAAACCAGCTCTGAAACCATCATTTCAGGCTGGACCAAGAAGAGCTGAAAAGCATACTGGAATTCTGTATGGGAATAAGTTCTTTGACAAGCCAAGCTACATGCACTAAAGTTGCTAACTCCTCTGTTTTGCTTTAGCAAGAAGTAATTCTTGTTGTTTTGTCCACAAGATTGACATATTCCCTTGATGCTCTTGATTATTCAACAGATAATGCATTTCCTGCAGTGGTAGCAATTCTGTCTTGCCAGTAGGTGACCAGGTATTTTTACAGCATATGGGGATAACTTCCAGAAACCTCAGAAAAAGGTTCATTGAAAGCTACACTAACCAGTTTGAGTTTTACAAAGAATGTGTTTTCAAGCCTGTTATGGAGTTTTCAAGCCATAAACCAAATTTTAATATAAACCAGAACTCTCCCTTATTGCCCAGATCAATGGTAAAGATAGATGCCAGCTTGGTATCTTACGAAACAACCTAATGAAACACAATTCCAGGAATTACACTACGAAGAACAAATGCCCAGTGTTTTTTCTGAAAAGGCTACAGAACATTGGGAAGTTTCTTATTAACTCTGGTCCACAAACATCTGCAGTATGCACATCCATACTCCATCCTAACACTGAAACCTTTTTCGTCTCCTTGCAGTGTCCAAGATGGGAGGACTCATGCTCTACCTTCCCTTCATGCTAGGCAGCTGGAAATAACACCTCACCTTAAAAGACAGACTTTTAAATAAAAATTAATCATGTTTTAAAAGTAATTTGAGAGAGCCCCTTACTACAACCAAACAAAGAGAGCTCCACATCTTGAGTGGAAATTGACTGCTATCAGAAATGCAGACAATTTTAGCTTTTAGAAGCTCAAAGTGTAGTCCTCCAGAGATCCAAGACCCATAAAGATCTAGTTCCTCTGTAAATGAAACAGACAGGCTCAGGATGGTTAAAAACCACCAAATCTCTTTGAGGGATGATGGAAAGAAACAGGTTTGACTCAAAGAGTCTTTACTGAGCTCATGACAATAACTATTGCACTATGAAAATACCAACTCTCAACACCACCACTGACTTTCACAACTTAGGACTCATATGGGTTTTGTTGTAGTTTTACCCCCACATACAAGGGACGTTAAATTTTATACTTGGCCAGAACTGTGTATGGGAGAGCAGTGCAACTAAATAAACTTTTACATTGTAATTGGAAAACTAGCCAGCAGAGGGGGCACAAGTTAATAAAATGTATCCTTGTATGCGGTGATAACAGTAACGAGGTGATAAACCTGTCTTATTACGATCCCAAAGTACATAAAAACAGGTAAATAGTTCAGTTCTGTAACTGTGTATACCTAAAAAACAAAAACAAAACCTAAATTATTGTATAAGTACAAATTAGAAGTAATCAGTAATTGAACCCTAATCTCTTGATCAAACTGTTTAATCCACCCACTACTTCATAGTTTCTGCCATCAGGGACAGGCAGCACACACTTTCACTCCACTTCTGCCAGTTTTTGCCAGTTGCCCATCTTTCCAAAGTTTCAACCACAAACATTCAACTGCATTCTGCAAACACACTCCCTTTTCTTTTGAAGCTAAAAGATAGTCTTCTATCTCAAATGATTTTATATCCTGGAGAAGACCTTAAAAACAGAGTTCTAAGAGCCTCCTAGAATTTACCAACGTCTGAACTCCCATTTCTTTTAACTCTCCATCTTTTTCCCTAAGCAAATGGAAAACATTTTTCAAGCAGTCCTGATCACTCTGCACCCACACACACCCTGGAAGCCAGAGTATCAATGGCAATGATTCTGCAGTAAGGATGGCTACCATCAAAGACTGTTCCTCCTTGAGGTGGAGATTCCAAAAGTCAGCTCCATAAAGCTGTGCTTCCTTATAGTCTACAGCAAGGTTATTATAGGTAAGCAGTTTTTCATGTCCTAGGCAATTCTTGAGTTAAGTACATGACAATTACTTAAAAGTTACTCCAATGCCCAACTCATGCACTAAGCACAGTTTCTTATCTGGAATGTCTGTGGAGGACTGTGAGGTAGTTGTATGTTTTTGGCTTCATCCTTTAATGGCAGCAGACAGAATGATTTTCATACACACCATTAGGACATTGAGTCAGCGGTATGACTGATATTTTCTCTATTTCAGGTGTCCTGAACAAATGAGTTGCAGGCTTGCATGCACAAAAAAACTCCACACAACAGGGTTTTTTTAGCCTTTGGAAACACAGAAGTTATTCAAAGCAGGACACAAGTGCAACAGCAGACTCTTCCTAAAGCTGAACCAGAAATTAAACTCCTTAGCATGTCAGCTACTGAATGTAGGAATGAAACTGCTGCTATCATCAAACTGCTGCTATCTCCACAATATAGGCTACACAAGTTTCACTTCAGAAAAGGAAATCTGAAGTAGCTAGAAAAATAAATGGGGTGGAAAAGTCAGTTGTTCCTCAGGATTTGCTCCTAAGCATTTTTCACAAATATCTTTTAAAAAAAGCAACAAACTTTTATAGCTTCAATTAACTACTGAAGCTTCAAGATATGTCATCTTATAGTTCCCTGCCCAGCCTGGATCATCTACAACAAAAAACAAACCTCCAGGCAAATATCCTTATCATAATTAAAATACTATAAGTAAAATACTATTGAGACAAGCCAGCTATCTGAGTTGCATAGGAGACACCAAACCTTATGTTCAATAAATAAATATTGAAGCACATCAGCTGCTTGCTTTACCTGAACTTGCAAGAGTTCTATAGGCAATGATCCTTTGCATATCCACCTTGAAATGTGCAACAAAAATTATCTGTGCTTAGTACTGTTTTTATAGATGCTCATAACTTTACAGCATCTGAATTGCCAAGCCTAGCACTGAATGTACTCTTGAAAGACTATTTAAGTGCACAACTTCAGCCATTTTGGAATCCTACCCAAAAAGCCTGTTAAGAACAAAATCAAAACTAACCACAAGATAACAAAAAAAGGAAACTGAAAGCAGTCTAAAAAGGAGATTCAATGCAAGAGATGAATTTTTGGGTCATACTGAATACTGCACATGTAAAAGCAGAAGAAATGTGTATCACAGAAACAATTTCAGGCTATGTTGATATAGAACAATAAAAGAATTATTAATACATAGTAGGATTTACTAATACAAACTTAAAATGTCAAGATACACTGCTGTCTTCATGTGTCTGAATCAGAGTTGCCAACATTAAGTCACAGTTTCAAGAATGCCAGTTTAGTATAAAGGTTTGTCCTGTCTTTCATCTAAGAACAAATTTAATTGAGTTCTAAATACCATATTATATAAGTGATGACTTCCTGATTAACTGCTAAGTGCTCCAATTTGATGAGGTCCTTCATAAGTTTCAAAAACAATTCAGCCCTTGAACCTTAGACAATTTATGAAAATTACACATTATGTGACATTCTCCAGAAAAAAGCAACCACCAACCCGAAGAACAGACAGGTGAATTCCAGCAAGTATCTAAATAGCTAAGAACAGCATTGAAATGGAGAACAAAAAGCCACTAATGTTTGAAATATGTAAACAGTTATGTGACAGATGTATGACAATCCCAAAAAGGGAAAACTTTTCACCTTTCTTTACATTAAATTAATTGAAATACATAAGCAGCAAAGCAACCATGACCTGGACTTGTACCTTACTTTTGAGGTAATGGAAACTGTCCCATAAAAATGATACATATTAGCAGTTAGTTACAGATTAGTAAATGCATCACTACTGGAATCATCCAAAACTGGATAAATCAACCAACAAATCCTGGTGGTTTCTAAAGACACTTGACCAAATCTAGTAAAGCCAACCTACTAAAAATGGGTTATATGTGAGCTTTTGTTCACTTAAAAAAACCCACAAAACTAGCTGTTAAAATAATCATCCACACCAAACATGACTTTCAAGTCAGCTTCAAATAATCTGGGTTTAAAGATGATTTTGGTCATATTTCCTAAAAATATTTCTAAGTGTTTTGTTCCAAAAATAACTGACCTTGTCAAGTTCTGGATCAAGTCTCTAATTACTGCAGCCTTTCAGCTTCACAGCAATGACTTTACATAGCTGGTTCTGGCTCAGTTAGTGAAATTCACAGAGCTAAGCCAGGTCTGTTCTCCATACACTGGAGAAGGGTAATGAATTTCACAGTTGCCAGGACACTGAGAAGGGAACAAAAAAAAACCCCAAACCAAACCAAACAAAAACCACAAATAAACACACACACAACAAAGGGGGAATCTAAAGAGACAGTTGTATACAAAATTCCCCCTATCTTTTGTGGGGCTCTTAATCTAGAGTACTGACAAGCTGACAGAAAGTAGCTTATTGACAATATCAAGCAATTCTTCTGAGTAACTGTCCCAGGATGTCCCCAAAACTCTCAGCCAGAGTTTACCACCACTACAGCAGGAGCAACTTCACTGTCTTAACACAGGTTCTGAACCACTACTGCTCACAGTCTCATCTATTAAGGATCTGAATCAATCATTTGTTTCACTGCATGAAACTTGCTTCAAGTTTGGAACAACTATGAGCTCATGAAAGGCTTCTTTTAAGTTAAGGAGAGCAGGCAGTTAGTCTATATGTCTGATATATAGCATGAGTACAATCAAGACAGTATTCTGGGATTCAAAGCCCAGGAGGGAGAGGAGGGGGGAGAGGCAGGATATTGGTAAAAGAAAGAGAGAGCTACTTTTCACTCACATTCTGTATGCTGAGCATCAAAAAGGAATGTCAGTGCCCCAAGTTGACTGCCATTACAAATGTGCTGGATTTTTTTGAATGCAGCTTTTTGGTTCAAGGAGACATTAACAAAATGCACAGTGTATGCAGGTAATTTATTCTCAAATATTATTACTGGATGGAATCAGATTAACACCCTGCTCACCAGAAGCAGTAGCAGTTGTGTGGAGACAGAAAAAAATCTATCAATTAAAGACAATGGGAGTGGCTACACTGAGTAGTCCCCAAATATGATTATTCAGGTAAAAGTTTCCTGGCAAGTCAACAACAGGACATTAAGCAATTATGTCCCTGAATCACTGGCAAAACCCCATAGTAGAGAGCTCATCTGCACTGCAGTTCCTGCTAGATCAGTCTTCTAGAAGACTTAAAGCCATAGAAGTGTTACACACAATCAACACTTATTTATCAGTCTAGATATCTGCCACTGCAGTACTGCAAAATCCACTTCCAACCCATATTAGAACAGCTAGAGTAGAATAACATTTTGGCAAATCCCCTTGTCCTCTCATACAAGAAGTCTTCTCTATCTGTGTCCCTGTCACAGACATTCAAGGCTTCTGAATAAGGTTAGTATTATATCTTGCAGACAGTAACTTATCTATTTTAATTCAGCTGTAGGCACTAACCTAGTTTCCCCACTCAAAAAAATTTAGGCTTAAATCTATAGTGGACTGTAGATTCATGTAAGCAAGAGCAAATCAATTAATTGAAGAAGAGAGACTACCTCTAGAATGAAAACAGGTGTTTAGAAACAGATACCTAATGTCTTATTAATTTAGGACTGAAATTGCCTATACATTTCTGAAAAATCCATTCCATTAGGGGTCAGATCCGTGGTACTAGAGTGATTAAACACATCCCTTCCTTTTTTTTTTTTTTTTTTTTTATGAAATGTATAGGCAATAAAAAAAACCCTTCAAGTAATTTGTAGTCAATATTTAATATTTTATATCTAGAAAATACTTAATGAACATGTAATGTTCTTTGCAGACATCACAGAAATACACCACAGGATCATCAGAAATGCCTTATGACTCACAGGCCAGTCCACTTAAAAACCCCAACCAAACAAACAAAAACAAACCAAAAAATTAAAAATACAACCAGCCAACCAACCAACCACAAGGATCTTTCAATACACGTGAAAGATTTATCCTAAACACACACATAACCATTACCTCCTATCTGTAGCATTAGTTTTTCTTTAAATTATATTAATCTACAGTTCAGACAATTAAAAGTAGCACCAAAATCATGCAATGCAAACTGAATGTTTGGTAAGAGTTCAGTATTAGCTAGGTATTAATGCCTGAAAATTATATGAAACTTCAGTCTGTTGCACAAACAACACCTGAAAACAACTTGGAGAAAGGGACAGGCAGTATGATGCTAAGAATCACAACAAAGTGGAAACATTAATAAGTTCCTGAAGTGTGAGATACAAATATGGGAATATTCTATGAACTGAAAGGCTATATTGTTAAAGGGACAGAAACACTAACAACAAGCAAGACCCTCAAGCAACACCACCACAGTTTCAACTGAGCCTCCACTGAATTAAATTACACATAAAACATCAAGTTTCAGAGATACAGACTGTCTACCAAAGAAACCCAAGACTGAATGTGACTGCTCAGTAAGAAAAATGAAAACAAGCTTAGAGTTAATAAACACAGCAAGGGAGACACTGAAGAAAAAAAAATATTTGTGCTTCACAAGATAACCAAACTCCTGGCTCTAACTTTGCTTTTCCTTCCTAACAAATGGTCTCATCTTCAAAAAGATGAGAATACTTAAACTGCAGGACATGTACCTTTAAGCACCCAGATGAGTGGCCAATATATGCAAGGAGTCTATAGTGACCTGTTCAAGTAATCTGTTCCAGATAGAAAGTCAAGCCAAGAGAAAAAATTTTGGAACTCCTTACTGTCCTCAGACTTTCTCTGATGACTTTTCAGTAAACTCAAGAACATCAGCCAGAGACAGACATCTGTATCAGCTTAAGCTTTGGCAGAATGACTGTGATCACCTGGCCTTGAAAAATGGAAGCCACACCAAACTTGTTCTGGCACTGCCCCTTCCAAATCAAACTTGCTGAAATACTCAACAATTAAAGATTCAAAGGGGTCAGAACATGAGGCAGTCTCACATTTTTCTACCAATGGAACAGCAGATCATTTTAATCAGAAAACAATACTTTCTGTAAGCTTACTTTAGCTTTTAAATTCTTCTTTAAAAAACATACTGGATTAGAAATCGACAACTGATTTTAAGAACACTTAAGTCTTACATTATAATTATTATTGAGCCTTTCAGTGAGCTTTGTTGCTCTGGTAAGGCTGGGAGGCACACAGTGCCACTTCACAATGTGAAACAACACTTGCAACAATGCCACCTGCTGCTCCCATTAAAGGATGCTATAAAACAATAGTAAAAATTAAAAACACTTCCAGAGCAGACAAGTTGGCATGCTTAAAGGTTACAGCCTGAAAAGTATGAATTGGAAGCAATATGCTTAATTTCATCACGTAGGAGGTGAGAAAGACTGACTTTCACCAGTACTTCACATACTGATCTTTGACATGAACAGAGAGACAGGTTTATGTTAAAATCATTTATATTTCATTGAAAATAGAAGACTATGAGAAATCCTACCTTATATGTATTCCTGCCATTACCATGCTGAAGCTTGCTATGCTGTTTTCTACATACATAGCAATGTATGTAGAAATACATGGAAATTCTTCCATTTTGTTTTGTTGGGGAAGGAGGAGGAAAAAAAAAAAAGATAGGAGAGCTGCTCTGAAAGGGCAAATCTCTCCCTCTAACAACATGAAAAGCAAACTGCCTGTGCAGCCGTGCCAGCATGACAAAGCAGGAAATGCAAACCTAAACTTTGGTTCCAAATTTGGATGCACACTCAACCCAGGCCATTCCAGTGCCGTGTTTATGACCCCAGAATTCTAAGACAAAAGTCCTGCTCAAAGGATTTTGACTTTTGAAAGCAAGGAAATGCAGTAAAAATCCTCAAAATATCAACTGGAGAATAAACCCACACAATTTAAAGGGAACATATCTCTGTAAAGGCATAATGTACACAGTGGATGGGGACAATATTTCACAGGTATGATTGTGGAGGTGTTTTTCAACTCAGCAAATCTTAGACACAGATAAGCATATAAGCAAGGAATAATGTGTGACTTAATAAAGCTGTTGTGTGTCTACAAGAACAATTAGGCTAGATCTCCTAGATATGTTATTTACATGTATTTGGAATGCTATAGTATTTAAGCCATTAAAGCAAAACATGCTGATGCCTACAGCCTAACACTAAATTTTACTAATTTTAGTGTGGAACACATCAGCAATATTGCTACTGTAGCTACAAACGGGTCTAACCATATATTTAGACAGAACAATAAAGTAGCAGTTAACCCAAGGTTAGATTGTGTGATGGTCATACATAGTATGACTATAACCCTTGAAGAAAACAAACAAAAAATACCCCCCCAAACAAACAAACAAGCCCAAGCATCAGCCCCCTCAGAAAACAAACCAAAAAAACCCCAAAAACAAGCATACAAAAAAACCCCACAAAAAAACCAACAACCCATGAGGTTTAAAAACAATTCCATTGTATGCACGACACCTTCCAAGTTCCAGATCACAAATAGATCTTTCCAGCCCTTAGTATATTTTTAAGTTCCAAAAATGTTCTTAATGAGTTGAATTCCATTTGGATTTTAGTTTGTTTCAAAGTTATGCTTCTCTATATACACTGGAGAGGGGAAAAACAAAAACAGCTTTCACCAAGACTGCATACCACCTAGTGAATCATTAAAACAGTGTTTCTTGGGTTAGTCTAAATCCAGACAGCACCTTATTCATCACCGTGAATGAAAAATACCTATCCCAAGTCCACTTGGATTACAGGAGCATTATAGTAGGCTTTCCTGTTTCAAAACAGCTAAGTTAGGTGTAACAAAAGCAACACTAATTTGTTTAAAACTCAAACTCATCTCTAAGCCAGTTTTACCACATCAGTAACAATTACAGTGCTGAAAAATATGTGCAAGATAATGTAGAAATAAAAAGATCATAAATGCTTATGTTATTGAAAAGTGCCGTTTCTACCCTTAATATTAAAACTTCACCCTAGAAAAATCTGGAAAAATACCTTGTGACACACCAACTCAACCTCTTTAAAATCCACATACCCACGTACATTTTACCCACTCAGACCTCATTCTATGTGGTATGGCTGAAAAGACAGTAAGAGAATCTGATTATGCAAATAACAATATCCAAGGTGAAGCACATGGGCTATCAGAGAATCAAAGCTCTAGCAATTTCAAACATACATCAGATCCAACTTTGGGTAGTGCTGTGTTGCTCCTTTGCACAGGAGTATAAGAAACCACTGGTACATATATTACCTACCTTAAATTCAGAGCTCAGTCTTAGAAACGTAACTACATACTGCAAACAATGTAAGTAGATTTGTTTACATTTTTGATGTATTGTAATAGCTACATTTTTCATATTTGCTGTTTCCACAGTGTAAAGTAACCTTTCCATCAACCAGGAAAAAGATACCTGCTTGTCTCAGTCATAACTATTTGGTTAAATTGTGACTACCTGTGTATTGCTGAAAAAGCTACAGCCATAGGATTCAGAAGTGTATTCCAAGAGGACAGAAAATATGCCAGTAAAAGGTTTGGTAATTCATACTACCTGAATAAATGAAGAAGCTGAACAGGGGAAAAATATGACAAAGAAGTGTCAGACAGTTAAGGGCAAACTGGGCTAGTGAAGGAAAACATTTTGTGTGAGCCCTTTTTGGATTTAATGTTTAAATCGATTTCCTACTGAAGATACCCAAATCCTGTGGTTTTTTCCCTAAGCTTTCTACAAAAATGCAGAAGCTGAAGAGGATCTCTGTTTGTAGTGAGCACTATAAACTGACACCCTATTCGAAGGTTCATTCTTCTGCTACCATAATGAGCACAAGGCATACTGGGGGGAGAAAAAAACAGTAACTGGTTTCAGACTCAAATAACACAGAATTTATCAGTCTGAAAGTGCTGGAAAAATGAGTCACCTTAAAATATGTGTCCATTCTAAAATCTTTTGTTGTTGACAAATTATGGATCTAATAACCTTAAGTAAGACAAAGGCTTTACAAAGCCATACCATAGCATAAATTTCAGAAAGAGCTTATGAAAAAAAATTTGGTTCTTGATAAAATCAGGTTCTTGGTAAACTAAATGTGTTGACAGCATCTCTAAGATCTGAGAGTGAGATACTGTGATCAGCTAATGCAGCTGTACACTTTGTAACTCAACCTCCATGAGCAACCGAGTCAGTACTTATTTACTGAAAAATTAAAATGATAAATACACACATCAAAAACCCAAACATTAATGGTGCAAAAAACATGAAGCAGGAGATTTTCCTCAATTTCAGAATGACCATTCAGCCATCACTCTTATTCAGGAAGTCAGCTGATGGAGAATACAGGTTTACTTAGAAAGAAATCAAGTATAGTGAGTCACACTAGCATTAAAAAACAGCACCTACTCAGCAGGGGGACAAGACATCATGCCACTGGATGACAGAACCAGACAATCTCACCAAGCTTGTATCATGACTTGTCATTTGTATGTATAATAAAAACCTGCTTTACATCGTATATGTGAAACAAGTGGATCCTAGCAAACATCTTAAAAGCCTGTCAATACATCAAAACAACAAGCATGACAGTAAAAATATGTTAAGCTAAAGAAATTTTCCAGAGAAAAGCTTAAAAGTTTAGATTTATTACTTCATGTAATGCCACACCTAATATAAACTAAATTTTGCATTTTTTGAAAATTATCTTCTCCCACTTTATGATAATCATTCTTCACAGAGATGGCTGCTTACTTTTAGCTAAGTAAACTATTGGTTTATGGTCTTAATACTTGTAGCTACTTTAAAAAGGAAAAAAAAAAAAAAAGGGGGGGGGAATCAGCACTTTACGTTCTGAGTGAAAACTATTTCACATGCAACTGAGCATTCTGATTATTTTTATTATGCTGAATTTGTAAGTTGATCACACCATGTACATGTAAATACCCATTTATTTAGAGCAAATCTTAGGTAGTAGACATGAACAATAGGAGGCTGACAAGGCAACATGACACAGTGCTCAAAGGCCAACATGAAGCTGAGGAAAGGTAAGTGCCCTTGATCTCATCCTGCGAGTGCTGAAGGACCATTTTAGTGCTCCAGAATTTGATAATGGTTTACAAAAAAATGCTACTCTGATTAGCAGAGCCAAAATAGGAACCTATGACTTCAGCAGCAGATGACCCAGCATTTGTGATATATTCATCTATTTTTGCAGACACTAAAGAGGGCTAGAATTGCTATTTAGTCACCTGACTGCACATGTGAATGCCTCTTCAACAGCCAGCTCCACAAGTAGAATAGAACAAAAAACCATGTATATGCAAGGGTGGGTTCAAGCTCTGATAGACTTGTAACCAAAACAGATCAGAAAAAGTGGCTGCTCTACAGAAGAGAGCTCCTACTTGCAGTAATGAACACTACTAGTGAGTTGAAGCAGTCATGATAACTGCCCACTTGATTGAGTAGTGTCACTTAAATTGACATGAATTTAATTAGAATGTTAGAATTACCAGTAGTAATGGGAAAGAATAATAATTTTGTGTGTGCACCTACAGAGGTGTGTGATTAAAAAACTTCATATAGCTCACATAATTAAACAAAACCATCAGAAAATGGGAAAGATTAGCACACAGATGTATAAGAGGACAGCAGATGGTAACTGCTAAGACAAAAAAATTACTATGTGTGGAAGTAGCAATTTTTTTTTTCAAAGTTTCATCACTAAGCTGGCATTTTAAAAATGCTTAGGCTCACTTGATCACCTAGTGGCAAAGCCATACAGTGCAAGATGAGAGAAATTTCCTTCCCAAACAAACATGGCATGTTACCTCATAGACTCTGCTCAGACTGGAAAGGGGATGGGGATAAACGGGACTTATTTTCACAAAAATATTCCCAAATACCAAGAATAGTGAGTAATCCTCAGATAGCAGAGGAAGTATTACATGACAACAAAAAAAAGAGATTCAGGTTAGTGGGTCCCATGTGAAAAATACATTGTATACTTTGCTCAAAACTAACAACATCCTTTATGCAAAATGAATGCAGGGCTTGATCCAGTGCCAGAAAGAACTGGGTACACTTCCTAAAGCATGTGTAGCCTACTTACTGTCTTTTAGCAACATGTACTTCTGAGCAAGAGCATACTGGCTCACCCCAAAAAGAAGTCCTGCTTTAAAGGGATAGCTGCAGTATAGACAGTCAACATTAAATTTTACTAAACCCAATGGAAAGAAAGGGTTGTGAAAAAATTGTGCTCCACTCAGTACTTTTGGACATGCAGTGCTGCTCAAGAAACAGCTCATCTCCCAAACTGTACTTAACTGAATATACAGCACGGTACAGAGAAAACAAAGTTTTCATGACCTATCAGGCTCACCAGCTAAGTTTCTTAAACTTAGACTCGATAAGAGAGAAAGTCTAACTGAGAACATCAACTTGTAGGCTACACCAGTTTAAAAAATAAGGAAGAACTGAGGGTTTGTTTTGGTTTGGGGCTTTGTCTGTTTGTTTTTTGTTTGGATTTTGGTGTTTTGTTGGTTTTTTTTTTTAAGAAAAAAAGTTGTACACCAAGCTGTAGTTAGCAACTGCACTTCTTTTCAAACTATCGGAGTTCTACTTGCTTTAGAAGAAGCTCCCATACTGAGTATTTCAAGAAGATGCCACTTTGGACAACTAGGCAGTTGTCTCTGAGAAGTTTGTGTTGTACAATTTTTTCACCTAGTAACAGTCAACCTACCTGCCCATAGTTGTCTATGCCAGTTACTAATCTATTTAAGTTTAATAAATCAAAAGCTGTCCTTAGGGACTGGCCAAGAGTCGTAAGTCCTTCAGCTTGAAGGTTTTTGAGTTCATTCATAAACGTTGCATGGTTTTCCTTCCAGCCAGCCTGAAAAGAGAAACGTGAGAAGACTTATTCTCCAGATACGAGCTTTGCTCTCTAACAAAAACACCTTGGAAGTTACTACTGTTCAGCGTCATTCCATAAAGCCTGAAATTATGTACTTCTCTTAAACCTAAGATCTCCCCCCCCCCCCCATCCATCAAATGAAGATTTTTGGTTTGCTCCACAGGACAAATTTCTGCGAGGTCACCGATCCACAAACCTTACAGCTATTTACAGCGCTCTCCCACTGCCCTTTCCAGACGGAAGCCAAACGCACTCTGAAGCGACCTCCAACAGGTTCACCGTCCCGTGTCATGTGGACCCGACCTCCCCTTCCCCCGCGGTACTGGTTCGGGTACGCCTACCCCCGCCCCCCTCCTCCCTTCCCCCCGCCCAAGCAGGGGTGAGGGAAGTCCCAGCCCCTTCCGAGTCCGGACGCTCCGGGCTGAAGTCGGTCTTTCCGCCGCTCGCCCCTTTCCGAGCTGAACTCTCCTTGGAGTTGCTGTCACTTCTCCCAACTTGAATAAATATCCCCCACAGTTCATTGCTGCTCACACACACCACACAGGGAAAAAATGTCGGCCATGTTGATGTCAACGCTGCCGCCGCCGCCGCCGGAGCCCGTGTGTGCCGAGCTCCCCAGGACTGCCGGCAGCCCGGCCGAGGCGGGCGGGGGGGCGGCCGCCGGTAGCTGCCCGCGGCGGCGCGGAGGGGCCGGAAGGAGGCCGGGGGGGAGCGGCGGGAGGGGAGGGGGGAGCGGGGGTTACCTTGATAGCGTAGGGAGGCTCCTCGAAAGTGACCAGCATGTACCTGTCTCCCCTGCTGGCCGGGTCCCGGGCTCGGAGCTGCGGCGCGGGGGACAAAGCAGAGGGTGAGCCGAGTGGCGACGGCGGCGCCGCCGCCACCAGAGCCCCCCCCCCCCCCCCTCCTCCCGGCTCGGTTCGGGCCGGCCCTCCCCTCCCTCCCCGCACACACACGCACTCCCTGCCGCCCACCCGAGCCCCGAGCCCCCGGCCCAGGCAGCCCCCCGCGCCCTGCCTCCCCCTCCCCTCCCCGCACAGTCACTCTCGCTCTCTCTCGCCTCCTCTCGCAAGGCAGAGCCGGTACCTTCATGAAAGTCTCTACAGCGCCTTTGGCTATGTCCAGATAGGTGGTGCCCAGATGGGTGCGCTGGTTCATGGAGGCGGACGTGTCTATCAGGAAGAGTAAGATGGGCATAGTGCGGAGGGGCCGGCGGCCGGGCGGCTACATGGACAGCGGGCGGGGGGCTGAGGGGAGAACCGCGGGGCAGGAGGGAGAGGTGGGTTGGGGGGGAAAGAAGAAGACGGGGGGGACAGGAGAGGAGTAAGTGGCTGTGAGTTCTCTGCACGGGGAAGGGCGCCTCCCCGCTGCCCCTCTGCCGAGGCGGGGGGGAAGGGGGGGCAGCCCTGCCTGCCCTGCCCTCCTTTGTGTGAGGGGCCTGCTCAGCCCAACACAGGCTGGTTTATGAGGGAGAGGCGGATAGGGCTGCGCTGCTGCTAACCTTCCCCCCACACACCACCTTCTTCTTCTTCCTCCTTCTCCTCCTCCTCCACCGCCCTGCCCTGCCCTCCCCTCCCCCTGTTGATGTTACTCAGAAGTTTCAGGCGGAGCAGCCGCAGCCCCACCACCCCGGCACTTTCTCTCTCTGACTGAGGCGCTTCCTCGCTCGCCGCCAGCTTTTAAGGCAGCCTGGGCAGGTCGGGGGCCGCCCCTCTGGGACACGTCCCCGCCCCACGTGACCGCCTCCCGGCCCCTCCATAGGCCTCTGGGCAACCGCCTCATTAGCATATTCAAATCGCCGGAGGAGGGCGGAGGGGCGGGTGGGGTGGAGGGGGAGCGCGGCCTCCGCGCATGCGCAGTGGCCGGGGGCCGCGGCGCGGTGCTCCGCCGGTGAACGTTCTCGGGGCCGAAGAGGCGGGGAGGGGCCGAGGGGCAGCGCGGGCGGGGAGCGACCCACAGCCTCCCCCATAGCCTTCCCCGCTGCCTCCCCCGCCGGGCTATTCCGGAGGCTGCGGGGTGGTGCCTTCCGCGGAGGCAGTGCCCGTCCCGAACCGCCTGCGCTCAGGCGCGGCGGCGGGCGGGCGGGGAGGCGAATGCTGGGGGAGGGCGGGCGGGCGGAGGGGAGGCCCCGGGGGGAGCTGATCTGAGCGGAGCGGAGCCGAGCTGAGCCCGCTGATGGCTCCCCCGCGGCGGCCGGGGCGGTGGCTCCGGCGCTGGCGGTTTGTCCCCGCCGGCAGAGGGAGGGTGAGTCACGGGGGGAGGGGGCGGGCGGCGCCTCTTTGCCTTCAGGCTGCCAGGAGGTCCCCCCGGCCGCGGCGGGGCTGGACCGGACCGGGCCGCAGAGAGCCCCCCGGTGGGTTCTTCCCCGCCACCCGGAGGAAGGGGAGCGTTTTGGGGGGAGAGTCGGCAGCGCTCGGATGCCAACGCAACCGCTCGGCGAGGCTGTCGGGGCGGCCAGGGCAGCCGTGGTCAGTCGGAGACCGCCGGCCTCGCTGCCGGGGGCGCTGAGGCCTCGCTGGGCAGGGGAACCTCGGCTCCTGGAGGCAGGGTTTGCCTCGTCGTTTTATCCGTGGGGTTTGGGATGAGGAACGCAGGATTCGATACCATTTTGATGGTAGATTTCCAGAGAGATGGTCTGGGTTCTTCCACTCCTTTCACTCGATGCTTAGGGAAAAAAAAACCAAACAAACCAAAAAAAAAAAAAAAAAAAAAAGAGAGAGAGAAAAAAAAAACAAAGCACAAAACAAAACCCCACAGAACCCCCAAAAATACATGGCTAGCCCTAGGTGCGACCTTTTCTTCTACATCCAGTTAGAGATTAGCACCGATGTTACTTTGATCCACTTTTCAGGCACTTCAGATTTACTTCCTATAAATCATATAATTGTGGAGTGTTTCCAGCCAGTTAATGACAAAGATATCTGTTCTCTGATGTTTGTTTGGTGGCTAGATGGTTATTTTTTTCCCCCCGGCGACTGAGCCTCTGCTGTTTTTCCTCATAGCCTTGGAGCTGTAACTCCGGAGCCATTTCATAGCGTAATCCTTTCAGGAGATAGCTCTGCTTCCTATCTCTTGGTTTTTTTTTCCCTGACCCAGCTGATGTGCTCTCACAGCCGCTGCTCTAGAAAGTATGAAGCCACTGTGCTCCTTCTCTCAAGATAAAATTGGCTGTGTCCTTGCCTTCATCTTGCTCATGCAGGCAAGATCTCTGTCTTGTTAGGCTCGGCCTTTTTTGTTTGTTTGATTTGGTTTATTTTTTTCAAGACTAATGAAAGATTAGCATTTAGTTTCTAGGGAGAGAGAAGCATAGAATCATATTTCTGTTGCAGAAATACGATGTGTCTGTTCTACTGCCTGTCAGCAGCTTGTTTTGGCTTTCATGTCAAGGCTGCATCTGTGACCTGTGCCATCCCTTATCAGGCACCGGGGTGAAGTCAGGGACTCTTCCTTTCAGCCTAGCTCACCATTAGGCCATTAAGGAATCTCCAGTCTCAAGGATCCTGTGAGAGCCAGGAAGCGTAGACCAAAATAAGGCAACTGGGTATTTCTTTGGAAGCAATATCTTTTACTCTGGGTATTTCTTAGTGCGTATCATCCTGGTGGTGATAAAAGCAACCAAACTCCTGTGCACGCAGTGACAATCTCGAGCTGCTTGTGTCTTCTCAGCAGTTCAATGTTAGATCTCCAGCAGTGGTGCTGTGTCTTGTGGCCAGCAGCAAGGCTCTTTCACAGTAAAACGTTTGGACTGTCAGGGAGACTTGGTTCCCAGTCATTTTCTCTCTACAAAGGTGTATTGGGACACCTTCTTGGATCCCCACAGAGAGCTGCAGGTGTCTTCTGCAGCTCCTAAGGTCAGCAAGCCTAGCTGCTGCTAGAGTAGTAATTGTATCCCTGAGGTGGTGGCATTCAAGTTGTTAAGTAAAGGCTGCAGTGCTGCTTTAACAAATCATGCCTTGGGATTAGTAACTTCATTTGGGAGTAATATTGAGTGACTACATTATGTTTGGCTCTAATTGGCTTCCTTTTAAATCTCCAAGATAGGCACATTCAGACTCCTATTTGTATGTTTCTGATATTTCTTTGACTTAGTGTTTGTCCTTATAAAAACAGCGTCACTAATATGTGACAAACAACACACATCTTGGAGCGCATCCTAAAAATGGGTAACTTCTGGTGTGCTTCCTTCTCAAATTTGCAGGAGAAAAGGCACTTTAGAGTCCTTGCCATACCAGGAAAATGTCATGGGAAAAGGCAGCCTGAGCCATGGAGGTTTTGATAAATCCTGGAAGGTCATTTGGAATTTCTGAGGTTTGTTACCAGTAAGTGAAGAGAGAGGAGGAAAAAAAAAAAATAAGCACCATGTTAACTCTTAGTGGTGGAATGGGTCATAAAACCAGCATGAATTCTGAATCCACTGTGAAAATTGCAAACTGCAGGCACACTGTAATTTTCTTACCAGCACAAGAAGAAGGTGGGACCAAAGCAGCAGGGACTGCTCTACCCATAGTCTCCTCAACCCTGGTGATTATAACTGATAGAAGAATCCCACAGGCAAAACTTATGTGATGGTTCAATTGGACTTACACAAGCAAAACCTCTTTACTTTTCTGTACATACTTGCTTTTTGCTGTTATCTTTGAAACCACTTGGAACATTCAGTTCTTCCCCCTCCTGTGATTCTTACATCAGATCCATATTATGTCCCCTATAAGGCAGAATCAAGGCTGGTGTCTGTGGCAGGCATTAGTACTTTTCTGCTGGGAGCAAGCCAATTTGATTAATATTGAGAAAGATTCTTTCAAAGACAGATAATCAGCCCAAGCCTTAAGTGTGTATCAGCCTCTTGATGTGAGAGTTGTAATGGCTTGTACTGCCATCTGAGTCACATTTATAAATCTGTTCGGGAGATTTGCTGCGAAGGAACAAAACCCATATTAGTGCTTATGCTCATTACTGGGAGAGCTGGGAGAGAGCTGAGGCTGCCACTGAAAACAGATGCATTTTTCCTTGGTTTCAGCCATTTCACAGGGTGGGCAAAGTTATACCCCATGTGTAGGCTAAATGACACAGTTCTACCTTTTCTCCTAAATCCAGATGAAGGATTTCAGCACAGTTCTGCCTGGAGGAGCACTCTTGCTATCTTGTTGATGCAAAAGATTCCAGCTACTTTCACACACTTTTTGTCTGTTACAATTAGTTTTACATCCATAAGGAAGCATGAATATAGATGTGTGCCTAAGAATACTGATTTCCTGATCTTCAGAGTTGACCTTGTCCGTTGCAGGACTCGTAAGACAGTATTAAGAATGGAAATTTCACTTTAAATATGAATGCTAAGCCAATAAAACTAAATTCATATTTAAGTATAAAAACATACCTGGAAAAAAAATTATACCAAAAATACTTCAGTATCATTTGCTGTCATTTTTACTTAACAGCTTATTTTCCTAGACAGTATTTGTGAGATTTTTGTTGTATTTTCACATAGTTTTAGCTTTATTTAGTCCTAAACTGCAGGCTTGAATGGAAGATGTTACACTAAACACCTTCAAGCAGGTCTGAAAAGTAAAATTGACAGTATAACTTTTTTTTTTTTTTTTTTTTTTTTTAATTTGCCTTCCTTTTATGACTACAGATTTTTTCTCAAAGAATATTTCAAGATCTTGATCAGTCCAGGTTTTCAGGACAACAGTAAATTTTTCAGAAATTCCTTTAGAATACTATTCTGTAGCCTTCTAAACTGTCACCATTAAACTTTTTTCCTTGTATATTTCATTGCCTAATTTTACATTACTGCATATAATTATGTCTTTATAAAGCATTTTATTCTAATACTTGTGTGCTGTAATTTTAGTCTTGAATGCAAGTTCAAGTTACTTGCATTTTTTTAATAAATAAAATTTTATTTTTCACTTGTCTCACAAACACAGCCTTTTCTTGTTGGGGTTTTTGTTAGTTTCAATTCAATTAATTTTGGTCCTGCTTTTTTTTTTCTCTCTGCTTAAAATTGTTACCAAAGAGAAACTGATTTAATCTTATAATTCAGGTATCTTAGGTAAACATATCAAACACGTCCTAGACTGAGTAGTTAGCGAGAAGGCTGGAATCAGATAAGATATAACCCAAAAAAATATATCAGAGAAGTGACATTAAGGTAACTGGATCTCGGGGGTTTTTTATGTACGTTCTAGGACTTGTACTGAGGATGCCTATTTTTCTAAAATTTGCAGAGGCAGCTGCCTGCCTTTGGAACTGTCTAGCACATTTTAGAAGTCTGTACTTTGGCTTTCCCTGCACCAGAACACAGTGAAACCACATCCCTTTGCAGAACGATGACCTCCAAAAGAAGCTGCATTCTCTCTCCTCTTCAGAGACAGCCTGCTTTTCATTGTCCATCCATTGGGAAACCCAGAGGATACCCTTTGAAGCTTCCTAGGGATTTTTGTATTCCCCACCACCCCTCCAGTCTTCCAAATCTCTTGCTGTTTCCTGGCTCAGGAGCTGGAGCTGCAGTGAACAGCAACGAACACGATCCAGGGGAAGAACAGTTAATGTGGAATTATAAGGAAATTAGTATTGCAGGAGTTTGATATAGCATGTTTTCTAACTGTACAGACTGAATTAGGATACTGGGAGACCAAATTCATGGATATCTGTGAAGTACTTAGGTTCTTCCAAAGGAAGATACGGTTGAAGTAAACAGTAAGATTATTTTCAGAGAAAAACTCACATGTGCTGTGACAGTGTAAATCAGTCAATTAATGATGGAGAGGGTGCAAGACACCTGAACACAAGATAAGGAGGCTTTTGTCGTGAAATCAAATTAAACTGTATATTTGATACAGGCTTTTAATTTAGTATTGCTTGCCTTAGACTGAAAGGTCTTTTAGGCAATGAGTTGCCTTGTATTTAGCAGTGTTTAAGAGAGCAGGAACTCTCCCATTTGGTACCATGGGAGAATATTAAATCTAACCTGCAGAAGGCTGCTTAAACCAAACGTTTGAAAATTACAGCTGTAATAAGATAGCTCATATGAGAATTCAGTTTTATGGTTCTTATGTATCCTTCCTGATGTGCTACATTGTTTCTTTCACTTCAGTTAGGATTCTGGTCAAAAACAAAGCCTTGTCTCAGTTCCAGGCCTTTAAATTTATTCTGTCTCATGGGTATCTCAGCAGGCATGTCAAGCAGGCATACAAAAGCTAAGGTATTTTACCTGTCTTTTTTTTTTTTTTTTTCCTTGAACTTTTTTTCCATCTTTGAGATGCTGGTGGCAGGCACCAGCAGTCCACATGATTCCTGGTAATGACAGAGTACCTGAGAAGTATTGGTACAGATTTGGCAGGTTCCCTCCAGCCTCCCAGGTCCCAGTGACAGGAATCATCATCTGCGTTTGCTGAAACAGCAGGGTTGAGCAGACCTCTGTTTGTTATGCCAGGAAAAAAAAAAAAAAAAAAATGTTCACATGGCCTCTGTCAGAATGTCCAGACAGAGGGAGTAATTTTATTTATCAGATAGTTTGAGAGAGATCATTTTCACCCATCCACCCTGCTTTGTTTAGCTTTCTCATGGCTCTGGTGGAAAGCTCCTGCTTGCATGCTAAGGGGTTAATGCAATTCATCACACAAATACCTGCAATATAGTGTTGCCATGCAGCTTCTCCTCAGGATGACAGGAGCAGAACACGATATTCTTCCCCCATCACAGCACTTTTAAACAACCTTTCGGGTGGCTGTTACATCCCTCCCAGGAAAGCTTTCTTGGGGTGTCAGTACTCTGACCATGCTGATGATCCCCTGCCACTGTTCCAGTGATTTTTTTTTTGTTCATTCCTCCAAGCATTCCTTCTTGCCTACACTACCAAGTTTCAGTAGCCCTGGAAATCATATCCTTCCAAAGCACTGGACCCTCCTGCACATTTCATAGCATAGCAACGTAACTCCATTACCATGGATCCCAGACACAAGCGTGCAGAATTTATCCAACTAATCTACTGGTTCTGGGACACCAATTCCAGCTACAGTCGGCTCGGAGTATAAAGCAGTTAGAGCTAAAAGATACTCTACAAGCTCTTCTCAGGGAGGCAGAACAACAAGGTGTCTCTTTTTTGTTGTTTTGTTTGTTTGTTTTGGTTTTTTAATGGCAAATGTAATGGGCATAGTCTTGGTAAACAAGAATACAGAAGTATTCATTCATCCCTAAATTGCTTCTCGCTGAGGTATCACACCTGCATGTGGTATTTGAGAGCTGGGATCTCTTTCTTTAAAATATTGCCATGCTGTAGAAGTTCATTATCCAGCTTTTACTCTAAATGTGATTATTATGCATTGCCTTCTCTTGCCCAAAATCAAAATACACTCTAAAAGAAAGATGCTCTCAATTGCTCTCCGCAAAGCAGCTGGCATGACTGGTGACAAATGGAATATAGACCAGTTACTCTGTCTTTTCCCTCCTAGCAGTTAATGAAAACTTATCAAATCTCAATCTAGAAGCTAATTGGAAATCTCTACAAAAGCCATCTATACAGCACAGACACAGTTCTTCTAGAACAAAACAAACTTGATAAAACCTTCTTTATCCAGGGAAGAAATCTGTTCATCTGTATTCCCTGGTTTCAAGCACCTTTGGCAAGGTGTTGGGACTGTTTGCTGAGCATGGTTATTCATGCTCAGATAGTTAAGTTAAAATGAAAGATAAAGTTAAAATGAAATAAGAAGGGGTTTTTTTCTACTTTTATGCACACATTGAAGCCCTGATATAAGACTTACTTGCTACAGAAAACTTCAGTGGATTCCACAGTGGGCAAATCTGTCTTGAACTAACTTGAAGAAATACACTCTCTTGTTTGGGAAATATTTCATGAAGGGAAGACACTTAAAATATGCCTTTGAAAAGCACAAAAGTATAATTCTTAATGAGTTGAGATTTCAAAAGCATTTCTCACTAGGAAAAATTTAGAACCAACCTTAAATTACAAATGTAACTTTTTTTCATAAGAACAGCCATCATCAAGCAGTGTTTTAATTTGGCCAGCATTGAGCTGCTTTGTTGTTGGAGATGGCTTTCAGCTTCATGATGTTGCAATTGGAAAGCCTCGAACATTTCAGTTCGAGATTATTTTCCAGGTTATTTTCCAAAAGTGGGTCCAAGATAAAAAGTCCAGGAAAACCCATCCCATAATTCAGACTGATAGTACATGTACTCTTCTCTAGGGCTGGCAGAATGTATTGTGTACACTGGTTGTGTGATGAATGTAACATTTCCTCTGAGATTCTCCTGCTCCTTCCCTCCTTTGAGGTATTTCTATTTTCTGTTATTTCTGTTTTCTTAGGGCCTTGACACCATTATATGTTCATGTTGGCTGGTTTATATGATTTGTGAATACACAGCTAACAGTGATTTATGTAACTAGAATCTTGAAAGAAGATGAAACTTAACAATTCAACGGTGCCTAAGTATCAGGCTTTTAACTATTATATCCATTCTATTTGCTTTCAAGGTATTGCAAGGGGCTGCTTAATTTTATTTTACTTTCCTTGATCAGTTCTTATTTTCCTCATGTCTTCCATTTCACATTCTCTTTATCTTGTCTTTTCCTTCAGGAAGTTACAGTATGTTTTTCTTGACATTTCTGCTTAGATATTCAGTACCTCTCTCCTCAGATGGCCAAAGGAAAAAAGCCAAAATTCTTCATTTGCCCTGAGAAGTGTTTTTACCCTCCGTGTTTTCAATGATTGGTTGTGCTGTGTGCTTGGCTTGTGCAGCAGCTAATAAGTAACTCCCAATTCCAGAGTAACTCCTCATTCCAAGGGCTGACAGATACTACTTGAGCTCTCATTTCAGAGGTGACAGCTCAACCCAATTACAGTCAAGTGCAGCATAATTGGACTCATTTGCGATCCTCTACCAACTGGCTACTGGAGTTAAATTATGGGGAATGGGACAGTATTCCTTTTTCAAGGGGAATTAGGGTCTGCCATACTTTAATTTATACATTCTTTGGAATGCTCCAGCCTATTTGCACCATAGCACCTATTTTTCCATCTGCTCATTATTACCTAACTCCCTTTCATATACGGAAATATATAACTCATGTGTTAACATGTTTTGCAGTAGTTTCCACTGAGACAGTTGGACTTTTTACCTTTGTCTAGTTAGTTGGACACTTCTGTCACAGTATCCCTCTAATTAAAATGTCCAATTTTGCTATACCATGGAGTTACTTTGTGGAATATGTAGCTGTAATTGTGACCCTTGTTTAAATCTGTTCCTTATCTCACTGGTTGCAGCCCAGCAGACCTCTGCCACTAGTACCAAACTTTCCTGTAATTCTGACATTGTAGTGAATTCCTCCCCAACTGACAATAAGAAGGTCTTACATGGCTTTTTCTCTGCTTGAATTGTCTGTTTTCTGGCTTGTGAAATTATCCTCTGCATAATTCAAGAACCATTTCATGATCTATGTTTAGCAGAATTTGTAACCCAACAGATGTCTGGACACTTAATGACCTCTGTAAGTACAGCCCTGTGATTTCTTGCTACTGATGGTCCAAGATTTTTTTCCAAATCTCTTCTGCTACAAGTCAGCATTAGGGTAGCATGTCAACTCTTATTTAAAAAGAAAAGCATAAAATGTGTATAAATTTTCCCTTCACTACTCTTATGCCTAGTTAGAAGTGGTATTTCTCTCATTTTCTTTTGAATTTCATGTTCATGAATTTGTGCAAACATAGACGCACTAATAAACCACCTGAAAATACAATGTTATTTAAAAGAAAAATTACTTCCATAAATACAAGTCAGAACTGACACTGTCTGCCCTCAAGATGGGGAAAGGGTGGATGCCTAGAAAAGTCCATGATAGGAAAGACTCTGAGTCACTTTTATGCATATGGCAGCTATAGTATGACAAAAGGATTTGGAAGCACTGGAACCAGATCATTACCCCTGGCTAGTGATGTGTTCACACTGTATAATCACGCTGCAGCTGCACAGCCATTCCTTCTTTTCTCCTCCCCATTCACACGAGGATAGAGCCCATTCTTCCGTGGGAAAGGTGTCCTAGTTTCTCTTCTGTTCTCTCTTTTCAGTTACGAGCACTTGGGAGATGAAAAGTATCAGGCAGGACTGTATCAAAGAGAAGGTAAGAGAGCCCTGAACATCTGGCACTCCTCTTGCAGGAGAGGGAGCTGAGGAACTGAATGCAGTTTGATACTGCAGGGATTCTGTAAGCCATATGCCAAGGTCTCTAGAACATGAATCTGCACAGTGAAGTGTTTGAGAGGATGGCTCATGCTTTGCTGTGTACCACTGGGGAGAAGGGGGACTGCCCCCACACAGGCATTCCTGGTTCAGCTCCCTGGGACTCCCACCATGTAGCTTCTGAATGTGCAGATTTCTGCTAGATATCTTGTTGGTTTCTGCTCCTACAGTGGTCCTGGTGGCCAGGCTGGTGGATTGGAAGGTACCAAAAGCTTAGAAAAAGATTCACCAGCTAGATCTACTCTGGTAAGGTTCAGAGGCCAGCAATACTCAGACACTGCTATTCAGAATTCTTAAAATTGGACACACTGCATGTTGTCTGGCAGTTTTGGCATGCAGCTCCCAGCAAACTCCAAGAAGGTCACTGGACATGGATTGAAGGACAGCATGGAGCAGGGACCATTTCCATGATGAAATCTGGGACACATCACTTGGCCTCAAAACTCAAAGAGCAATCTGATCTGGTTTATGAGCTAATAGAGCTGGACCTGTCTTGGTGAAAGTACCAGATTTTCTTGCTACAATCTTGGCCTCAGACTCTCTAGCTTTAGTGAAAGATTTCTTCTTTTTTAGTTTGGTTTTGTGGCGTGCATGTTTGCACACGTTTAATTTGGTTTTGTAGGTATGTGCATACCTACCCATGTGGCTTTTCAGGCAGAGTATCCTATTTCCAGCACTCATTCATTTGAGGGTCTTTACATGCTCTTAACTACCAAGTATCTCTTCTCAAATGTCTTCTCACTTGAATATGTCCAGATCACTAACATGGCAATTCTTACAGTGTTTCTTGTCATGGTTTAGTGAAAAAATAACTATTCCCTCCTATTACTGACAGCTGACCTAACACGCCAGGAAAGGTTTTTTGACTTCACTTGGCCTCATATAGAGCCTTTTGGGCACATTTCTTTTTGACACTGATACCTGGCTTAGAGCCTCTGGGTGAAAATTGTCCTGTGCTTCTGGGGCCAGTTAGCTTGAACATAAAGGGCAATCAAAACTACAGAGAATGAGAATTTTTTCCCCCCATTAAGTCCCAGATGGGTTAACTTGCGTTTTTTTCTTTTTTTTTTTTTCCATCTGGATTTTCCTCATCTGCTTATCTTCATCCATAGGTACAAAGTGCACATTCACCAGCTCCTCAGTCTTCACAGAGGTATTTCTACTACCTTGTCCAATGATATTTTCACACAAGGAGGTCACCAAGTTACAGATGAAGGCATGACTTCATTTCCAAACACATGTGGCCTCTTTTCTCTAGAGCATTCATGATTTTACAAATGAAGTGTATTTCTCCAGTTTTTATGAATTATATGGCTGTCCTGGAATGGGCCAGTGCTTCCACACCCACTCTTGTCCCAGAGGATTTCTCCCCAAAGCAGCTAAACCTGACTCAGACATGGTTCTCTCTTCAAAATCAAAGGGCACTCTGTATATTCTGACTATAGACATATGGACCTGCTACTGTGCAAGATGTTCAAAGCAATCAGATGTTCTGTCTGTAATCTATTTAGGAAAAAAAAAATATGCTTATCAGGAATGGCCATGAGGTAATCGGGGAACCAAATGCTCCACAAGACCATCTGCAATAATGCTCATCTAAATGTGGCATCACTGGGACATGTATTTGTTCACAGGCTGAGGAACCTCTTCTTACATTGATGGCCAGAAATTCTGACTTACCTGCTAAAGTGACAGTGACTCATAAGATTTGCACAGCAGAAGACATGAAAAGTTGGATTAGACAATCTGGGATTCTTTTTTAACTCCTCAAAGAGGACTATGATGCTGAGTCATAAGTCCCTGTATACACTGAAACTTCTGCAATTTTGGTCTCAAGCTGCTTCTAAGGACTTCTTTGCAGGCATTGTTCTCTACAGAAAGGATGAGTTCAGCCACCTTTTCTCAGGAGCCACAAGCTTTTAAAGCAATCTTTTGTCACAGGTTTGGGATGACAAAAATTGGCAGTATTTTTGAGGGTCTATCTGTTTTTTATTAAAGATTCCAATGCTTGTTTGGTACAATACAAAGCTTTCCATGTAATTTTAGTGAGCTAATCTACAAAATGCCCTGACATTGGCTACACAGCTCAAAAAACTTTTGATGGAAAAATGCATATTAAAATGATCCAGCATTAGCTAGCAGTGGCGCTATTAAGATCTTTTTGGTCCCTAAGTCTTATCAGCTTTTGTTTTTGTTTTTGTTTTTTTTTTGTAAATCATAGAATCATAGAATTAGCCGGGTTGGAAGGGACCTCAGAGATCATCAAGTCCAACCTTTGACCCACCGGTGCGGTTGCTATATCATGGCACTGAGTGCCACATCCAGTCTCTTTTTAAATGTCTCCAGGGACGGAGAATCTACCACCTCACCGGGCAGTCCATTCCATTGCCTGATCACCCTCTCCGTAAAGAAATTCTTTCTAATATCTAACCTAAATCTCCCCTGGCACAACTTAAGACTGTGTCCTCTTGTCTTGTTGAAAGTCGTCTGGGAAAAGAGACCAACCCCCCCCTGGCTACCCCCTCCTTCCAGGGAGTTGTAGAGAGTGATGAGGTCTCCCCTGAGCCTCCTCTTCTCCAGGCTGAACAGCCCCAGCTCTCTCAGCCTCTCTTCATAGGATCTGTGCTCGAGTCCCTTCACCAGCCTGGTTGCCCTCCTTTGGACCTGCTCCAGGACCTCGATATCCTTCCTGAACTGAGGGGCCCAGAACTGGACACAGGACTCGAGGTGAGGCCTCACCAGCACTGAGTACAGGACCAGAATCACTTCCTTGGACCTGCTGGTGACACTGTTTCTGATCCAGGCCAGGATGCCATTGGCCTTCTTGGCCACCTGGGCACACTGCTGGCTCATGTTCAGCTTCCTGTCAATCCAGACTCCCAGGTCCCTTGCTGCCTGGCTGCTCTCCAACCGCTCTGTCCCCAGCCTGGAGCTCCCCATGGGGTTGTTGTGGCCAAAGTGCAGGACCCGGCACTTGGCCGTGTTGAACCTCATCCCATTGGAATCAGCCCAGCTCTCCAGTCTGTCCAGGTCCCTCTGCAGAGCCCTCCTGCCTTCCAGCTGATCCACACTTCCCCCCAGCTTGGTGTCGTCTGCGAAGTTGCTGATGATGGACTCAATCCCTTCATCTAAGTCATCAATAAAGATATTAAACAGTACTGGGCCCAACACCGATCCCTGGGGGACACCACTGGTGACCGGCCGCCAACTGGATCAGCACCATTCAGCACCACTCTCTGGGCCCGGCCTTCCAGCCAGTTCTTAACCCAGCACAGGGTTCTCCTGTCAAAGCTGCGGGCAGACAGCTTTTTCAGGAGAATGCTGTGGGGGACGGTGTCAAAGGTCTTGCTGAAGTCCAGGTAGATCACATGCACCACCTTCCCCTCATCCACCAGGCGGGTCACCCGATCATAAAAGGAGATCAGGTTGGTCAGGCAGGAAATATTTCTTCATTCCTGCCTTTAGAGTACTTTCAATATTAGCAAGCAAAAACCAGTTTTTAACAGTTTAATAGTAGTTTTTGTGTTTCAATTCCTCTTTCTACGCACAGTTCATAGAATCACAGAATGGTTTGCTTTGGAAATGACATTTAAATGTAAAGTCTTCCAACCCTGCAGCAATGGGCAGGGGAATCTTCAACTAGACAAGGTTGCTCCAAGCTCATTTTTATGGACCTCCTCTGGACCCATTCCAACAGATCCATATCTCTCCTATGCTGAGCACTCCAGAAACTGGACTCAAAACTCCAGGTGGGGTCTCATGAGAGTGGAGTAGAGAGGCAGAATGACCTCCCCTCAACCTGCTGTCCTTCTTTTGAGGCAGCCCAGAACCCAGTACACTTTCTGGGCTGCAAACACACATTGCTGGCTCATGCCCAATTTTTCATCCACCAGTGTCCCCAAGATTTTTTCCATAGGGCTCCTCTCAATCCATTCATGTGCCAGCCTGTATTAGTACCGGGGGCTTCCCCGAGGCAGGTGCAGGACTTTGCAAGAAGGCTGAAAGCATTTTGCCAACCTAACATCCATTGTAGGCCCATGAAGTAATAAAAGTGTAAAATAAAATAAAATAAGCAAACCCACAAAAGTTGTCTTGAGAAAATGTTGCTCAAAATTCCCTGGACATGTTCTTATTTGTGCACTTTAGATGAAAGAAAATACTTCAGTTTGCATATAGTTCATGCATTATATAAGAGAAATGTGTTTAACTATGAAGAAGGCCACATAGGTGATTTTAATGCATTTTCCAAATAGAAAATATATTTATCAATGATACTTTATGATACTCCAAGCTGGTGAAGGGTTTGGAGTACAAGTCTTACACGAAGCAGCTGAGGGAACTGAAGTTGTTTAGCCTGGAGAAAAGGAGGCTGAGGGGAGAGCTTACTGCTCTCTACATCTCCCTGAAAGGTTGTAGCAAGGGGAAGTCAGTCTCTCCTCCCTAGTAACAAGTGATATAGGACAAGGAGAAATAGCCTGAAGTTTTTCCAGGGGAGGTTTAGATTGGATATTAGGAAAACTTCCTTCACTGAAAGGGTTTTCAAGCATTGGAACAGGCTGCCCAGGGAAATGGTGGAGTCACCATCCCTAGAGGTATTTAAAAGACATGTAGATGTGGTACTTAGAGATATGGTTTAGTGCTGAACTTGGCAATGCTGGGTTAATGATTGGACTCAATGATTTTAAAGCTCTTTTCCAACCAAAACAATTCTATGATTTTTCAGTATCACAGAGAGAAGGAAGATTTAGGAAAAAACCCCAACGTTCTGAAGTCCTGAGGCCTAGAAAAATACAAGAATAATGAGCTTAGAAGAATTAGTGGTCAGAAAGTTCCACCAAAAAGTGAATTAAGTTACAGAGGGTTTTTTACAGCAAGTTGGGAGCCCAAAATGTGAGTAATACTATAGCAGGATCAATGAGGACAAAGGAAACAGCAATAAGACTGCATACAATGCCAGAACTGCTTATGGGGCAGAATGTATGAGCCAGGAGTTCTCATTTGCAGCCCACACACTGACACAGCATCACTTTTTTTGTTCTCACATGTTCACAGTCAGTTACAAAGCCAGCAGCACTTGCATGACAGCTAAAAATGAATGTATTTCTTCTCAATAAGGTGCTATGCAGTGATACTGCCGTGCGTATTTTTTAAAGCTAATCTATTTCTCCATAATTTTTACCTGTAATAAAGTCAAGCTGTGTTTCTGATAGGTCCTCATTTTCTGAATGCCCATAGAGAACTAAACTAATGAAATAGAGAAGAAAACTCCCACAACGAGGAGGCAGGCCTTATTAATATGTGATAGGCAGTACTGTTCATTGTGTGGCTGATAGATACCTGGAGCAAAATAAGGAGCAATGTCTAGATTTGAGGGTGCATTTTGATAACAGGCTTTGTGATTTTAAGCAAGATGGACAAGCAAAATTTCCACAGAACATTTTGGTGCTCTGTGAAGTTTGCCTTTCTATATAAAGAGCTCATCTATATTTGTGTCCCACATGCTTCCAGGAATGATGTAGCATCTGAAATTCAATTTTTTTTTCAGTAACTATCTTATAAAGGCTATCACTGCTGACAAAACAGCAGCTCTGCATTTTGACAAGTGGTTCTACCTTTTCTATGTGGTTATCTTGTGTATATTTAAGTTCTTTGGATTTAAGTTCTTTTGGATTGGAGTGAGGAAGAGGCCTCAGAAGCCAAAATCTGGCTTGCTGTCAACGGAGCAGTTTTAAATTTCAGCACTGATTCAAAGTGCAGTTTTGCTCCCACACGAGACACCTTCTCCTTGCAGAGAGAGCAACTGGAATCAGATTACTTACTGGCTCAGAGGGGCACATGTTGAATAGTTTGGGCCTAAACTTTAATTGCCATTAAATAATTTTTCTTTATTAAAGGCCTGGTCTTGGGATTATTAATGTTATTCTTATTATTGTTGAGCACTTTATAAAAGGGCTGTTTTTCTTAGTATCCACAGAGGCAAACCTGTTTACTGCATTTTCCTACTCCTACCCAGTGGCCTCAGCACTTTCCAGTTTTAGCTGAAAGGTGTGTGAGATGTCACTATGTTGCCAGATCATGTAATGGCCATAATTTTGCAGAAAAGCTACAGTTACGTCAAAACAGAACACATTCTTGTGCCCCTCTTCTTGTAACAGAAGTAACAACTTTGCAGACAGGAGCATCCAAGCAGAGGACTGACAGGGAGCTTGGAGAGCTTCCAGCTCCCTCTTCTCTGGGCCACTCTCTCCTGCTCGTCTGAACAGTCGCACAAGACGTGATTACCTACTTAAAAAAAAAAAAAAATTAAAATTCAGAAGAATCTCACCTTGATAAACATACAAGCATACATGCATACGTACATAAACGAATTCACCCCTAACCAGCCAACAAACAGAACAGAAGATGGAGCCAGAGAGCAGCTTTTGAAGCAACTTTGCAAAGATGGAGAATTCAATTTGCTTCACGACTGCAGAGGAGGAACTGGAGAAGATCCCCCCAGACTCTTTGTGCGGTACGAGGGGATGGAATGTGCCTCCTCTGGGTGTGAACGCCTCGGTTCAAACCACTCCTTGTCCCCAGAATTCTGCTGTCGTCATCCTCTAGGTGAATATGGAGTCACGACCATTGCTCCTGGGCAGACAGCCTAATTCTGCCGTATCCAGATCAAAGGAGTGAAAGTCAATGTGCATCAAGACAATAAAGGCCAAAGCTTGCAGAAAGAAGGTTGTTTCACTTACCATGGTTGAGTGTCAAAACGCAGAGTAAGAGAAATGATGCTAAGAAACAAAGATGAGGTAATACCAATTCAATATAAAGTAAGCTGCTTTTTTTCAGCTTGCTTTTCACTCCGTGATACTGGAGGATATGCTTTCCCAAGGCAGTTCAAATAATCCAAGCACACCATAGTAGTAAGCACACTTTCTACCAATTCAGAATTTATGCTAACAAGAAAACGAACCTTTAAATGAAGTAGTCTTATACATTTTCTTCCTTGTAATTTTTAAGATTACCTGCAGAAAGCACATACCAAAGAATCATCATATAATCCTTAACTCTATTTATTTATTTATTTATTTATTTTTCATGTACAAGAAGAACTGAATAAGCTTTCTTTGCTTTGGCTTCAAATTCAGTTGCTAGTTCATCTTGCTTTTGGTCTTGACAAAATTTTGAATCCATGTAATTTGACTTGAAAGCTATTACAGAAAATTTTAAAAAATCTGCTAAGAAGTATTACAGGATTCCTTTTCTTGATTTTTTCCTAAGCACCTTCCTAGACTACCCTAACTTTGCTTCTGAAGGTACTCATTAAACTTGATGTCTACAGCACTTCTAACTTGTAGCCTATTAGTCCATTAGTATTTGTCATCATGGGAAAAGATGTTTCCTAAAAGTTTTTGTTTGAATTTTCTTTGAATTGCGTGAAAACACTTAGGTTTTATGACAGTTTTCTAGTAGCCTGTCAGATGGAATTCATGAGGAAGCTCCAGGTTCCTGTCTCACTTGGAAATCTTTCCATTTCTTCTCTGTTTCCTTTCCTCATCTCCCCAGTTTTTCACACATTATTTTTCCCCCCTATTTATAACAAAACTACTTTTCAAGCAATCATTTCCCAACCATATTTTCCCAGTCAAGCAATGATCACAAATTTCAACACCTGTACTCAAGACAGTTTTCTATTATTCAGGTGCCTTCCTGGTCTCAATTAGGAAGTCACTGTTATAGATAAGCTTTAAAACATGTCCTGAAGATTTTTATCACGACTAGATGTTCTTACATTGTGAGTTGGTGTTTTTGTTTTTTCTTTTCCCAGAGGGTAACTTATTTCCAAAGATCAAACCTTTTCAGCATATTATTATTTAGCTTTGGTCCAAAATCATAGAACCACAGAATGGGTTTGGGTTGGAAGGGACCTTAAAGATCATCTGGTTCCAACCCCCCTGCATGGGCAGGGACACCTCCCACCAGACCAGGTTGCTCAGAGCCCGATCCAACCTGGTCTTGAACACTGCCAAGGAGGGGGCAGCTACAGCTTCCTTGGGCAACCTGTGCCAGGGTCTCACCACCCTCACAGGAAAGAATTTCTTCCGAATGTCTAACCTCAATCTCTCCTCTCTCCTGCAATCATTTCCCCTTGTCCTGTCACTACACACCCATGTAAAAACCCCTGCCCCAGCTTTCTTGTAGGCCCCCCTCAGATATTGGAAGGTTGCTATAAGGTTACCTTGGAGCCTTCTCTTCTCCAGGCTGAACAACCCCAATTTCTGTAGCCTGTCTTCAGATGGGAGGTTCTCCAACCCTCTGATCATTTTGGTGGCTCTCCTCTGGACATGTTCCAAGAGCATTATGTTCATCTTATGCTGGGGACTCCAGAACTGAACGCAGTACTTCAGGTGGGGTCTCACAAGAGCAGAGCAGAGGGGGAGAATCACCTCCCTGAACTGCCTGTGCTGCTTTTGATGCAGCCCAGGACATGGTTGGCTTTCTGGGCTGCAAGCACGCATTGACAGCTCATGTTGAGCTTCTGGTCCATCACCACCTCCAAGTCCTTTTCCTCAGAGCTGCCCACAATCCTTCCTCCTCCAAACCTGTATTCATGCCTGGGATTGCATCGACTGAGGTGCAAAACCTTGCACTTGGCCTTGCTGAGCTTCAAGCAGTTTGCACTAGTCCACTTCTCAAGCCTGTCAAGGTCCCTCTGGCTGGCATCCCTTCCCTCTACAATGTTGACTTCACCACACAGTTTGGTGTTGTCAGCAAACTTGCTGAGGCTGCATTCAATTCCACTGTCCATGTCTCTGACAAAGATGTTAAACAGCACTGGTCTGAGTACTGACCCTTGAGGAACACCACTCATCACACATCTCCATTTGGACACTGAGACACTGATCACAACTCTTTGGGTGCGACCACTCAGCCAGTTCTTTATCCAACGAGTGGTCCATCCATCAAATCCATATCACTCCAGTATAAGATCAGAATGCTGTGCAGGACAGTGTCAAATGCATGCCCCTCTTTCAGTGTTTTCCTCCAAACAGTGTCTTAAACCTCAAAGTAGTGTTGGATCTGAAACTGCTTAAGGATATAGAAGAGACACAGTTAATAGGGAAATATTTCTCAGAAGACAGTTGAATAAAATCCAGCTAATTTGGGGAAGACATAGGACCTACTTCCAGACCTGTGAACTATCTTTTCCTATCGAAACATTAATTTTATCCATTTATTTCCTCTTTAAAGACCAGTTTGGTTAAAAATATGTTGGCTGTTGTCTCTCCCAACAGCCAGCAGTCTGTCTCCAGCACACTCTCAGCCCCTGTTTATCTGTCAGTGGTGCATGGTGTCCAGTCTTGAATGCAAGCAAATGCAATGACAGTAGACCTTGCCAAACTTCAGTTTGAAAAGACATTTTTAGATACACCTCCATTCTGAAACCCATCAAATATATTGACATCTTCAAAGAGTATGTCATGCATCTCATCAAATTGCAAGACAAGCATTTCTAGCTGTAGGTCTCCTCTAGGACTGCAGGATCATCCATAGCAGTAAGAGGCTTGGCCTTTGCCTCTTTAGTAGTAGTTCTCTTCTAAGAATTTTAAGAAAGAGATGTTATCTAATGCAGTCACACATCCTCTGGGAAATAGTTTGAGACTGCAGATTCATTTCCTGTAAGCCATTATACGGCCATTGGCTGTTGCTGACTGATAACTTGTGAACCTCAAACAGTTTAGTCAAGTAAGGATTAAGTGTCATTCTGCAGATACTGCCTGCCTCTCTATCATAACACAGATTACTAAATATTATGAAAATATTGTTACTGCCACAAATTATTTCCTATACCTTTCCTCTGATGCCTGTTTACTACCCAGGCAACTTTAGTGCTGAGTGTGCACTCAGAATTTATTCTATTGCTGACACTGCTGCATATTAGTCCTAGACAAAAAGTAAATTCCTGATCTCTTAGTTTTTGATACCTGAATTCTTATTAAGTTTTTCTGCTGATGGGCAGGAGCATTGAATTTTTTCACAGAGAACTGCTGCTCCTCAGCATAGTGTGGGTAAATTTAAAGTTACAGCTGAAATAATGCTTTCCAATCTGCTGACAACTTCTGTGATGTAGGACAACAGTGCAGGCACTGAGCACGAATTTCCACAATCTTTTGGGACAGATGATGAAAGTTTGGCACACACATCAGAAAGAAGCACTTTTTCACTGGCTTTAGTGCAGAGCCTTGCGTAAGCTGTCTGACCTTCTTGGTCCTCAGTGAATCCATCAGGAAAAGTGAGTGAAAAGTAACATCTTGCTGAAAATGAGCTGCTGGGTGGAAGCCTCTTGCATCTCCTGTAGGAACAAGCTCTCTGTTGGTGAATTTCTACTGCCCCAAGGCTTCTGTGGACCCCCGCCTCTGCTTGGGCTGGCCCCGCATCTTATGTCACCCATTTTCAACGACGAATATTGAAATTCAGAATTTTTGCAATTATCTGAGTGTACTGTGATGCAGAAAAGACAGCAGGCAGTTTGATACAACAAGGTCCTGCTGGCTAATGAAGCGGCAGAAATCTTCTCTTTATCTCTGGTACTGACCTTCAGTCCCAAGACAAACTCAGGCAGGGAAAAGTAACGTAAAACAGAGAGGGCAGCGATGACGTCGAGTAATTTTTTATTTTCGTCATTTTTTTCATAGTAATGTGACCGGGGGACAGACAGCGAAGCATCCTGACCGTCCCGACGGAGGAGCACTGGGCACTTGTCAGAAGCGGGACACGTTTACTCGGCTGCCCCCTGAGGGATACCCGGGCTCGGCCCGGACAGCCCACAGCCCTGGCAGGGCGGTTATTGAAGCAGATGCGTGTTTAAAACACCGTCTGGCCAAAGTTTCTCCTCCGCAAAGACGCGGCGCCGCACCACAACGCTGCGAGATGGCGGCGGGCGGCCGCCATTTTCCCCCCCCTCAGACCACCGCGCCCCGCCCTGCCCGGCCCAGCTCGGCCCTGCCCGGCCCAGCCCGGCCCAGCCCGGCTCGGGGGCGGTGCCGCCGCCGCCGCGTTGGTTCCTGCTTCCCAGGGAACCCGCGGCGGCGCCCGGCTCCGGCAAGTCCCTCCTCCGCCTCGGCAGTGCGGGCCGCCTCCCCCGGCCGCAGCCTCCTCCGGCCGCAGCGGCGGTGCCCGCCGGCCCCGCGGCGTCCATGGCGGCGGAGCCTCAGCCCAAGGCGTTGACTCGCAAGCCCCTCCTGCTCAACAAAGTGGAGGGCTCGCAGGAGGTGGTGAACATGGCAGCGATAGTGCCCAAGGAGGACGGGGTCATCAGCGTCTCCGAGGACAGGTACCGGGAGCGGGCTTCCACGGGTCTGTCACGGTGGTGGACCAGCACCGCAGGACCTGTCAGCTCCTGCCATCACCGGCTGATGATGGTGCTGGACCACCAGCGCAGAACCCTGCGGTGCTGATCCAGCAGCACCATCCCTGACGAGTGATGGTGGGAGGTGACAGACCACCACCATCACTGCTGTGCCTGCAGACTCCACCGCCGGAGTCCAGGCAAGCCTCAGGCAGTGGTCATGGGGACATGGCTTTAGGCAGCCACATCTGGTGCCAGAGGAGAAGGAAGGAGCTTGGGGCGGGGGTCTCCAGCTTGGTGTCCATCTCTTCCTCGGCTGCTGTGTGGGTCAGGGGCTGGGGCGCTGCTGAAACTTGCAGGACTTGAGTGACTTTTCCTAACGTGGGTAAAATGTGGTTTGAGAGACCTTTGATCACGAGGATTGCAGGGAGGCTGTGGAGATCTTCGACCTTGCCTCAAGATTTTGGTGGCATTGGCTGAAACAGTAGTTTTGGTTCCTGTTTCCCCTCTCCAAACGTTTCAGGGCAATAGTTTAAAAATACCATGTATCGGTGATAAGATCTTGGAGTTAAATCCCGTGTTGTAAGGCTGCCAAAGAGGAAAATGTTCTCAGGCCATTTAGTCGGGCTCTGCGGGGTCTGAGGCTGCCCAGAGGCAGCTCAGTCTCCTCTGAGAGAGCTCAAACTTAATTCAGTTCTGGAGCTGGAGCTTCAAAACTTCATCGTGAAGGTTTTTTCTTTAAAGTAATAACTTAATTTTTTTTTGTGGAGTCCATAAATCTGAAGCAGAGTTTCTTTCCAACTTGGGCTCATCATGTAGCCGGTGTCCCCAGCTTGAAAGACAAATGTTGACCAATGTGAATGTGTTTTGATTCTCAGGTTTTTTTGTGTGTGGACTGTTTCTCTTGGATGCCAGTTATCCTATTGAGTGCCTGCTTTTATGTCTCCGCTAACCTTTAGGAAAACAGTCAGTATTCTTTCATCTTGTCTGTGAGTTACTTTTCAGCTAATTATTGTGCAAATTTAAGATAATTTAAGGTCATCTAAGCTGTTGCCTCCAAGTGAACTTTCACGCCTGATAGCAAAGAGGAACCGAGCTACATAAAACAAGTAGACTGCCAAAGGGGCTTTAAGCAGAGTTTTACATCACTATGGGCTCCCGATTTTATTGTCTTTAGATTTCTAATGAATTTGTTGGGAAGCTGAATCAAGCTTGAGTATGTTTTGGCTCGTTGTAGCTCATTAGGCTTACTTAGGTAATTCTTTTTATCTATGAGAAAGTATTCCTGAAATTAATTTGCTCTTATATAAGTCCCTCTTCCAGTCTCTGTCTCTTGCCACACCTTAGAAAATATAAGTAGCTTCTGCTGTGTTAGAGGTATGAGTTGTTGAAAATAGGTTGATGCTCCAAGATGATACTTCTGTGTAGAGAAAGAAATTGATCAGATATCACCAATAAGTGAGCTGTCAAGTTCAAGAAGCAACTGTTAAAGTGGAAGCCAGGGGTTCCACACTGAGGAACTTGCTTGTTCATAAGCAACCATCCCTCTTCTTTCTTGTTCAAGGACAAGTACGTGGTCTAGGTCAGTTAAGTCCTACTTGCTGGTGACACTGGGTAGAGAGATCTGCTGTTAGTTTTGCTGATAGATGTCTAAAGTTTTGCTGGTGATACAGAATAGTGCTATGGACATTAAAATACTGTAGTAAGTCTGGAGGTTTCCAGGCTATTTTCTTGTTAAAAGGCACTTGCCAGGTAATTTGCCTGCTTGTGAGACTGGTTTGCAGTGTCTTTGAGATGCTATAAGCTACGATCGTGCCTTTTATTTCTTCAGGCATGAAGATGTTGATTGATGGCTTTTTTTTTTTTTTTCTTGCCTGCATTAGCATTTTAATTATAATTTAAATGTTCAGAGTCTAAAACTTACTTGGAAGGAATAGCAGGTTAAGAGTCAAACTTGGAGGTTTCAGGATGGAGTGGAAGCATAGTTAACCAGGCTTTCAATACCTGTGGCTTATGCTTAGGCTTGTGCAGTTCCTCATGGCACCTTTTCCTGTTTGGACCTGCCTTCTAATGTTGGTGTCGACATGATTGTTTAATGGTCTTGGAATGTGGAGAGCTTTTAGATATTCCTGGAAACTGTAAAAGACATTTATAGAGATGTTATCTGTCTCTTGTTAGCTAAATAAATGAGTTTTGGCCATGTTTCCCAGACTGTGATATGTACTGCTCATATGAGAGAAACAGTCTGAAATTTCTGCAGACAACTTCAGCTGGAATTACTTGCCATCTGCAGCATTTGCTCCAGGCTTGGGGAGGACCAGTTTTCTGGAAATGAAGAGGAGGGAATTATCCCTTGGTTCACTGGTTACTGGCTGAACATGTCATTATTGAAGATGCTGAGAGCCTTAGCATACACAACAACCAGGTACAGCTTTAGAGGTTTTCTGTAGTGCATGATGTGGCTCTATACCTGTAAACTCTTCAAAGCAGGAGCTTGGCCTCTAGTCTCTATTTTGTATGGCACCAGTGGGTTTATTTGGTTTAAAAGACACAGAAGTGACTTCAGCTATAGCTTACATTATATAGTATGGATGGGAAAAGAAGGAATCTAGGGGGGCTACATATTTAACTAGATTTTCTAAACTTTATGTAACCTGCAAGGCTGGAGTTTCTTTTCAGTGCACATCACCCATAAGCTTTACCTCTTTTCTCTTCTAGTCACTCACATCAGCTGAACAATATGCATTGTGTTCTAGTCTTAGTTAATTTGGCTAATCCCTTACTAGGGCAAAACAGGATGAGTCTGTACCTCCTTACTGTGCAGCTCACATGCATTGGGAAAGATAAGATGTAATTTTAATTTGTGCTTTTCTTCTAAGGAAAAGGGATGTACCTGTCTAGGCTGGTGAGAGTAAAAGGAATAGTAGCATTTGTTGTCCAAGAATGTATAAATCTATTGTAGGAGTCCTATAAAAAAGAAATCATTAGTTTTCATTCTTGCTCTCTCAGATGCCAGCAAATGGGAGGAATTGACAGGCACATATATCCAAACATGTAGAATCTTCAGTGATCCATAGCATCCAATGCCCTAGTGCTACACATGAGGCTAAAGTGGGATTTTCCTAATGTGCACAGCTGACCCTAAGTTGTCATCAGCTTCCTATGTGTTAAAAGCCTTTGCTACCATTTCAAAATTGCTGAGCGTCCAAGTCTTTTGTTGCCTTCAGAGAGAGATGTGGGTGTTGGGCACCTCTGAAAATTAGGTCACAGGCATGTCAAGTTTAGACATATCTAACTCTGTGCTCCAGAGAAGCTTTAGTATCATTAATCTCACCTGAGCAGGGGGGATACACTGGGAGAAGTGCACTGACTCACTCAGCTATCAGTGTGAGCAGTTTTGCTTGGTCTTGGCACAGTTATGTGTTTCTCAAGATCCTGCTGGTGATGTGAATGGTAACTCAGCTGTGTGTGATCATATGTCACCATGCAAGACTAACAGGAGGGGGCTAGGTGTCATCATGGTAAACTTGCACTTCTCCACTAGGCATCTTTTTTTCCCACTAGCTAGACTGTAGGTGAGGAAATCTTAAACACACGTATTGGTGTAGGCGACTTTCCTGAAAATTATGAATTCTGGTTTGTACCCTCTCCTGGGTACAAGTTCTGTGCTCTCTTCCATCCTATGATCTGCTCAGGTCTTTGGAAACGTAGGTGATGTAGTTAAGAATTGCTCTCCTTAAAGTATTCACAGGAGGTAAAAGCTTTCATAGCCAACTGAAAATTGTAATTTTTTTTTTTTTTTTTAAATTAATTAAATTCTTTATTTATTTTTTTAAAAAACAAACCCCAGATATTTTGGTCTCCTAGAAGGTGACAAAACTTAGGTCAAAAAATATTTTTTTAAAAATAAAGGAACACAGACCTTTGCTTTCTGCACTATATCATCTGTATCATCTTAAGTTCATTTTGAACAGAGATGTCTCAGCTTCTTTTTATGGATGACTGTATAAACAATGAGCCAAGAGTGTTTGTCATGTACCTTCATATTAGTGTCTTCATCTGGCACAGAGAAAACTGCAGAGCTTGTATTGCTAGGTTTGATTTGCAGTTCGAGTTTTTTAAATGAAGATGTGTACTTAAGGTGTTCTCCAAGGCTTTTGGGTACACTTACTAGCAGTCTTTTTAGGGGGTACAAATAATGAATGACCATCTTGTGTAGACTCAATCTCAGCTTTGCTGAACTGATGGTGAACTGAGATTGGAAATGAATCTGTGACAAGAAATGTAAGGGTTGTCTTTGGCATCCTGCTGACATCCCTTCTAGCATGGAGAAGTGTGATCTTTTCATCCTGAAATATACCAAAAGCAATCTTTTGCTCCTTGTGGTTTTCTTGTCCAGATCCAGAACATTAAGCATATAACCTTATAGTTCATGCCTGTGAAATACCTCTAAGAGGAAAGTGGGGTTTTTCTCTTGCTGATGCATCCAGGCAGAATGTGAGGAACCACAGACCCTTGATAAACTCTTCTGTGCTTCCTTTCTCCTGTGGTGGAGTGGTAGAGAGCGATTCCTTTGTGGAGCTTTGGTTGCAACACAGGTTTCCAGTCCTCATCCAAGCACAGGGTTATGTCACTGATGGCCATTCCTCTTTGTGGGTGTTGGTTCACAGCAGAAGTGCAGGTGATGTGAAAACTCATTTTGATGCTGGCTGTTTGTGTATGTTCATTGGTCCGAGCCTGTAGGTTTCACACCCAGGCTATTGCAGCATGAGAGAGATCAAGCAGTACAGAAGGTGTGGATGTTCTTCACAGGTGTAAAAAGACTTGTCTCTGCCTGGAGGTTCTTTACATTTTTTATGAAAACATCAGTCACCAATAAAATTGTCGAGGAGAAATGGAGGAAATCTGCATAAACAGTGCAAAGCTTTGTAAGAGAGGTATTGCCTCAGATGAAACTTGTTTGCTCTGACTTTTTTCAACTAAGTGGATGTGTTGCAACTTGATGACTGTGTTTGGAATAAAGCACAGGGTGGAGGTTAGTGCTGGCTGAGTGAAAGAAATGGATGCTGGCAGGAGGTTTAAGAGAAGGCTGGAGGTCCAAAAGCTCTTGAAATCAGAAATTGTTGGAGATGTCGAAAAGTAACTGTTCCTGATTTGACTAACATGTATCCTCTTGAAATGCTGAAATCCTGGGCCTAAAACATAACATGTTTTACTGTGTCCTTGCTGAGGATGATAAACTGTACTTGGTAACTTGTGGGAGACCTTGCAATCCATTTGTTTAACCCCTTGTGGCGCTTTGTTCCACCAGGAGATGACTTGAAGTCTGTCAAAGCCTGCATTTACCTTTCCTTATGATGCTCCCTGCTAAGTGTTTAACGTCAGCTGAAGATTTAAAGCACAGGCACCTGTCTTTCTGATTTGAGCTATCCTGCAGCTCTAGCTCATGTAGGTCAATGCATAAATTGCTGCAGCTCCTGCAGTTGTATCAAGTTAATGTCTTAGCTGCAAGGTGGCAGCTACAAAAATGTGATGTGATGTGGCTTGGATCAGGACATGGACAGACCCAGTTTCATCAGCACAGTTGGGCATGAAAATGGAGCAGAATGACAAATGCTGGAGTATTTTAGAGATTCAGTGGTTTTTACTCATGTTTTACTCTGTTTTAGAGATTATTCTTTATAGAAAAGATGTAGATGCATCTATTGTATCTTACAAGCTATATTTGGACCAAAATTTGTTACAGTTTCCATTTGCCTTCTGGTAGCTTCTCTTTCTGCCAGTTGCTGAACAAAGCTCTTGAGTTGCAGCAAGTTTCAGGATGGTGCATCTACTTCCCCTATTAACGAGTTCTCATTTTAATTCTTGTCTTCCCTGACCCCGTCTTAATTTCAGCAGCATCTGCTTACACAGAGACTGATCTTTCAGCAGCGTGTCTCATGTCTGTTAGGCTTGGGTGACCTTCCCCTGCAGTTTCTCCAGTTCTGCAGCTGAGCAATGCTCCTTACTGAGAGGGACACACAATGACACTTCAGTGTGTGCCCTGCAGCCCCTGGAAGAAAAAAGATTGCTGATTATGGAGTATGTACAGTACAGTGCCAGCATATAACTAAAAATGTATTGTTGCAGGAAAACTCTTTGAGTTTTTTTTTCCTAAAGCTAAAGATGGCTGGAGAAGGCAGTGATGCTGCAGAGTTAGATGGCTGCAATACCTTAAAATAAAGGTATTGCAACAGTTTTGAAGCTACCAGGCTAGTTTGTTAAGGCTGGCCTCACTGAGGGTCACTTGGCAGACTGAAAATCTCAAATGCATGTGACATTGCAGCACAAATAACACACAAAGTTGTAGCACAAGAGAACTATGTCAGCCTGGTAAGATTTTGGTTACTGAAGCTTTCTCTTTCCTTCTTTCCAGTTGCACCAGTTCCTGGATGGTATCTGCAGACAGTGAACTGTGCACAGGTTTCCCAACAACATCTTTCAACCATGTGATAATAACATGCAAGACAAATGTTTTATTAAAGTGGCATGAGGGTTTTTTTTTCTTTTGTTTTTTTTGTTTTTTTAAAATGTTGCTTGCAACAGTGTTAAGAGAACAAGTGGGAAGAGTAAGATAAGAGGGTGTAATGCAGGCACACACTGCTCCTGTGCTCGGGAGCTCTAAAAGCTTCATAAATGATGTGCAATTTTCCAAGGAGAGCAACTGGCTTTTGCACAAGTGTCTTATGTACATCACTGTGTTCTGGGCCTTGTAAACTCTTGGACATTGAAAGACTATTTACATAAAAGCACTCCAGGATCCATGTTTATTTGCTTCGCCCATGGTGCTTCTGTCATACACCTGACAGATACGAGTGGTTTATATAAAACTCTGCCAGTGTCTGCATATATTTACTCAGGGATTTGATGAGAATTGCAATAGTCCCTGGTGTATGTTGCTAAGATGAGCCAGAAGCAGCACAGCTGTTTCCCTCCTCCATATGGTGTGAGGGAGTGGTGGATGCAGCTGTGATGCTGCAGGATGCAGCAAGTTGAGATGGGCACCATGGGAGGGGATGGGAACAGTGGCTGTGGGGTGCTAGGAATAGCCACACACAGCAGGATGCATCCTGTTCAGCAGAGCCTTGTCCTGCAGGGCTCATTTCAGGAAAGAGAAAATAAAACTTCCTTCTTTATACTTCGGTGAGGTGAAGTATGAGATGCAATAATTGGGGAAACTATTAAATAAGTATCTACACAGGGATGGGAAGTACCCCAGCAAGTAAGTTGGGTGAGTGGCTGGAGCAAGCCTGAAGCAGGAAAAGGTCAATTTTGGGAAAGGAGAAGCTGGAGAGGACAAGTTTATCAGGCAGTCCTCCAGGGAGGGGTCTTTACCTAATCACAAAACCATATGTATCTCACAGGGTTCTTCATATGTCACAGTCTGCATGCCTTGAAATTGTGCATAAGAAACTGTCAGATTGGATGTTATTTGGGTACCAGAAAACCAGTACTAAATTTGTAAGTTAGACTGTGCTGAAATTTTAGATAGATAAAACACTGCCTTCGTCCTTATAAGAGGGAGAACAGTTGTGGAGGCTGGGTTAAAAAAAATGGTGTTTTAATTTTTTCTCTGAGTTAGGCTCCAGGAAATAGTGTTGTGTAACTAACCTTGGCCAGACTTTGAACATATGGCTTTGCTTGTCATACCATGTGTACTCAGCTCTTAATTTAAGTTTTTCGGGGAACTCTTACGATTTTGAGCACTGAATTGAAGGCAATGCCAAAGCACAGTTCTGGGTAGAAGAGCTTTGCTCTTCTACTGCCAAGTTGACTGAGAAGTTTGGTCTGAAGTTACCTTATATTCTTCAAATCCTGTACCATTTGCTCTTACTATGAGGTAAGAGATCAATATTCCTAGCAGAGTAGGCAGCAGGCAATACTTGTGAGGCCTACAGGTCTGTGATAGTCATTTCCTGAGGATCCACATCCCATTGAGAGAAAGGGTTGTCCTAATGTAAATTAGCCTATTTTGTCACCAGGGTGAATTATCTGGATTAGAATTATCTGAATTCAGGTGAACAGAGCAAACACAGTGCCCTGTCTTGAAGGATATGGAGAGAAGATCCTTGCCTTGCCTGTGTTTTGAATATGACAGATAATGAGATTCTGCACCTCCACCAGTGAGTGCAAATTTGATAAATTTACCTTTGCCTTCAAATTTACTTAACTAATAAAAACAAAACAAAGTCTTAACTGTATTCTTAATCAGCTGGTACATCTCCCTTGTGGGGTGCTTTAGGGTCTTACAGTGAACAGCTTTTATTTTTTTTAAAAAAAACCAACTCTTGTAAGGCCTAATAATGATTTGGTGCTCAAGCTTTTACATTAGCTAAGCAGGTAATAAGGTATAGCAAAACCATAAATACATTTAAGCTAACTAGAGGATGCTCCCATGCTAGAGGATGGGAGATGAGAAGGGCTTTTTGGTGTTGGTTCAGTTAGGTATATCACTATCCTCCTAGTACAATGGTTTCAAGATTTAGATACATGTGTACCAGCAGTCTCCATCTTTCACACTATCTAGCTTATCCATAGCTTGGAATAAAAAAGATAAAGGCAGTGACTGAAAGAGGAAATCCAATAGGGTTATTGTGAAGCAAGATAAGATGAAGCAGGTGAGCTCTGAAATACAGTCTGTTCTGATACTTTCCTTCTTGTTGCTGTTTAGCCTTCCTGTAGCAGTACAGCAAAGCTTATCTTGTAGATGTTTCCTCTGATTTGGATGCTTCTCCAAGAACATATATGCTGAGGTTTCTCCCCTGGCAGATGTTGGCTGAATCACAGAATCACAAAATTGTCATGGTTGAAAAAGACCTCTAAGGTCCCCAAGTCCAACTCTCATTCCAGAAAAAATTACCATGCCCTCTAGACCCTTCACCAGCTTTGTTGCTCTTCTCTGGACATACTCCAGCACCTCAATGTCCTTCTTCTAGTGAGGGCCCCAAAACTGAACACAGCGTTCAAGGTTTGGCCTCACCAGTGCTGAGTACAGGGGCATGATCATTTCCCTTCTCCTGCTGGCCACACTGTTCTTGATACAGGCCAGGATGCTGCTGGCCTTCTTGGCCACCTGGGCACAGTGCTGGCTCATGTTCAGACAGGTGTCAGTCAGCACCCCCAGGTCCTTTTCTGCTTTTCAGCCAGTCTTCCCCAAGCCTGTAGCATTGCATGGGCTGTTCTGACTGAAATGCAGGACCTGGCACTTGGCCTTGTTCGGCCTGGTACAGTGAGCCTCAGCTGATCAATCCAGTACTATAGGGTTGAATTCAATATCCTGTAAGGTGTTTGCCTATATGTGTGTTTCTGGGCCAGTTTATTACACAAAGATCCAGAAAGCATTGCCTTTTTGTTTAAAAGAGTTTCCCTGTATCTCTTCTAAGAGTTATATGTTGGAAATTTCAGGAACCTCAGGGCTGAGAAGCTAGAAATGACAGCTTACATATTATTTGTAACTAGTCTGCACCCATTTTGCATATGTGCAGAACTGTCTTACCTGTAAATATTTTGTTCTTGATCTGTTATTAAGCTGTATATTCTCACTCCCTTACTCATGCCTGTTTTTCTGTTTGATACACGGTTAATGTCTCCCATCTCAGCTCTGTGGTTTGCCCAAGCACACGTGGGTTACAGTGTTAACCAACAAGTTGTTCAAATTGACATCATGAAGGCCTTTACAGCAGCCTCTGAATGGCATGGGATGAAAGTAAAAATTCAGAGAGGATGCTTTGTGCTTTGATGGTAAGGACACAGCCTGTGGTTCAGCCTAGCTGTTCCTGCAGGCAGGGTTGACTGAAGACAGCAGCAGCATTTTGATGGCAGGGGAGACACCTCCAGACTCACAAATCATGCCTTTTCTTCACTGGTCATTTCAGCAGCTTCACCAACAATAAGCTGCTGGCAAAAGCTGGTTGTGTTTCTGCAGTTACTGGAAGTTCAATAGGAAATCTCATGCCTGTGGTGTTCTCCAGCCTCAGGCAGACAGATCTTGTGCCTGCTCCTGACCTCTTGCTCCCATTGCTTCCAGCTCCTGTGGTACAGGAGTCCTTGGCTGGCAGCAGCCTCCTTGTAGCCTGCTTTCTGCTGGCCAGGAGCTCGTGGGGAGATGGAAGGACCTTTGCTGAAGAGCCCTGCATTTGGCTTCCAGAGATGAATGATTGCTGCGCTTTTCATATGCCACAGTAATTGTTTTCTTTATCAGTATCTGCTTCTGCCTGTGCTTAAAACTGGAGTTCAAATTAGGGCAGTGTGTTAAGTGCTGAAAGGGGGAAGAGAGAACTAAAGTTGACCCCATATTAATTGTGCCAAGTGGGGAGGGTGAGAAGATAATGTATCTGTCAAACCAAAATCAACTTTAGCTTTATTTTACCATAGGTCTGGACTAAAGTTATTTAATACCTGGAATTAAGAAGTTGATGCTTTTTGCTGCAGTCAAATTATGCGTTTATTCTGTTCCATTGAGCCCTATTTTATGTCTCATTCAGTCAGAATAACTACAATTAATCTCTCAAAGACCATGTTGGGTCTACCAGAACCTTGCCTGGGCCAGTCTGTGTGCTTCTTTAGCAGATAAGATTTTTAGCACTATCTGATGAGCAAAAGCCTGTCTGATACTACGTTATGTTTTCTGGGTTGTGTTGCATGTGATGTCAGTAGTAAGAGGAGTTTTGGGGACTGCTTTAGCTGCCATTGGTAGCTAAGAGTGGACAAATGCTGGATTTCTTCAGACAGGAGAAAGCAGGGAAAGCAGTTAGCTTAAACATTGGCCCAGTGTGTTACATAGCAGGGGTTGGTTACACAATGTATAATGCACTAATGTATAATGCACAATGTATAATGCACTAATACATTTCCAAAGAGGAGCACACTCTCTTCCCCTCAGGAAATGAATCAGAGTTCATAAACAAATCTCTTCTCACTAACTTCTGCAACTGGCAGTGAGTGGGAACAGATGAATCCACCATCATGCTTTCAAAATATCTACTAGCAAATGATCCTTCCAGACTTCAGAAGTGTCATCAGTTCAGTCTCATACAAACACTGACGGAATCTTCAGGTTCACACTCTGGTTCCTGTTGTTGCTTGGTTTATTTGTAGCCAAAAAGCAAAAGGACATCAAATTTTGGAAAACTCGCTGGAGTGCTTGAAGTTCTGCAGAACCCTGAGCTGCAGTGCACTGGCAGGTGAGGAGCCCCATTGAGTGAGATGGGCTGTATCAGGGATGCCCTCTCAGCCTGGCTGCAAGCAGGGTTTCTGCAGGCTACACAGCTGTGGATCCTCCTCTGGGGAACATCTGGGACCTGTTATTTGGGCCCTCTTTTCCCCTTTGTATGCTCTTTATGGTTGGTTGTATGGTGGGGAGTATGTGACCATCAGGAAGGTAGTAAATCCCACAGTAGCTTCTACCACTTCAAATTCCAATGCTTTTGAAGTAAAAGATTGAAAGCAAATGTAGGGTTTTTTTTTTGTTAAGCAAGGAATATGCTATAAATACTTGTGAGCATGGTCCTTAACTTTCTAGTGGTTAACTTTTCCTCAACTACTTTGGCTAAGCTGTATTAGATACCAGAAAAAGCAGTAGGGAAAGGAAGTTATGAATATATTGATTGTTGAAAAAAAATACACATACTGTAGTGTCTGAAAATGAATGAACGTTATCAGAATTCTAAAAGCTTCTCTGTGATTTAGAATGCTGTTCCTTCTTCTTTCCCTCCTCCCCAGTAGGTTCTTTGTTAGAGACGAGATAAGCTTGGTCAGGATTTCCATAATAAATTTTCATTAACAGGAAGTCAAGCCGAGAAAGAAGTCTTCATCCCTTACTTGTTTCATCCACAGCATCCTTTTGGTCAGAGCTTACATTCTTTCTTCTGAAAACCTCTTGACTTAAGAACTCTCTTTTGAGTATTTAGGAAAGAACATCATTGTCTGCTTTTTATGAGGTGTGAACACAGTTGCCTGAACAGCCCAAGGACTGCAAATGTTGAGGTCACCAGCAGGAATCTTGGATAAATCTTGGCCTGCCTCTGTCAGTGTCTCCTGTGGTATTTTCTTAGCTCTAAAACTGAGCTTATGTTCACATGTGCTTTTTGACATGAACAGACACTTTTACATAGCTTAAAGAGCCAGGTTCTTTTAGAAACAACTGTAATTGTTATTCGGGTCTTCATCACAAAACCTTGGCTATTAACTATGTAGGCAAATGCTTTGTATACAAATTGATACGGGAGAAGTAGATAAATAACCATTTTGACAAAAATTCTGGGTGCTGGAAAAGCAAATGACACGGGTAATTGCTTAGTGATCTGTGCTTGAGTGTTTTGCATGTGGGTTAAAATGTCCAAACAGTGGTTTCAGAAATCAGTGTGTGTGTATGTATTGATGCTCAGACTCAGTGGAATTCTTCCAGAAATAAATGGCACTGCCTGTGTTTGCAGGCAGGTGCCTGATTTAAAAGCCAGACATTGTGGTGCTGTGAAGCATTATCCTGGCAATGGTCATCTTTTTGTTTTAAGTTTGATTTCCCTTTATGTTTGTGTGTGATGACTCTATTTAAGCCAGGTATTGCTGTTTATTCAGTTATTAGTGCCTTTACATTGACCTTAGGCTAATAAAAATGGGAAAAAGTGGGAAAATATGGACCACCTTGGGATATCATTGTGTTGAACAAGGTAAAAAGAAAGCAGGGCTTTTGTGGGCAGAGACAGCAAACCCCTTGTTGTTCTGACTTTCCAGTTCTTCTAAACAGGCCCAGTATTGCACAGGGTGGTGCACATAGGGCAGGCAAACTTCAGTGGGATCAGGACTGTTCCCCTTTTCAACAACTGTGTGAATGAGCTGGGAGTGATGGGCAGCTGAACTTGGAGCCAGTTGCTATAATGACTGTATTTCTAATAAATTAAATAGCACAAGGGTAAGTATTCAGGCACGGTGATCTGCCTGGCTGTACCTTATTGGTTTTGGTACCAGGCATTTTTTTTTCCACGAGCCAATTCACTTAGTGTCAAAAAATTCTCATACAGGGTTTCAGAGTCAACTGGGGCCAGGGACCATTCCCAGTATAAAGCTTGGATGTTGCTGCTCATTTCTATGCCATGTGGCCTTGATGTCAGTCTGGTCCCAAGCCTGTATCAATTATTATTCTAGGTGTGTTTCACATCTCCAGGACACCTGGATCATGTGGCTGTCCCTGTTGCTTGGGAGTCAGTTTGCCTACAGGATATTGGTTCTGTGATTTAGAAAAAATAAAACAAACCCAAAACCATCAAACTAAAGTGCTGGTTTAAACAAGATGCAACCCTTGAAACTGGTCTGCCTGTAAACAATTCTGCTAGTTTGAGATCTGTAAAATAAATTTTAAAAGCCTAAATATATATAAAATATATAAAAGCCTAAAATACCAAAAATAGTTTGAGATTCTTAAGACCAGCTTCAGATGATGTCCAGGGAAGGGCAGCTCTCCCAGAGCTGCAGCACTGAGCTGCCACATTCCTGCATGTGGCACCGGCCAGCAACCCACAGAGCCACAACCAAGGCTGGGACCCAGCTGGAATGCAGAAGTGGCACTCATGGCCTCTCTTGCCACATCCTCTGGTCAGACCTCTGTTCATTTGCTGCATCGCCAAGCATTGGACTTGTCACCTGTGTTGGGTACACATTCTTCAGCAGCCATCAAGATAAATTTGTCTCCACAGCATTTGCTTCTGACACCCTGGGAAATATCTTTGATGGGTGTGAGCAGAGCATTGCTTCATCCTGTCCTGTGGTTCTGGGATTCAGGACATGAATGTTTCCTTACATGCCACCTTGTTCCCTGCTTAGTCTGTCTTGGGGTAGCATTCTCCCAGTGGCCTTGGTGCCACTGCAGCTGCACTGTGACTGCACCATGTACTGCCAGTAGAAGAGCCCAGGAGCCAGATGTGATAACTATAATGGTCCCTCCACTGTTTCAGGCAAGGATGAAAGCTCTGGTCCTGTATTTTTGAAGTCATAGAACAGTGCTAAGCTGTAGTAATTACCAGTTTTGAAATACAAGCCACTAATTGGCTACCCCCTCTAACACATATGTAATTAGGTGTTATGTGCTGAAGAGAGAATTCTTCATTGAGATGATCCATGTGTCGAGGAAAGCTTGGAGAAGATCAAGGGAGTTCAGAGACCCTCTCCTCATGGAGACGTTACCTAAGCTTTTCATCTTTGGGAAGACCTTTTCTCATAGAAATTACATTTCTTCTCCTTTCAGTCGTTTAAATACTTGAAACAAGTTGGCATTTGGTTGTCGCAAACCTTACTCCAAGCATTGTTTTCCATCCATACATCCTTTCATGTAACCAAGGCTTCAATAAGACCTTTGGTGTTACTGCCAAATGACTATAGAAAACTCTAATCTGATAGATTGTATTAAAACTTAAAGGTGGTCAGAAGATAAAAAACTTGAATTTCCTAGTAAAACTGGTGATGCCACTAAGGAACCAAGAAGAGGAAGTGTTTCTACTTCAATAGCTTGTGAGCTTTTCTACCTGAGAAAAGTGGAGGAAACTTCATGTACAATAATTAAATTATCCCTTTAAAGCACATTTGCAATAGAAAGCACAGTACAGTTGGAGATGCTTGTTCTGTAGCTTGTGTAGATCTTTCTGCCTTGTCCACTTTATCTGCCACTGATAATGTAACAGAAGTTACACGTGGTGTTGTGCAAAGGTTTGTAGTGAGAAACTCTCACCTCTATAATCTTGCATAGCTTGTTTTTGTACAACGTGTTTCCATTTGGGTGTCTGGTTGAGGATTCACATGATATTTATCTCAGTACTTTTGTTTGTTTGTTTTTTGTTTACCCACTGAAGGGGGGGACACTGATGTGTCTCCCCTTCCTTAGGAGGAAATAAACTTGCTTTTGTTTCAATATATAAACAAACACTATAACAATCACAGTTGGTTTCATCCTGCTCCAGTTTGTTGCTGACCTCATTGTGAGCAGGATCAGATGAATCAGGCAAGCACTTAAGTGCAGCTGATAATTTGCATTCCTGGAGAAGTGCATCTACAGCTGCTGTGGGAGGCAGAAGGATGGGATGTAGGCATCCCTGAGCTTTCACTGCCATAGTAATTGGTGTGGAGCCAGAAGATACAGGCTGGATGCAGCAGCATCCTTGTTCTCACCCTTCTTGGTGTGGTGCTGCCTGGTGGCAGATGCTTTCTGCTCCTGCTCCTCACCTTGGCCTAAATTGCTAAGCTGGGTTTTATGTTTTGGAGTCAGGTTCTCCAGTGGTGAGGAGTCTTGGGCTTCCTCATCCTTCACAGTTTGAGAGAATTTATATGCTCTAGTTTGACACCTCTTGCATGAGGTGTCTTGTTGTAGGAACCTTTCGTGTTTACTCCTTTTCTATGAAAAATTTCTTGTTCAGTTTTTAATATGATTTTAATTCTTCTCAGGGTTGTCAGTCTGAACTTATCCACTGATATGGGTCCTCTGGTACTGAGGGAATACTATAAAGTTATTTTTGCCCAGCCTTAAGATGTTACAAGATTACAATTCTTTTGTAAGGTCCAAGATCAAAGGATCAACCAAGCAAAGAGATTTTCCTTAGGACCATGTGTACTTTGAATACCCAGGACATAAAGGTTTTATGACAATACTTATAGTATTTTTACACATAATCTGCTGCTTTTGCTGTACCACGAGATTGCACTTTCTCCAGACCCAAGCAGAAATTCTGCTCAGCCTCCATTGCATCAAATCTTATGGAAACAACAATTTCAACCAGGTACTGAGGGAGATAAAAGCAGAATTGGAGTGAAATAAACTTAAATTATGAATAACTCTCGATTATGCAGAAGTAACATTAAAATAAACAGAACAAAATGTCTAGTTTGGCTCCCTTTCCTCTTATGTAACCAAATTGAGAATTGTTTCCTGAAATCACAGATCAGAGTGACACCAGCATTACCATGTGGCCATGTGTTTTGGTTATGTACAATCAGAGAACATATTAGGCAATTGAAGGGAAAATAAATCAGTTGCTGAAGCCCAAGTAGAAATGGGAAGTTCCTTTGTAGTAGGAGGGAGCATATGATTATTCATCCTGACTTACAGAGGATTTTAATTCTTGCTCAGTTGGTGCATATCCAGTCTCAATGGTATGTTGCTTGCTGCTGGAGCTGACTGCTTCATCTTTGATAAATTTGTATAAGTGGCTGATGCTGTAAGCACTTAGCAGGTACCATGAATTCTGAGTCTCCTGGGGAGAAAATGGCCAGGCTGATGTTCATCCTACCAGTGACCTTGTATCAACTTTAATTATTTACTCCCTTGGACTCGTATTTGAGATTTGATTCCGGGGAGGGTGTTGTCAGTTCCTGCATGCTCAGTAGATCTTAGAGCTTACTTTGTTCTCCTGGTTGATCTCTTTTACAGCTATGTTGTTACGGAGTAAAATCCAGTGTCATGAGGCAGAAGTTTGGAAAACAGGTGCCAGCCCAAATCAGGATTGCAAGAGTTATGCCTGGATCTGGGGAGGAGGTGGAGTTTCATACATCTTTTTGGCATTTTGCATTGGTTGGCTTGAATTGCCACCTTTAATGAGAGTCCCATTTCTGAGAGTCCCATTTTTGAGTATCTGCTTCTCTAGTGGGCACAGTGCTGCTCCCAGACCTGGGTACTCACCTCGGACCTGCTGGTGTTTGGTACCCCTGTCTCTAAGTTCTCTTTTGAAGCTGGCTCATGGTGCTGCTTTCTGCACCTGTCCAGGACTGACTTGGAAGCATCTCAGAGGCCTGGTTTTCAGTTTTGACTAATATTAATATTTTGTAAATATTCTGTAAACAGAACTGAGTTTGAATCCATGGTGTGTGTTTATTTATTCAAAAGGTATGCTTCCTTGATTAAAGAAAAAAAAGTTTTATTCTTGAGACTTGGTAGTAGCTTGACTGAAACTGGGGAGGGAGCAAGAGGAGGAACTTGTTAAGGTCCAGTGCTGAGAACTGAAACTTTCCATGAGCACTCGCTCCCTGAAAAATTGTGCCATGAAAATGTTTTTTTTCAAGTACTAATTTTGTAGTATGCGGTTGGGAAAGATCACTTGAAATTGAGTTCAGATAGTCTCAGTTGGTCATTACTTCCTTTTTCAAACTACTGTTTATTTTCCTCTATGCTTTGTTTTGCAATGATAGATAATGAACCTTTGTTTGCCTTAATGCAGAAAACAAAGTAATCCTGTTAACAGGAAACTGATAGAGCCTAATGGACTTAGTGTCCCAGGCAGCAGAGCAAGAATGTTCTATGTATGAGGTACTGAGGTACATGCAAGTGCATTATGTAGAGAAACCTTAATGTAGGAAATACCTTCCATGTTAGATACTTGGAAGTTACACACAGGGAAATATTCATTTGTTGAGTGCAGCTGGAAGAGTTTTCACTACCACATCCATCACCACCTCAGTGCTTCATAAATGCCAAGTGTGAAGCTGGACTTCTTCCTTCATTCTGGGGTAGGACTGACCTCAAGCACAGGCTTCTTGACTCCCCACTATTTGGAGTGTGGGGAGAGCCTTAGGGTTTGAAATGTTTGTACTCATCCCGTTGCCTTAATTTTGATAGATTTATTACTAAAATATTGTGTTTCAGTTTTCTTTACTAGGGGTTACTGAACTGGCTGCTGTCCTTAACTGCAGGCTTTGCATCAGTCAAACTTTATAACCTGCTCCCTACTGCTTCTTGTCATTCATGTATTATCTCTAACACAGGTCCTCTCAACTCACTCTTTCCTTTCCTTGCCTCATCCTTTGGTGGCCTCATCTTATCAATTTGAAATTCAGAGGAAGGACAACTGCCTCCTTCCTGCATGAACTCTTGGAGCAGCAGCACATTCCTGCTAATGCTGACTCCCATTAATACCAATATCCAACAGTCATCTGATAGTAAGTCAAGTGGGGCAGCTTGGATCAGGAAAAACACTGGCACCAGAAATCTGATAAAAAAACATCTTGAGCTTTGGTGATGTGAAAGGTGTTTGGCATGTTTAGCAGTTTTTATCTGCCTTCTGAAAACCTGCAGTACCTACTGTATTCTTCTGTATTCCAGCACCTCTTTCCTACCAGCAGCCTGTAGTGATCCCTATTTTATTGTTTCTTTTTCTTGTTTTTAACCTGTTTAAATAGTATTAAAATACATTCAGTTGTTTTGAATAACTTAGAGACAGTGAATGTGTGATGTCTCTCAGACATTAAAGAGTAGAGAAATAGAAATCAAATGGGAAGAGATCCGTTCCTTTGCAGTGAGGTGGAGCAAATGGCAATATTTGCCTTTGTCTCATTGCTTCACAACCATGTTTGGCTTGGTGAGGAAGGGGACAACAGCTGCTTTAGCAGGTATGTGGGCTATGTCTGCAGTTGCTTGAGGGTGCACAAGTGCTGAAGGCTTGCTGTTGCCAAGGAGAGGTGACCTTGGTAGGCTGGTACCTGCTGGTTAATGTTTTTTTTTCTGAAAACAGGAGAACTAGGATGCAGAAGGAAGTATCTGCACCTTTTCCCCCCACACACATGGATTGAAAGCTTACATTCTTGCAAATAGTGTGGGTATTTTTAAAAGGCCAAGTCTAGCAGGACTTGTAAATCACTGTCAGCCCTTGCTGAACCTGACTGCTGGAGCTAAAACTCTGGGGAGAGAAATAGCACGGTTGAAATGTGCATAAAAATGAAGGGGGCCAGAGGATCAAACAGTGTGGGATGGCTGAGAGAACTGATCAGAGTGCAGAAAAATGTCTCTAAGCTTATAAGTCTGCTTTGGAAGCAGACTACTGGACTGTCTTCTTTGGTTCCTATGTCTTAAGTGACCAAGTGACCCCACTTACTGATCAGCTACCAGGAAAACTGGGATGTAGCTCTCCAGTGTTTAGTGACATCTAATTAGCATGTCACTGCTGTATCATGAGCTCTTTTTTTCCTCCTTCAGAAATACTTTCCCTTCAAAAGCTTAATCAAGCAAAACTATTAAATGTTCTAGTTAAAAAAAAAAAAAAAAAAAAAAAAAGCAATAGTAAAAGTAAAGACAAAACCTTGGTGTTTCTGACTTATGTGAGTGAAGCATATTTTAAAGGTGCAGTGCCAAAGGGAAAAAGATGCATTTCTGAAATGGTCTGATTGTTGCATTTCTAAGAGCCTTTTTTTATCTGCATACTGTGCAACACAGATGAAAATTTGCATGTATTTCCAAAATAACCCATTTGTTCACTGCAGTGCTCAAGGTCGTAACTGTTGTGGGTCCTTCTTGTAAAGTTGCTGTTCCTGTTTATTGGCATTTGGAGCAAGCTGTCCAGCTGATCTGTTTTAGGGGCCAGATCCTGTCCTCGGGATAGCTTTGTCTAATATCCTCTCCCTCCAACTGGAATAAAATTTGATGAATTGTCAACTGCCACTGGTCTCTGAGTAAATTATTAAAATCCTGCCCTCCATGTGTGTTGCCATCTCCAAATGCTCAGGAGTTGGGACATCTCTGAAAGTAAACTGCTTAATCTGCTGCAGATTGTTAATTATTTACATTGCTTGATATCTGCTCACAAATTGTGTATATTCCTCCAAAGCTCACTCTGTGTGTCTGGTAAGAAGACACAATTCACTTGTATTGGATATGGCATGTGGAAGAGACTTCCTGGACTGTTGGCTTGTTCCACCTGAGTATTTTCAGGGTGTCTCAGATACCGTAACAGGAGGGTGGGAGGAGGAACTGCTTGACACAGCATAAACATAGGAATTTTTAAACAAAAAAAGTGGGTTTTAGTTTGTGGGAAGTGTATATCCTGAGGTAACAGGAGGTGTTGTCTCAGCCTTTTTTCACAGTAGCTTAATGGTAGATGTGAAAAGTTGTTCCTTCTCTTCCTGCCCTGTCTGTAAGAAGCAATCCTATCTGACCTGTGCATAGTGAAGCCAGAATTACAAACCCAGTTTAATTTTTCAGGAAGTGCTGAGCCTGCAAGGCAGTGGGCTCATAAAGGACCCTTCTCTTATTTACTGCCTTTACCCCATTTCAGTTCATTTTTTAGCCTGGCAGATGCTGTGAGCAGGTTTTATGCTTTAACTAATAGCACAAGGATTTGCTTGTCCCCTGTAGGTGGTCTCTAGCTGCCTTTGGTCTTGTATAACCATTTAAAATCTGATGTCCTCTGCCAAGGCCAGTGATAGCTCTAGTCTGTGTTAATCTGCTGCCATCCTCTGCTTTCAACAGCCCTCAATTAGCCCCAAGTTATCACTTCAGACAACGTCTTCACACTGTCCATGCCTCTGCTAACTAATAGTCCAGATCTCTGAATGAAGTGGCATGGAACAACCTGTGTTTTCTGTGCATGCAACCCCTATGCATGTAACTCAGACCACTGTGAAAATATTATTTAACTCCAAGGTCAGTGATGTGTAGTTGTCTTGGTTAACACTAAGTTATCCTTTCCTGGAGAGAAGCCTTACAAATCATCCTCTTGTTACTAGTAGAATATCTGAGTCTCTCCTCATCTTGACTCTCCAAATCTTTACTTGGATTGGGATTGCCTGATTTGCAGACTGTAGTTACAGGCTCAGCACCATCCTGGACATGCTGGGGATGGGTGGTACAGTGCTTACACACAGCTCTGCACAGTGCATGCTCTGCTTTTCCTACCTGCAATGTGCTGTGCTGCTGTTGTAGGCCAGCTCTGGTACTTGTTGCAAAATGGCTTGGATCTCTTGTAATCTCCTAATCTGTCAGTGTTCTTTTATGTGAGTTCAAAAAATCTTGTCCATCTGAATTAGTGTAGGCTGGGGGCAGGAGCTTGCTCTAAGGGAGGTCTCTGGTGAGGAAATCTATCTCTGCTCAGGATGGGCAAAGCTGGTCGATTTTTTCCAGTGAATGTGTACAGTTGTTGAGTCGTTTAATCAACAATGACACAAAGTCCTTGCTCTGGAAGGAAGGACTGCCTCTAATCCCTGGTTTCTGTGAATATATAAACATTAACACCTTCATTGTGATCACTATGCCTGATGGCATGACCTAGTAAGAACTCAGTACTTTTGAACTTCAGAATGTTCCCTTTTGTATTAGCTCAGAGTAAGATTTAAATGTGAGGGGTTGCTAAACAAAGAAACAGATTTTAGAGCTGATTTTTTTCTCAAGACATCAAATCTGTTTCTTCCAAAATAACACTCATACTTCCCATAAGAATGGCAGCAATAAATATCTGGAGAATACAAGATGAAACAGCATCTAGACAGGAATTGCAGAAAACTCTTCTTGCAACCCTCTAAAGAAAATAGTTCCCTGAAATTAGTAAGAGAGGATTTCTATTAAAGTTTGATGCTTTTGCCATGAGCTGGAAGCTGTCACTGCAAATCAGAAGTTACCTACAAGGCAATGACTAGATAAATGAACAGGAGCCACTGCAGGCTTTATTGGTTTGGTGGATGGGTAGCAGTCAGCTAAGCAGTAGCCTCCCATCATACACAGTTCCACCAGGCATCTTTGCAAAGCTGCACCATAATATTTCACACACTCAAATCTCACATTTTTCCATGACTGAGGAGGGAGTTGGTCTTGTGTCCTCCCAATGCTTATGTAATAGACGTGGCTTTCCTGTGCCATCTTCACCAGGAGAAAGTATGATGCATAGCATCAAGGTTTGCCCTGGCTTGTGATAATCTGCCTGTTGCTCTCTTTTATAATTTTCTTTCCACCTCTCTTTGCCAGGAACATATGGTTCTGGGATTTCCCCTAAGAGCTGTAGCTGGTGAATCCTCTGTTCCCTCCCTTACCACAGTCTGGGCCAGTCGTCTGCCCCAAATTAGCAGACAAGCTGATTGGGTCTGGAGAAGAACTGCAGAAGAACTGCAGGAGAACATAGTAAGTGGGTAGTGGTGTATCACAAAGAGAATATAATATTGATAAATATATATTTTTCTTTTATCTATATTTTGTAAGTTTCTAAATCACGCTACTGTGAATAAAAACCATATACAGCTGCTGCTGAATAATCAAATACTGCTAGGATATGTACAGGGAGATGGATAATGAAAAGAATGATAATAGTCTTATAATTCAGCAGGATTGTCTGTGTCTGGATTGTTGCATTTAGTACAGAAGATGCCAGTTCAGACAGGATATTGCCTCATCAGAAGGACTGGAAGGCAGGTAAGGAGAACAGGGCTCAAGAACAGATTTCCCAAGAGACTGGAAAGATTGATTACTCTAAAGAGGAAGCTTGTAAAAAATGATAGGAGTATACACAGCAACTAAACAGTGGAGAAAGCAGAGGCAACAGAAACTTCTAATCCTGTAACACAAGAGCAAGAAGATCCTAATTGAAATTAGCAATTAATTACCTTAAAAATGATAGAATAAAATTAGCACAGTATGACATTGAATAACAAAGACTGTGAAAGCTGTAAAAAGGCTATATGAAAGAAATAGCTGAATGTGAAGAGGGACTGCATGTTTGAGATGGATTTTTCAATAATAAAACCTGGAGTTTAGGAGTCTTGTGATAAATGTTTGAAGACGGTTTCTATTCACTTACGTTGATCATAGGAGCACAGAATCATAGAACTGGCTGGGTTGGAAAGGACCTCAGAGATCATCAAGTCCAATCCTTGATCCACTACCACTGCAGTTCCCAGCCCATGGCACTGAGTGCCACATCCAGTCTCTTTTTAAATATCTCCAGGGATGGAGAATCCACCACTTCCCTGGGCAGCCCATTCCAATGTCTGATCACCCTCTCAGTAAAGAAATTCTTTCTAATGTCCAACCTAAACCTCCCCTGGCACAACTTGAGACCGTGCCCTCTTGTCTTGCTGAGAGTTGCCTGGGAAAAGAGACCAACCCCCCCCTGGCTACCCCCTCCTTTCAGGGAGTTGTAGAGAGTGATGAGGTCTCCCCTGAGCCTCCTCTTCTCCAGGCTGAACAGCCCCAGCTCCCTCAGCCTCTCCTCATAGGATCTGTGCTGGAGTCCCTTCACCAGCCTGGTTGCCCTCCTTTGGACAATTTTGATTTCCATCTCCCCACACAAAAGGTGCAAAGGTGAAAAACCAGACTGTCCTTTTGCAGCTAGAACTCTATTTTCCTTACAGGAGGATTCTCAAATATCTTCAGTGAATGGTTATACTCTGTGTAATACATCGAGTATCCTCCAAGAAGCAGTAAAGTACTTAGTGGTTTAATTTAGTCTTTTGCAAAGGATGATGCAGATGACTTACATCCAGAAATTTAAATGCTGAGAGAGAGCATAATCCTATGGATGTGGAAATGTGGGTTCTTTTCCCTGCAGTATTTCTTGGGCATCATTTGCTACTTGTTACACTGTATAGTTAACCAAGGGAAACATTTATATGAAAAATAAATTTAGCCAGTCCTGTCTTCTTCTATAACACTTTATCACTTGCAGACTTTTTTCATCCACACTCACGTCTCCTCTGAGGTTCTGTGCTGTTCTCTTACTGATGCCGTGGTATCATTGCAGGGCAGAATGAGAAAGGAGAGTAAAACTGGGAACATTCTTTCTGCTCCAGCATAGTAACATTTACGTGTTTTTCAAATTCCAGCTAGGGATGTAATTTTGTGCTTGGGATCAAATATCAATCTTTTTCCTGTAAATTAACTTTTATAATTTCTTAAAATGGTCAGGCTTTTAGCATATATATTGAAAATGGTTGTGTCCAGCTTTCACTTGATAAATTCAAAAGTGCAAACTTTTTTCTCTCTTGAGGAATGAGTTCATTTTTATGCAGAGTGAAGCTAGCATGGAATAAAAAATATCACTAACTCGGTTGATAGCCTATAGCAGGTTTTCTTGGAAAAAATGTGTTACGTTATCTTGGACAGACGTTGCTGCTGGGCATCTGGAAGCAGGCTAATGACCTGGTAGGTTCTTGTTCTTCACCTTTGCTATCTGGACAATTTAGAGGGGAGCTGGAGGGTTGCTTTCTGCTAGATATTTTTAGCATGGTTCCACCGAGTCACTTATTATGTAGCAGGCCTGTAGTTTAATCTAATGAGGATCTTTCTAATAACTTCCATTACTGAAATATTTGAATGTGGGAAGGTGGTGAAAGTAATTGGATTGCAATAATTAAATCATGCAGTGCGATTACCTTCCAAAGGTTCTGTGTTTATGCTTCCTGAATACAAACAGGAATTAGTCAGTACAAGAAGCACCAAAGCTGCATCTGTTCTGGAAGGAAGGAAGCTGGAGGAGTGCAGGTAGGGGGGTGTCTGTGAGTAAGAGAGGGGAGGGGATGAAGATCATTTTATAATCCCAAAGATCCATAAGGAAGACTGATGCACAGGTCTTGGGGAGAGAAGTAATGTTGAAACTTTGCTTGAAGGAAATCCTATTACTTGCTTAATAATTCCCAAAGCTGAAGTCTGATGCTCACTGAGAACTCCAGCCCTGCATTTACCTGCACTTGCAGATAAAATGGGCTTCCCTACAGCATTTATGCTGAATATGGCATAGTCCCTGCACTGCTGAGTCTGGTACATGATAAGCAGTACTGTTGTGGAGCTGCTGAAGACCTCAGGCAACTCAGATCTCTGTACCTTCTGCTAGTAACCACAAGGTAATAGGTTATAGAATATTTTTCTGTGGTTTTTGACAACTGGTTCATGTTTTTTTGGTGTCTCTTTACTCACCCAAAGTTTCAGCAGTGGAAACTGGTCACAATCTGATTTTGGTGTGGAGCTTGAACCAGGGAAGGGCATGTGCTGCTTCCAGGCATAGGTGCTTGTGTAACTGGAAAAATCACTGAAATGCCCTGTTTGTTGTACAGAAAACTGAAAAAATGGGTGGAAAATTTTTCACAGCTGAGCAGTAAAGCTGTCACATTGCTATCTTTTTTTTTTAAGTCATAAAAATCCATTTCTCTTGAGATTGTCACCTAGTATGGATCTTTGTTTTCTAGTTACTTCCCACAAAATACCAAACTATGTAAATACTATATAAACCAAAACTGTGTTAAATAAATAAAGTGATGCCTCTTTCTCTTAGGTTTAAGTTCCACTGGTGGTTTTAACAGTTTTTCCCTGACAAACCCATGCAATTCTATCACTGCATATAACCTACCAAAACTTTGACATTTTCCCTGTTATGCAATATGCATTTGCATTTCGTTTACAACAGCATGAATTAAATGGGGAAATATCTTACAAAGCATGGTCTGAGTTGTCATACTAGCTTTGTGAGAAAAAATCCTGCCTTTCAGTTTGCCTGCCTGCTTGCTTGTCATAGCAATGGTTTTTTTTCTGATGATACGTGGTAAACGTACAGTGCTTTAGATTTGCAGTTTTTTTCCCTAATGTACCTTTGCACAAACTTGGTTCCAAAACTTGTACTTCTAAGCAGAAAGGAGCTAACAAGATGCCCTGCAAGATCATTAACATCTGAGCTTACTTTGTATAACTCTTTAGTACTTTGTTCCCTGCCTTCACTGAAGATGTTGGCTCAAAGTGAGATCATTCATGATCAAAAGTTTTATATAATGTGTATATTTTAATTTTTGTGGGATCCAAGGTCTTGCTGGGGACCATGGCAAGAAACTATAGTAGTGACCCTTGAGAATGGATGAGGAAAGAGATATTCACTGGAGAGGATTATGGAGGAGAGCAAATAAGACAGTTTTGATTTAATAAGGAGAATCCTTAAAGGTAGCAAAAATCAGGTGCATTGGCACCAGCTGATGGTTAAATGGTCCATGAGTGATCCCCTTTGTGTGTTTCCCACTACCCTACTACCTGCACCAGGCTGTAGAGTTGCTCCTGGAGGGCCCTGCTCAGCATCAGATGGGTGCTTGCATTGCCAGTTCTGCATCTGGCAAGGTCGGTTTGTGGCAGGAGGAGAAACCAGAGTCTGGACTCCTATTGACCCCTGTCTGACGAGTGCTGAGTAGATCATTATCATGTAATAACTGTTGTAGTGATGAACCTTACCTAAAATATTCTCTGCTAGCCTGAACATGGACAAATTAGAAGCAGTGGGATTTTGTATCACCAGGTGGAACTGACAGTGGGTGTGCTCAGAGGTTCCAGGGCTCATTGGAATGCTCACCCTGGTACAGTCTGTTCCTGTGCTACTTCTACCAGATCCAGCTGTGTCCGTGCAGGTTTTGGCACAATCCCTTTGCTGTTGACATCTAGGACTGCATACAGCCATGGTTTCATTTAGTTCCCTTGCTGTGGTCAGGTTTCTTGGGTGCTTCTGGGCTTTGTGCACAAAGGTTGCTGAACTGGTGGCAATGGCTGTGACATTTTGGATACAACAGTATCCAAATTGAATCCAGATCTTACTGCTCCTATGGCTTTGTTGCAGGGTGTGGGACATACAGGATAAAGAGAGCAATTATTGCTCAAAAGGCTTTTATTTTGTAAGAAGCTGATGCTTGAGTTACAGACTGAATTTACAATGAAGATATTGTATTTTCTAGAAATACCCTTATGTAATCACTGTTAAGAGGGAACTTCTCCAAAACATCCCTGAAATAAAGCTCATTCTTCAAAACTCTTTATTTTTTCTGCCCCTGCATTGTCCCCCCATTTATGAGAAAGTGATAACTGAAAATTTCTGTACCAGGCACTCACTACAAATAGGAAAAAAGCTCCTTTCACACCTTATACTGGGTTTGATGCTTACCCTCTTCATCCCCCAGCAAGATAAAAGATAAAAACCCCTCACAATCGATGGTCAGTGGTATAAACAATAATAAAGAGTACGTTAAAGTGCCATTTGAAACAGTTTCCTGAAGCCCAAGAATATCTACAAAACATTGCAGTAAATTGTATGTGTTGAGAGTTACCTCTGCTCTATTTTGCTTCTACCATATGCCTGGGGCAGGAAGGCAATAATGTATTACAGAATCAAGTCTCAGGGAAGATAAATATTTAAGAAGGCAGGACTGAGGAAGGAGAACATTCACAAAGAGGAGAGGGTAACTGATCTAATGGATAGCTTTACTCACACTGTACAACTAGAACTGGAGGTTTTATGGGTATTCTGGAGACATTCAGTGGAATAGGGATAACTTGTTTCTCAAGGTAATGGTAGTGTTGGATCTCCCTACAATCTTGTGACAGTGTTAGATAGGTTTAGTATGTCTGTATTGTATGCAAGACCAGTATTTTTCTTTTCCCTTAGTTTTATGGAATGCACCAAAGAGAAAAGACAAAACCTTACCTTTGGGTAAGGCTCTGGGACTCAACTCTACAGCTCCAAGTGGCACCCCGTTTTCCAGCAGTGAGATGTCAAGAAGCTCAGGCCATAGTAGAGACCAAGTAGAGAATATTGAATACTGCCTGGCAGGATTTCATAGACTTCTGTAGAGCACACTGCAACATAAATGCACAAGCTAGGATTTGTATGAGCAAAATGTCTTTATCAAAGAGAAGATACCATAACTTCTACCCCTGATTGAATATATTGCTGTAGATGGTGAAGCACAGAGCTGCCCTGCTGAGGTGGACGTGCTGTTGTTTCATAGGCACCTCCATCAGTTGTAGATGCTCAGCTGAAGCCTTCCTCCTGCACATCTACACAGCCTACCTGTGCTTGAGACCTGTCAGTACAACCACAGCCACCTGGACTTGAGACACAGAGAGAGACAATTTCTTTTAAACTATACATTTTTCACATCCCCTTAATACATCAAGATGTAACCTGTCTTTTGCATGGCAGGATTATTTCTGTGTAGCCTGTCTCATTTAAAAATAAATCATCTCTGTTATGAAAAGACTAAAAGAATATCCATCGATTTGACATATTCTAAAAACCTTTCCAAGCCAATTCACTGGCAACAAAAAGGGACAACTCATTTCCATGGTGACACCAAATGAATCACTCTGGAGCAGTTGAAGAATGAATCCTGACCTGGGTGGGTGCTGTGTGTAAGCCCAGTAACTGTGAAATCAGCAAGTACCCTTCATGCTGTAGATCCATAAAAAAGCTTATTTTAATTCATGCTTGGGATTTTTTAATTCACATTCTTTAGAAGCTTCAGAAGCTCTGGGTTTAACTTGTAGTAGGTAGTATTTTGTTTAGAAGTACACAAAAATGTGCTGAACTGCAACTGAAAAAAAAGACACTCCTCCAAGAGCTTTTAGCTTCTCCCAAGTCCAGTTGCTAGGAGTTTTTTAGCCAGAATCTATTTTGAGAAAATTACCCAGAAAAGCTTAATGAACTCTGGTCAGTTTTTCTTCTTTCAATAAATTGCTTTATATGATCTAGAGACCTTAAGAGACTAAAATAATGAGTCATCATTTTCTGACATAAGGAAGAATTCTTATCCTTTTATACCAGCTTATACATAGATATTAGAATTACATTATAATGCTTAACATAACTTTGAAATGCTTGCTTCAAAGATATGCATAGTAATAGTCCTTAATTTTAAAATAACTCTTTTACAAAGTCGTTTGTTTTTCTTTATTTAAAATGATTTACTGTGGAGATAAGTATTTCTTTAATGAGGTACATGAACTGACTTGCTGGTTTTGTTTCCTTTCAAACATCTTAAAGTTAGAAAACATCCTTTCATATGCTTATCCTTTGAATGCTTTGTTTCTCATTCTGCATGAGTCATTGAATGAAAATATATTTGACTACATAATGAAGTGAGCATACTATGTGTCTGCAGAAGAGGCCTACACGAGTAAAAGTAGTTTCACTCTTAACAAGGAACCTCCACATATTTGGGGTTTTTATTAAACTTAAGCAGAAAATAGTTTTGTTTCAACAGCATTTTGCTAACAGTCTTAACTTTGACTTAACTGTCAAATTAATGAGTAAGTCTGTAGTGGGAGCAGTTTAAAAAACACCAAAGCCAATCCAAAGCATCCGAATTATGGCTGTTTGTGCAATTTTTTATTTCCTCTAGCTTTTGAAAAATCTTTTCTTGTACATAGTTCTTTTTTTAACAAGCTAAATATTCTGTACCATGTTGTACTGGATTTATTATTTGCCAGAACCCTGAAGTGGAGAGGAGAGGCAATCTTGTCAAAGCCTGGGATTTTTTAATTTGGGAGCACTGAATATATGGATTGGGATGATCAAGAAAGACAAGTCACAGAATATTGGTACACTTCCTCAGGTCCATTTCATATGGAGTTATTTCAGCTCCCTGTGATTAATCTCATTAATTTTTTGTGAGAGAGCCTCAATTAGAAAAAGGCTTCAGATTTTGGCCACACCGGGTGGATGATACTGAGGACTGAAATAGTAAATAGTTAATGCCCCAGATGGTACATCAGTCCAGATCCTCTGCTCAGAAAACAAGCAACAAGTGTCTCAAGTGTGCAAAGGGCATGAGTTTAGTGACAGGGTCCTGCCAGAATGGAGTGACTCTGGGAGAGCAAAACTCTGGGAGGGACTCCAGAGCAAAACCCTGGAGATTACTTTTGCTTTGAGATGCATTGAGTGGATCTTCCAGCAGAGAGGAAACCACTGCTGTGGTTTTTGGAGAGGCCTGGAGCACTGCATGGTTCCAGGTGCCTCTGTCTGACGACAGCATCTCCAAACTGATGGGCCAATGGAGGTCTGCCAGGCTGCCTGTTGCCTTGATCATCCCAGAACCTTAGCTGAGGTATTGAATGAACAGTGGTGTTCCAGTCCTTGGAAAAGGCCAAGACCAAAAAACCATATCAGTTTCCAAATGCTGTTGTGATGTGTTCAGTTGAGATGAGTACTGCAAGGAACCAAGGAATGAGATACCATCTGAGTTTTTACAGAGATTAATCTGAGGTTGATGTAAAAGACTGCTGTAGGAGTTTGCAGGGTTGTTTTTTTTTCACTCTAACCAAAATAATTTATTTTTGAAGAAGGTTTTGTGCATTCATCGTCACCACTTTTTGTTTTCATTTCACCATTACTTTTCCATTCTTCCTCATGTGTGTGTTGTGCTTTTTCTTTTGTAGAACAGTTCGTGTCTGGCTGAAGAGAGACAGTGGGCAGTACTGGCCCAGCATATACCATGCAATGCCATGTAAGTATAAAGAAATACTCACTATCTACTGTGATCTACTGTGTACTTGGAAAATGGCTTTTCTGATTTTGATGAAGCTTCATGTCTGTTAGCATTTGCAAGTTTACTACTCTGTATTACATATTGTTCTTGAACAATCCTCTTGGTTTCTGTTAAGCTTTACCAAGTTGCATGCTGATGTTTCTGAGAGTTATCAGAACTTCAACAGCAAAAGGACACAGAGAACTAGCAAGGGATGAGCATTTCATGCAAACATAGTTTAAAAAGTGTGGGAGCTCAAAATATAGTCTTGCATTCTGCCACTAATGGAGTCCATAAAGCCTTGTAAGTCTTCACTATAAATCACTCTGCCCTTCCTACTCCATGCACTCAGTCCATTAGGGTGCAATGGCATTTTTGGTAAGAACTTTATTTTATTTGGTAAGAACTTAATAGCCTGCAGGAGAGAGGGTACTAGACAGGGATGGTAGCTCTTCCATCGAAGAAGGAGAGTAATTTTACTTCTGCAATTAAAGGTGGAATACCAAGTCTCCTTGATGGATCCCTTCAGCTTGATCTGTTGTGTATCTCCTCACCTAAATAGGGTGTTCATGCTTTAGAAGAAGCTGCAGATGGATGCCCATTTTTCCAAGAGAGGGTTGAAATCACAGGCCTGGCTGTTTGTCATAACCCCTGTGGCTGAGTGCAGCAGGGGTATGAGGGTGTTTCTCAGTTATCTTAAGATGTGCTGGGTTACCCTGCCTTTGGGAAGCTTATGAAGCTGACCTTAAATCAGCAGACTGGGGAGCATTTGTCAGGTCCCATCAAGGTGTTCTTGCTCTCTAGAGAAAGAATTATTTTAAGCTAAGATAGCTAGATTTGTAAGAGACATCTGTGCCCATGACCTGTATAGTATATAATAGGTACACAAGTTTTAGTACCACAACAACATCAGCTTGGGAATAGCCATGGTGTTTGCTCTAAGAAAGCATTCATTTGGCAGAGAGAAGGATCTCTCTTCTTCCTTTGGGGATGGACTAGCTCATAAGAATACATCAGGCCTTAAAGGTACTTTCTGCTCAAGATTTTGCACAAAAAGGTACTGGAAACCAGCCAGTGATGTGACAGTCTTTGGATCAGGAGCAGTAGCCTGAATGCCCTTGACCTGCCCTAAGAGTTTTGGTTTTTTCCCCAAACTGTTACAAAATAGCTATTTTAGCAGCTTGGCAGTTATGCTTCTCTATTTCCATGTGATGCTTTTGCATAAGTTTGCCATTTAAAATCTTGTTAGGGCCTCCTCTGATCTTAGCAAGGTCTTATTGCCAGTAATAGAAATGATGCAGTAGACCCAGATCCATTTAAAGGAGACTATTTTAAAGCTCATTCATACATTTGATCACCTGACACTCCTCCTTCACTTAAAAGGCTGGTAAGCTTTGATCCATGAGATTAAAATTATGCTGGTGCTATTCACCCATTTCAAGAAGGATCAGGGATAAATAATACCTGGAGTAATTGCAGTATCATCCATGGCTTTAAGCTTGGAAGTTGTTGTAAGAGTTCTAAGTAAACTTCTGCACAAGTCTGCACTTGACTGGAAATGATCATTTTGTCTGGTTCCATGTGGATCACCTTTTTGGTGTTTCTCTGCCTTAGGTTCACATTGGCTTTTGGTTTATAGAGAACAACTGCCCAAAGGTTGTCTGTGTCAAAACATTGTAGGCACCATGGTGCACTTGTGCTGCTTAGCAAGCTGTGAGTGTCTGTCCCACCTGTGTTGTATCACCCACACCCTTTTATGGGTTGATATCAAGTACCCTTAATAACTAAGTTTGTGTCCTGGATACTCTGGGAGATGAGGAGTTGGGCCAAGTCAGCCATGTGATTTGGTCAAGATCTAAACTCGTGGACTGGAGCAAAGGATTTATTGTAGTGAGGATCAGTGAAGAGCCAAAAGTGAGGCAGAAGAAATACTGCCTGTCTTATGATGGTTTTCACAGGTAACATTTTGCTTTGAACCAGGAGGCTAAAATAGCTGCAAAGCAGAACATGCTCCTTTGGTCTTAAATCATGCCACTTTTAGTCAATGTAATGGAGGGTCCCTGAAACTTCAGGTACAAAGTTTGTATTTCCCTTCTCCTGCTGTCAGCCTCTAATAGAAGTGGCACACTGTTGAGAAATATGAAGGATGTAATTTGGCTTCTCCTTAATTAATTTCCCAAAGGCTAAGATCAGTGTGTATTTGCCCTGCATCTAAGATAAATGCTACAGCCAGACTTCTGCATCAGTAATATCCTGCCTGTCCTCTCTAGCAGTTCAGATCCATCTTTTTCCAGTCTAAAATCCAAATCATAGCTAGGTACTGAAGCAGAGGGCTTTCAGAATGCCGGGATTTTTTCCTGTTTACTTTAAAAGGATCTTAAACATCTCACAATTTTCAGAGTTTGGTTTGAGGGTTTTTTCTGGGTTTTTTCTTTTTCTTTCTTTCTTTTTTTTTTTTTTTTTTTTTTCCTCTCTCTCCTCCTCTTCTTAACTTTAGTCCTGAAATATCTGAATGTCATCTTATTTTCAGTAAAGCATAAGGTACTGCAGTCTTGTTATAACTGGCATCACTTGAAGTACAGTAGTGTAGCTAGTGTGGACATAATTTTAGTACTGACAATGGTTTTTTGAAGGGCAGCATGTATTACTGGAGAATCCCCCTAGGGAACAATTACAGCAAAATGAGTATCTTTACACATGGGTCTGGAATTTAGAAGTGACTTTTTTTGTTATCAACCTGTATCAAGAGGTTGCTTGCACCTTTTTTGTCTGAAGTGTTTGAGGCTACTTGGGGAAAGCATACTTTAAATAGCTACTTTACCTGAGAATTTTTTTTCTGTGAGCTGTTTGTTACCTTCAGAGTTACCAGTAGCTCTTTCAATGTGTGCACAATGTCTGACATTTGAAAGCTGATATATAGAATATGCTTGTTCTGGCATTAAGTGTGCCTTTAAAAGTATTTGATGTTTGTTCTGCTTAGGAATGCTTTTTTCCCCCACCTTTTTCCTACAAATGTCCCATTCTGTCACAGCCCTAGAAGACTCAATGTAATAGTAATGCACCAGCAACCCAAGGCATGATTCAGGTTTGCCTTTTCTGGGAGAGAGGTGTAGAAAAGAGCAATTTTGTCACTGTCAGTAGCTTCCCTAATTTTAAGTGTTTCCCTTATGGCAATTTTCTTGAACTGAAGTATTTTCTTTGATTTAATTCATTCAACCCTTCCAGATGAGAAATAAATCAAAGGTGCCTGCCTGGATATAGATCTGGTGTAGTCTTTATGCTTGCAGCTGGTTGTCTTTTAGGAAATGTTTCAAGGGGAAATCAATACTGAAGGTAGAACAAGTTCCTTTACACAGTCAACATAGATTCTCCTCTTCTTCACGTAGCTTTGCTGCCAACTAAACTATCAAGGAAGATTTGCTGAGCTACAGAGTGTTTAGTCCTAGGTGAGATGTTACACACATTGAAAATACACCATATATAGTGTACCACAAAAGAGAGGACTCCAAGCTTGTTAGCAACAAAACCACTGTAATCACAGTGGAGAGCAGAAACCAAGAGGGAAGGGGAAAGCAGAACTAAAAGCACATCTGACTGTACTCAACATTTATCACAAGAATATGGTTTAAAAACCACTCATCACTATTGAAGGAGTAAGAATACCTGTGCTTAGCTGCAGTTGGCAATTGCTGCTCAAAAAGGGTTACTGAAGGTTTCTTTTGGAACATCAGGACTCCCAGCTGCATGCTGCTGTATTGAGGGGTAAAAATGATTCCTGTCTTCTGAAACAGCTTCAGTTGCTCAGTTAAACTAAGCATAGCTCCTGAATTCTTGCAACAAAATGCTGGTTTCACTCTTGATGCCAGATCCTTGAAGGAGAGTGGTATGACTCACTTGTGTTCAATTTAAGAGTATATCCTTATGCTTAGTAGAGTCATATTGATCTAATAAAAACAATGGTTAGTTTTTTAAACAGTCTTTCCTTTTGGCCATCGTATGTGATAGTGTCATAGAATTAAGGACTCTTAGAGTCCTTAATATTGGCCAATATGTTGATTTCTACATGTTTGCTTCCTTACTGCAGGTATAGGATGCAGGCCTCTGCTTTAATAAAGTGTTTTCTTATATTGTTAGTAAAGTTCAGGCAAATGTAATAAACTAAGTTATACAGCTAAATAATCTCTCAGATTTACACTGAAATGTCAGGTGTCTCATATCAAAACACCACCACTGCTCTTGTGTGGCATGCCTATTTTCAGATAACTGTAAGAAAAAATGAAGATTCTGGAGCAAGAAGTTGCTGTTGTTCCATGTCTAATAGGGTAGGGTTGAATGACTTGCAAGAATGGGGGTTTTTTGTTTGTTTTTTTGAGGTTTTTAATTCTTGTCAGTTAGAAGGGACAAAATGCTGAACAGTATCATAAAGCATGTTAGCCATGTTTAGGCTTTCCAGAACTTCAAAAAAATGAGAATCTCAGTTTTGTTAACTTCATCAACATGTTCATTTTTTTCAGCTCCATGTTCATGCATGTCTTTTAACCCGGAAACCAGAAGGCTGTCCATAGGTCTAGACAATGGTACAATCTCAGTAAGTACATCCAAAGATTTCTAGTTGAAATGCTTCTTTTGAGAAGTATATGTGTGATGTTGTGGTGAGGATATTTTTGCTAGACTTTGGAAGAGAGACTTTTTCTTGCTAATGGAACTGAAGCTGTAGTGTAGAAAATGGCAGATTATTACAAATTTCATTCCTACCACCACAAAGAGATCGAGTGGGGTTTACAATATTTATTAGGCAACTCAACAAACTGTCAATTTGCATATCTCAAAAATATCAATGCATAAAACCAGCTGTTCTTTTAATACATTTAAATACCTTATCAATCATACCATACCAAACCAAAGTTTTCTGAAAGCAACCACTAGGAGGGGAAAAGTGGTCTTCTGAGGGGCAGAAGGTGGATTTCTGTTCCATATCTAGCTGCTTCTCCAAACTTCACCATTCAGATTTTTTCCCCTCACTTCCTTCAAAAGAGTTGCTCCTAACTGGAAGTGCTGTTGCTGAAAGATGTGGTTCTTTAACCTATAAGAGAGATCTCACTATGTGTAAAGGAAGCAGGGTATTAAAACAAGAATCTCTCTTGTAAATCTGGGGCAAAAAGTAGCAGTTGACTTTATTCATTGGATGTTTCTTGAGGGATGATGAGGAAAGTGTTATATTGCTTTGTGGGAGGGTCATGGGTTAGAGACATATTTTTCACCTATGTCTCATCATTAGACTCCTCTTCCAGTTTAAGATCACTTTACCATCATTTCAGATTTTCACTGCTGTTGTTTCTGCCTTAAGGGCATTATAACTGAATTAGTTTGCAGGTTGACACAAGGGCAGCTGTCTGCACTAAGGCTGAGATGGTATTTGAGAAAGGCTATGTGACCCTTTTAGCTGCTGCCTGTGAGCTGTATCAAAGATGTGAAGGTTTTGACCTATAAAGCTATTAATGGCTAGTAGATGACATTGGGGGTTTTTTGTGCCCACTGGAGATTTCTACTTTTGCATCTAGGAGATGGGACAGCTGCCAGAGAATTCCCTGAACTGCTGAAATTCCCTCCTTCCCACTAGCTGTAATTTGCCAGTCCTACTTTTGTTCTCACCAGGCCTTTGAGGAATTTGAAGGCAACTGTAAATAAGGCATTTAAATACTCTGGCATGATGGAAGAGATGTCTTCTTTGTCCTCAGGCATTTTTGCCTTGAAGAGTCAGAGTGTGCTGGAGTCTGAATGGAATCATAATATTTTCCATTTTGAAGCTAAAGAAGGTAAATGAGATATGTAGGTGTTAAACCAATGTGTGACTTTGGGTCACCATGGCCTGCCAACAGAAACATGATCCTGTTTCTTGCTAAGCTGGGCTTTTCTTTTCTATGTCTTCTGGATATAAGTACATAGGAAGGGTGAAGTCCCCTGTAGATGCAGGCAGTCATGTGGTAGAGGATTGTGCAGAAAATGCATTCACAAGCTTCCACAAATGAAGAAATATTTCCTTCTGGAGAAAACCTAAGGTTTTTAAGAGAAGCCCACAACTGTAATGTGCTACAGGAACTGGTGGAGATGGGAATGGAAGAAGAGCAAGGGGATCCCAGTATTCAAGTCCCAGCAATATTGGGGTGTTAGAGAAATTCCCCGGATACTTGAAAGTGGGTTACAAATCACCCTCTGGATTTTCATTCCTGGGAACAGCTGTGATGATCAGGTTATCACAGGAGTATGGGAGCAGGGCACACTGACCACAGAATAGAGAATTTACTGCAACAAGGTGACCTTAGTGCTCTTACTTTTAACTGTGTAGCCCTCAAATGAAAGCACAGATTATTTACTTGAGCAGCTTGAAATATTTAAGAAGTGGTCAGATGTTCTATGTTAACACTTCTGGTAATACTGAGCACCCTGGTGTATGCTGGGTACAGGACCAAAAAAAAAAAAAAAATCTAAAACTCATTCAACATCTTCACTTTGTGTAGGAAGGAAGGACTCCTGGCAAGGGCTCTAAGCTGCTAAAATACTCATGAAGGTGCCACACAATCTCAAACTAATATTTTTGCAGTGCAAGAAGATACTGGGTTTACTTTCAGTTGTATACTTACATAAAAAAGTGGCACTGCCATTTTTATTTTACATGAATTTTTTTTAAGCTGTATAGATTTTGGTTATAAGCCTGGTAATTCAGAAATGTGTATAGGATATTTTGTGAAGGATTGGCTTTAATGCTGTTGTCAGAGAAAGATGGTCCAGCAAAGCCCCCATGTTTCTTTGTGAAACAGGGTAACAATTTTTGCTTCTACAAAGGTGAAGGGATTGTTTTCAGCCTTTTGTAATTTCTCAACATGAAGGCTGCACAAATGTGTGGAGCACAGTAGAACATTCTCTTGAGCAAAAGATTGTCTAACATCTTGCTTGAGGAGTAGTGCGACATAAATTTAAAAAAAACAAAAACAAAAAAACCCAAAAAAGCAAGCTATGATCTTTTTTACACTTTGCTAGCCTTTTGCTTCGGGAGAAAATGCATTTTTGTTATTTTATGTCTTAGGGGTTGCCTGAGGTCCCTTTTGTAAGCCAAAAGCCTTTATCGTGGTCATAATCCTTGCTCTGAAGTGGAGAAAAACATAATTTAATGGGTGAAAGTCTCTCAAGATACAAGAAGTAACAGAGGAAAGGTCTGTTATCTGCAATAGACAGGAGACTTCCACAGCCAAGATGAGACTTCTCACCTGAGTTCATCCATCTGAAAGTTAGCTTCCTAGATGAAGTTAATCATTAGGTTCTGGAGCCAGTTGAGGAAAGGTGAGTTGCCTTTGGACATAAGCATGTTACTTAACCTAGAAACTGGTTTAGAAATCTCTCTCCCCATTCCTGGGGAGATTTAAATGAGAGATGTAGCTTTTAGGTAGCTGAGACTGAATTAAATTGATCTTTTTTGCTGATGATACTTGGGTCAGGATGGAGCTGTTACAGACTTAGAGCAGAGCCACAAGGCAAACAGGGCACCAGAAAAAAAGAAGTCCAAATTCTTCCTTGGGAATGGTACTTATTAAGATAGATTTATCTTCCACAAGATTTGATCTTGCAGGTGTCTACAGGTTTTGCCATAAAAACCACTTGGAATACCTGAGACTGAGTCAGACTCCACTTGCTGTTGTGCACCCTTCTCCTCCACCTCTGTGGGAAGTTTACTGTTCTTTCCTTCAAGAAAACTACATGTCCTCTCCTAGTTTTTTTACTTTATAAAGTGAAAAGGCTGTGATCATTTTATAGAGCTTTCTTTGCAACAGACATAGATGTAGGGTCTGACAGTAGTTTTAAGAGTTCATTCTCTTCCATTTCTAAAGCAGATTTATTGTTCTCTGAGACATGAGAGTGCTGCCACTCACTTGTGTTAATAGGACAGAGTCAAGTTTTTAAAGAGATCCCCAATGTGCCATCAAAATGGCATCCTCTATCAGAGAACAAATAGTAAATTGCCTGGGGTGGGAACTAGGTTGTGAATGGGTAGCAGATAATATATAAAGATTATTAACTCTTAGAAATTGATTCTGTTGCCTACACAGAGGTCTCTGGTGCTTTTTGGGGATACATCAGCTGGCATCTACTGGCAGCTCTGGAAAGGCATGGGTCTTACTAAACCCTGGGTTATGTCAGCCAGCCCCTTGGCCAAGGACTCTGAAACAGCACATATATAAGCATGGATTTTCTTTGCCTTAGGAAGAGTAATTTGAAACAAGTTCACAGAAATCACAGAGTGTTAGGGGTTGGAAAGGACCTTGAGAGATCATTGAGTCCAAACCCCCTGCCAGAGCAGGACCACCAAGTGTAGGTCACACAGGGATGTGTCCAGGTGGGGTTTGAATGTCTCCAGGGAAGGAGACTTCACAACTTCCCTGGGCAGCCTGTGCCAGTGCTCTGTCACCCTCACAGTGACAAAGCTTTTTCTTATGTTTACAGGGAACCTCCTATGCTCCAATTTACACCCATTACCCCTTGTCCTATCGCTGGTCATCACTGAGAAGATGCTGATAATCTTTCTAGGGAGAGGATTTACAGAGGTTTTAGGCTCAAGAAAAGTTTGTAGTGGGTGTATATGTCTCCATACATGCTCCATGAAGACATAGTAGGTTCTCTGTGTAACAGTGAGCACTAGATTGGATGATATTTTCAGATGCTCAAGATTTCTCCTTTCTGCATTACGTAAGCTTTCGTGGCATCAAGTTACTGTTGTAATAATAACCTTGCCAGGAGTGATCCCTAACATTCTCAGGATGGCAGAAAAAATCATAAAGTAGCTCCAAAAAAATCCCTGAAGAGCAAAGGGCAATCTTGCCAGAAAAAAAAACCCACAAAACTTCTAATCCCTGCAAGGAGGGGTTTTGGCTTTGCCAACTTGTGTGCTCTGATAAATCTTATCATCTTCTGAGCAAAAGGGCTCACACAGGACTTGGAAATCTTTCTGTGTTCTCTCAACAAGCACCAACTGAGCTGTGTGGGTGACCTCAGCCTTTTTAGCTCATTAAGAAGAATCAAAAAGCTGCCTAATGAGAACTGAGCGTCAGTAGCTCTGAGAGGAGCAAAACATCTACGTAAGGAAGGATGAAAAAGCAGTTTCTGCTGGTGCAATGTTGAAGAGATGTTGTCGGTGTTTTTCTAGTGCAGATGACACAAAGTGTGTGCAATAGGGCATGAATTTCTTGAGCAAGGTGCCCTGTGCTAAAATACCTGCCTATTGATGCAACTGATGCATTTGGCCTTGAGAGGGAGAGTGCAATGGAACAACATGTGATAGTGTACAGGGGAGCAGGAGGTAAAAGACCCAAAGAAAGATAAGAAGGCACAAAACAAGAAAATGCATTGCAAATTACCATGTAATGCTTTCAAAGGAGAAAATGAGAAGCAAGAAGCTTTCAGGAGAAAAAAAAATAAAAAAAAAAAAAATAAAATTCTATCCAGTATTCAAGTTAATGAAACTGTTTATTTTGTACTGCATTTATCTCTTTGGATGGAATAATACATTAATAGTACATAGCTGTGGTTTGTATAAAAGCACACAGAGCTAATCAATACGTGGGTAAACCTTACAAATCAAACACTGCTTCCTGTGTTGGATTCACAGTACTGTAACAGAGAGGCTCAAAAGCCTTTTCAGTCTCTCACTGAAACTGTGGGACTGTCCGGATCATGGAGCAGAGTGGCCAAGGGAAAAATGCAGAGAAGAAGGAGAATTCAAACCACTCTTTTCAGCCCACCCAAAGTCACCAGCATCTGTGTGCTGCCACATCAGTGAAAGCTGGGGCCAGAACAGCCAAATTGTTGGGAAGGGCAGACACACTCTCCCACCAAGTGTTGCAGCAACTGAAGCTGTTGCCCTTTAGGTAACAGTAGCAGAAAGTTTGCATTCTTAGCAAAGGGTCTTGCTTTGTAGTAAAGCATTTCATGTGGTGGTTTAGCATTCTTCAGGCAGTGGTTAATGAAACCATTTCCCCTGGAAGTATAGGTATAGCTCAGGTATAGCAGATTTTTAACTTTCTGTGGTTTACAGAGTTAAGGTGACCCTGTTACAGAAATCCACCTGACTTAATTGATTTGTTACTGCTGTTTAAATAACACTCCCCACTGCAGTCCTCAGCTACCAGGGGAATGCTAATGGAACGTGGAGCAGGCCAAGGAAAGTAAGATGAAGTAGATCAATTAAAGAGAACATGTTTATAACTAACTTACAAGCAGAAACCTAGAAACACCAAACTATGCAGCTGTCTCAACTCACTTGTGGTTGTTTTTCTGGAAGCTGGGATATGCAGTTATTCCACAGGGGAGTACTGTAGCCTCTCCACCTTGGTGCCAAGCAGTAGATGTGAAGTGTTAGGGTAGTCCTGGTGCTGGAAAGCTATTGCAGATTACCCATAGAAAATGCAGAGTGACTTTGTTTATTTAATTCCAGTTTGGAAACTGTGGGTAAATAAATACTGGCTTTTCAGTGGTTAGAACAATTTTTTGGCCCTAATATTTGGTTTGCCTTAAATATAATCTGTAGGTTCCTGAAGTGAAGTCCACTGCATCTGCATGTTGCACAGTTCTTTTGTTAGTATTTATTCATGAGGATGTCACAGCTGTATGCTTTGAAATTTAACTTATCTTGTGTTTATAAAGCTTCTTGTATTTTTGCCTGATTTCTGGATTAGATGAGTTAAGTTTTACTTCTTCTGTCCACAAGGTAGATTAATTCTGGGAGTTTCTGTATGGTTTGCTATAGAACATTAAAAATTATGTGTGTTCTACACTCCTTGCTTTTTCTTTGTGTGTTTCTGAGTGTGTGGTGTTCGTGTATAGATACCTGACAGCAGTTTGAAGGGTAATTCATGTGGTGAGGCTGCAAGGTCACCCTTTGCCTGGGTGTTTCCTCCAGAAAGATGTTGCAGGAGTTTTGTTGTGGCCACTCCATTTCCTTTGCTTTGAGCAACCTTTCCTCTTCAAAACAAACCACAGGGACATCCAGGTGCTCAGTCAGTTAACCCACAGGAGGTTTTTCAAGGAGCTGAGGCTTCTGTGCTGACTGTTAGCTGCTGTTTTCATCATTTCCTCACTCAGAAGCCATTACAGGTGGTGAGGCAGGAGCCCCAGGGCAGCAGAGCTGCAGATCCAGTCCCCATCAGTGTTCTCTTCCCTGGCCACAGGAGCCAGCCTGGCTGGGGCACTCCATGTAGCTCTCCCCATGGGGTTTAGCACCCATGCTAAGCCACCCAGCATCCCAAGCACAACTGCTTATTTAGCCACAATAGCAAAGCAAGAGAGTCTGCTTCTGAAATACCAGAATAAATATTATCCAACAGTGGGTTAAAATCAAGGAGGGGCAAAGTCTGTCTGAGGTGCCGAGAGGCTCTTGAACAGAAACTTGAAGTGTATTCCCATCATGGATTTATGCTACCTAGTTTGGACTGGCCAACTTGAAGGGGCTCTAACATATCTATACTGGGTTTCCTGGGTGCTCAGGTTGGGGTGGATATTCAGGGATACATCCTTATACACACATGCACAGTGCTGTACACATTCGGGTACCTGCCCAGGCAGTCCTGAGCAACAGTAGTTTGCCACATGCCAGATCTCAGGTCTCTCATTTTGTGGTGCCTCAGCTCAGAGCCAGCTGTTTCTGTCAGTTCTTTTGACTTGTTTTTCAATAATCCCTCTTTTATCTCCACCATTCTGTTCAGAAGCACTCGTGATGTTGTTCCTTAGGCAGCTTTAAAAAGTGAAATAATTTAGGTTTTTTAGATAGAGGTTCTTGAAATTAGCAAAAGTGAAAACACTCCCAAACACTTTATATCTCTAAGCATTGTTTCTTTTGTTTTTTTTTCTTTTCCCCTCCCTTAGGAATTCATTTTATCTGAAGATTACAACAAGATGACACTAGTGAAAAGTTACCAGGGTAAGATCGGTGTTAATTAGTCGGTATTGTCATTAATTTTTGTTAATGTTCTCTTGAGTAGTGTGAATGGTAAGGAATCTCCTTTACAGTGATTTATTTGGGTTCTTAAACTACTGTAAATGGTGGTTTTATCAATAGATCAATAATGTGCTTTGTTCTGAGATTACAAGACTTTTAAAGAGCTGTTTCATGTTCTGTTTTGCCTTTAAAATGTTCCTTTAGACAGCAAACTGTCCAAAACCCAGACTGTGTTTGGGGAAGAAGAGTATTAATTTTTAATCTTTAGTAATCCCCTGTATGAAATGAAATTATTTAGGAAGCCAACCTGTTCTTTAGGGCTCTGAGGCATTTGGGGTTTTTTTTTAGTCTGGCTATATTTCAATAATTGTTGGTTTCAGTAATCTCAAAATTATCACTGAACACTTGTCATAATGAAAGGTCAAGAAATACTAATCCACACCTCTCCTAATTATATCCTGGTATTCACTAATATGGTCTTTTAAGAAACCTAGCTATTTATTCTTGTCAGACTTCTAAAGGACACTCCACCTGGGTCGGGTATTCTTATGAAAGTAATAAATACATGCAATAATTTATTTTTATTCTCTTTTGCTGTTAGACTAATAGGTGGCATGGTATTATATGGTCCCATTTTGTTATATGCTAAGCATTGCATTTCTGTATAGAAGCCTCTGACATTTTGGCTTGAGATTTCTCACATAAGTTTTAAACTATGTATTAACTCATATATTTTGAGCTTTATACTTAGAAAGGTTGAGACATTAATTTAAATCTCTCAGTAGAGGCTCTGGGGATTGCTTTGTAACATTTAGATTTTAAGGTACAAGGAGAATCTTGATTTTTGCAGAACATGGCTAACAGTCATCAACATTTGAGTGTTTTACTTCATTTCTCTCATGAATGCCTGGTGTGTTGTAAAGTTAAGCTAGAATGTCTGCATTTTTCCTTAGCTTATAAAACCTGAAGAAAAATATCCAGTGAAGATAATATATATATATATATAGGATTCTTATAAAAGACTGTACAATCTGACTGTACAAGTCTTTAGTATCCAAATTTGTGATTGCTCCACAATCACCAGTTTGGCATAGCTGGGTTTCATATTTAAGTGTTGTTGCACTGAAAAGTCTTAATGACTGTTCTGCAGCCCTCTTTATTATTAGCTTATCTATTTGCATGCTCGGATTCAATCCTGCAGAGTAATCAGAGCATAGGAAAGGTGAGCTGAAGTATTTCTTCTGATGTTCTGCATATGCAGAACAACACACACACGAGACCACTTTTCTTGCCAAGTTCATCAGGGAGAAGGCTGAAAATCTTGGAAGGGGGGAAGATGTGTCTTGGCAGTGTGGCAAAACAGCCAATTGACTTTGGCAGCCCACCCCAGGCCTGGGGAGCACCTCTCATAAAATTAAAAAAAAAAAAAAATAAGGAAAATGAAGGCTGTTCTCATGATCTACTGCAACGTGCCAGATATGCTGCTCCTGCAGAGCATTGGAGGAGGCCTTTGGATAGGAAGATGCCTTTGGAGAACCTCTGTGGGTTATCCTGTGGGAGTTCAGATGGCATCCCTCAAAGTTTGGACAACAGAGGACGGTAATGAGGGTCCATAAGCATCCATAGAGAGAGGCAATACAACTGATCACATTCCCAACTGGAGTAACCTCATTCCTAGACTGCCTGTCTCAGCATGGGAATGATTTTGATCAGTTCTGGTCATTTTGTGCCAGAACTCTCAGGCATTGTGTTAGAAAATTATATCTGAATGTTGTGAACTTTATTTTAAGGCAAGAGAAGCAATGCTTGTGCCCAGAATATGCATAATTTCAGTTCTAGCCCAGACCATGGTGATCATCTTCAGGCACTTAAATCAGTGCATGTGACACCTGCTGCATCCTTCAGGGGCACAGAGTCCTTGCCCAACTTTCCTACTTTGCTTCCAGAGTTTGATGTTTGGATTTCATTGCTCAAGCTGATGAAAAATGTATTCCCCTAGTTTAAAAAATAGTGGCAGTGTGTAACTGACCTCCTAGTTTTAGGAGTGGTGAGCCCAGGCTGCTGGGATCCCTCACATTCATGGAGGAGGATGTCTACATACTAATCTCCTCTATGCAAGGGTTACAGAAGCATTAGGGTTGGTCTTCTGCTTCCTGCACATTGCCAGCTGTGTGGGCAAAAGTTTGGTTTTGGAAAAATATACTCCCAGATACTGTTGGAGGTGTTTCTCCCTCCCCTGCTGGCTTGGGAAAGCCAGACTGCTGTTAGTCCTTCAAATGAAGATGGCAACCAGAGATGGGGGGGAAATGGGTCCCAATTCACTGGTACAGGCAGAACAAGAATCTGTGAAGGGCCAGTAGAAAACTTTCCCTGGAACAGTGATCAACACCTTCCCCAACCCAGCCAGACAGGGCCTGGGGATGGAGGAGAGCATGAAGACACACTCTGCCCATCTCAGCAGTAGTGCAGGCACCCCACACAGAGCCACACACCCCTCTGGGCCTCTCCCCTGTCCAGACCAGCAATGAAATGGCAATGAGTAGGTTACAGCAACCCAGGGACTATCTCTCCTTGCTTCAGCTCCACTGGAAAGTGTCATTCAAAGTCCCAAGGGACAGCTGAAGAGAGCAAGTTTTTGACAGTGTAAGGGAGTTAAAACAAAGCAGATACTCCCCACTGTCTGCAGCACACACCAGTGACCAGAGACTGCAGCACAGTGCCTCCCAGCACTCCCATCCATAGAGACATGCTCCCTGGTTGTCCATTCCTCCTGGGTGTTGGTAGGGGGGCACAGCATCCCCTCTGCCACTTTCCTGAGCTCGGCTGGACCTGTAGGGGAGGTCTGAGATCCTGGGGAAGCATCGTGCAAGAGAGATGCTCCAGGACCTGCTGTTACTCACAGCCTCCTGCAGCTTCACTGGGCTCTGCATCAGGAGGTGCTTCTGTGCTTCTCACAGTTGCCTCCATCCAGGACATTGGATCTGGGCTTACAAGGGACATCACTGGCACCAGAGTCCAACAGCACTGCCAGGACACAGCAAGGTGGGAAGGGCCCTGTGTTCATTATGCTCTCTGGGAGAATATGCAAAGGAAGGTAACTTTATCCTTTGGGTAGGTATGTCATGATCCAGCAGAGATGAACCTTCCTCATCTGGTCTGGGGTGACTCCCCTCTATAGTCTCATGCCTGTAGGACACCTTCCTGACAGGGCTCTGCCTAGGTATAGGGGTTGGTGTAAGCATCTCAACAAAGATTTTGGGCAAGGAATACATAATTTAAAAGGACCATATAGTTTTGCTGTGTATGGTGGCCTTCTAGTGGTTCATTTTGTTTGCTAAAAACCTTACTTTTAAAAGTGTTGGGTGTTTAGTTTTGTTTAAAATCTTCAAGTAAGCTCTTTATATTCTTTAAAGATGTTTTAAGGGGAGTAAATAATTTTATTTAGTCCACCAAGAAGCTTTAACTTAGCCATGTTGACTGGTTTTGCTTGTGTTAGCTTTGTAAATGTTCAGCACCTTGCCCAGCAACTGGCTATTGATCATGTCCTACCAAGTATCATTATAAGTAGCTGAAGCTGCTGTAGTGATTAAAGAACACTAATTTCATCCTGAAAGGCCACGAATATGCCTGCCAAATGGTCTTCTAGTGACAGAGGATGCAGCATAGGTTGCATTTTGGTCTTGGCAGGGGTCTGTGGCCAGATCCAGTGCTGTATGGAGGCCCAGCATGAGCAGCAGAGGTGGCATGCTGTGCTCTAACTGTGGATAGAGTTGCAAAATGTTCCTTTTCTGGAAAGGGATCAACCTACAGAGGCTGGGGATCACACTGCAGAGGTTGGGGATGTGATACACTGTTAGTCAGAACTCCAGGTTGGGTCACGGGGCATCAGCCTCCTACAAGCACTTACTCTTTCCCTTGACATACAAGCTCCTAGAAGTTTGTATATGAGCTCATCAGGTGCTTGTAGCACTGTGCATCCCATCATGGCCCTTTCTGCTCTGCACCACTCCACCAGGTACTGCAGGTGGGGAGACCAACAGGTAGGTAAAGACACTCCTGGGGTCACTGAATTTCTTGCCAGAGAAAAAATCTGGAGGGTGGAGGGAAGAGAAGATCAGCTTGGAAGAGGTCAAGGGACTCCTGGGTGTTCCTCTCCCTCTATCTTGATTGCAAACATGGAGTTTAAGAGGGTATGGAAACAAGAGCCAAAGTCTGAGCTCTTCTAAGGGCAGGGGTGAATGCATCTGGACACAGTTCAAGTCTGATGCTGTAAACTAGTCCAGCTGCCAAATCAGAGTTATGATAACTTGTGTCAATGCATCTATTGACTTTTCTCCTCAGGGAATCTGGATTTAAAAAGCAGTATGGGTCAGGGGCAGATGTTGGCCTGTTCTTTGCTACAACTGGTTCCCCCTCATAGGATTTGAACACCACTCTCATCTGAGCTGTGTGTTTGTGTAGGGCAGACAGCAATATTCCCAGACCATTCTGAGGAATTTCTCTAAGTTTCAAACAGCGGTCTTGGGCTGGTTTTTAAGCTTACAAAGATACTTAATCTTTCCAGTGTGTCAGCTTTAATATAAACAAATACAAGCAGGCTCTTTTGTGAAACACATGTTGCTGGGTCTCAGAACAGTAACAAACCAGTAGAGCCATGGATTGAGGAGTAAGACATTTGCTGCTATGTTACAGATGGGAATAATTCTGCAAGTCTTTCCAGCTGCTTGTTTTATTAAAAAGCTGGCTCAGTCAGCACTCCATGACCAAGACCACTGGTCATTCATACAAAACAATGTCTGCACAAGCCTGGGTTCCCTCTCTTTAATGAATAGTTTTTGATTGCTTAATTTAGATAGCAGTAGAAATTTATTCCTTCAGCTTTTTTATTCCTCTTGCACAGCTGTGTTTTTTTATGATTTTTATTTTCAGTTGGGGTGGTATTCTATTTTATTGCCATTTCCTTATTAGCTGGTTTACATGTGATGTTAAAACTTCCTTTTGGTGCATTGTTCTGCTGGGGTACCACAGTCAGCAGCCTTGATCCACCAGACCTCACAGCCAGAGGAGCAGCAGTGGAGGCATCTGCACTGCTGTCATAAAACCAGCTCAAAAGGGTTTTACATAGAGCCCAGAGTGCTTTCCATAATGAGAGCTTTGTTGGTGATGATACGAGGAAGAAGATGAATGGCTGCAATAGGCATGGAAGGAATTAAGTCTTGCTTCTGCTCTTTCTGATGCAAACACTGCACATGCAGAGCAGGGACCTTACAAGCTTGCATGGTACCTCATGTCAACAGGATTATTTAACACAGCTTCTTCTCTAGGGGAGGGAGAACGGGTGAGTAGGGAGCGGAGGAATGGGGTGCAGTTGGTATCTGCATCAGTGTTTTGCCCTCATGTTGTTCTCTACAATTATAGGTCTCTCTGCTTAATTTTCAGCTCATCAAAGCAGAGTTATGATGATTCTGTTTGTCCTGGAGATGGAGTGGGTGTTAAGCACTGGGCAAGACAAACACTTCACGTGGCACTGTTCGGAGAGCGGGCAGCGGCTTGGAGGCTACCGCACCAGCGCAGGCGCCTGTGGCCTGCAGTATCCTTTGCTGAGCTCTCAGGTTTATTTCTGCTCTTTGGCACTTAAACAGCCCCTTTCCTTTGTTGTTCTAGTTCCATGCCCCATATAGGTTCAGTGCTTTGTTGCGAGAAACCATTACTTTAAGACAATTTTAAAAACTGTCTCTTCTCCTTGCTTTGTCTCCTTAATGCATGATGGCATATGTAGGTCTGAGCATTTCTGAGCAAAACAATGGGTAATCTGTAACCTATCTGGGTCTGCTTTTGTAGTACATCTGAACAGGGCCTTCATTTAAACATGCAGCTCATGCTTTCTTCTTGGAATTACCAGTAGCAAAGTAGGTCGGTTATCAGGTCAGCAGGCCTGCATGTGTGCATGGTAAAAATTAAATTACTTTAATATAAAAAAATGAGTGCTTGTCCTTCACTCTGGAACAGCCAAGTGTGTGTTGGGAATTTGGGGTAACTAAGGAGTGAATGGCTCTCAAGAAATGGCACTCAAGTGGCTTATTCACCTAGAGCTGCCCCAGCTGCCTGACAATAAAAGAAATAATAATTCAGCTTTATTGCAAATGAAAAGGGAAGTGGAAAAGTATGAGCTCTTAAGCTGAAACCAGGGGTTAGCATAAACAGACCTTTTAGTGCCCCATGGTGTATGTGATGCAGATGATGTGTGCTTTGCTAGTTCATGGGAAGTGAGACTGACTCTAAATGATAGTCTGAGCATGGCCTTGCTTTATATTATGTGAATATTCAGCCCATATAAATGGCATAAAGAAACCTTAATTTTTAATTGCACTATAAGTGCTTCCGGTATTTCCTAAACCGCTCTAGAGAATGGTCCATTTTGACTAATTCAGAAGGATACTTTAATTCAGGCCATCAGGTCATTCTGGTGGATGTTAGAGAAAGGTAAAATTGTTCACAAATACTGCAAAAAGCTTGGCAGAACCAGGAAGGTTGTTTTGGTTTGGTTCAGTTTGGCTTTTTGTTTTGTTTTGTTTTTAGCCAATGCCCTGTGTGCATAAAATCAGTGACAAGCAGTTGCTCTTTAAACATCCAGTACAGATTCGATGTGGAATTAAATTGGATGAAGAGGTCAGCATCTGTTCAGATATGTGGTTCCAGTAAGTGATTGAATGGCTCCAGATTTTATTCAGTTTAGAATATGTGTGATGCAGATGATGTAGCTGACACTCCCCTAAATACAATATAAACTAATGTTCTTCATTGCATTTGTAAACTTAACCATAATGAAGGAGCATAAAACCAGTAATAGCTGTTTCATACAATTTGGGGTATGGGGAAAGAGAGAGTGGACACCATCCAACTCTATCACCCAAGTTATAGAGTATGGGGAGATGACTCCTTTTTTCATGGCGAAGGGCTACTTTAAAGGTGTTTCATAATAAAAACACAAATTTCATCTTCTGGAATAGTCTTTTTTTTTTTTTTTTTTTTTTTTTACTCTTCAGTCCACTCAGGAAGACAGCACTATTAATATGAACAGAGCTTGATGCCTAAAATTACACTCTGAATACCTCCTTGAGACTGAAGTACTGCTCACCAGGTTGCAGTACACTCATGTTAAAAGAATTAACAAGTCATGAAAGGAATGCAAAGCTTGTGTAAGCAATGTATTTTTCTCAGCATTTATCCATCAGATTTGATGTGGAAACCCGGCACGTGTTTGTTGGTGATCATTCTGGGCAAGTGACTATACTCAAACTAGAGCAAGAGTCCTGCAGCCTTGTTACAACATTTAAGGGGCACACAGGTAAGGAAAGCCTCAGGAGGACACAAAATTTGGTTCTCCACCTATGTTTAGTGTCATGGTGGTTCGAGTCTCCTGTGAAACACCAGGAGGGCTTGTGTCAGTGCATAGTGTGGAAGGGAGATAGACCTCTAACTCTCACTACAGCTCATGTAAGTTTACTATTTATTGGTAAAGAGGAGACTGATTAGACTACTGACCAGAAAACTTCCATAGCAGAAAATGCCACAATCAGTAACTGCTAATTAGAGCGAGAGTAGAACAAGTTATGGTAATTGTGGATGGAAAAGAATGCTCCCCAAGGAAGGACCTGTATAGGTAGACTCTTCTGTCCAAGAGAAATCTTGGAGGCACTAGTTACTTGCTTCACTGCTGGGCCTTGTGCCCCATCAGACTTTTAAAACAGCAATTCTGGGATGTGATCCTGCCATGCAACAGAAAAAATGATGGTCATTTCTCAGCATTTTCTCTTCATATCCCTCCTCTGATTGAACACTAATAGCTCAATCATGAGGTAGCGCAAGGTGGTGTAATCCATGTGCTAGGATACTGTGAAAATGCCCATAATATTCCACACTTGCTTCTCTTTTGTAATCTCCTGTGAATGATAGAAATGAAAAGCTGTGTAGTAACACCTTTACCATCCTTCTACCACACTTTACTGTTCAGTGGATTCATCCATGAGGGTGACAGCAGAGCCCTCTGCCCTGCAAAAGAGCAGGATGGGGCTTCAGGAGGTTTTCTAGGCTGTTAGTTTTCAGCTGGCAAGCACAGTGTCTGCGTGGCCTTTGTTGAAGTGACCTGCCTTTTAGTTGCTCTCTCTCCATATTTTTTTGTTGTATCTTTTGTTTACCTATTTAGCTACATTCCTACCTTCCACTTTCTGTAATGAAATGACTGTTGTGTGCATCTCCAATTGCAGGTGGTGTCACTGCTCTCTGTTGGGACCCAATACAGCGAGTTTTATTCTCAGGCAGTTCTGATCATTCCATTATAATGTGGGATATTGGAGGAAGAAAAGGAACAGCCATTGAGCTGCAAGGACATAAGTATGTTAAAAGCCTTTCCTCCTGCTTCTAGGGGTGAAAAGCTAAAGGCAGAAGCCACATCTCAAAACAAACAACCCAAAGGTTGTAGTCTTCACATGCCTCAGGCTTGTATGTGTGACTCCCCATGGTCCATATACAACTGGAACAAGTTGCTTATAGCATGTTTTTCAGCATTAGGCCCACAGGCTGGTTTGAGAGTCTGCAAAGGGCACTGAAGGAAAGCACAATATCTATAGCTGTGAATGCTTTAGTCCAGAGCTTGCACCTTTGTTTGAAAGAGGGGTGTCTTTATGAGAAAAGCTGCAGGGAAATTCTCACTTTTCAGGTGTCAAGGTCTTTTCTTCCCCTAGAGGGAGCATCAGGCTTGGACAATTAATCCCTTTTTCCTCAACACTAACTTTTTCATGCCACTTTACCTACAGCTTGAATTCTAAGTAATGTGTGTCACCCTTAGGGGCCTTCATCATCTCCTCAATGCAAAGAGGCTTCATCTTTGCACAAGCAGACCTCACATTCGTGCAGCTTAGGAGATGTTTTCAAAGAAGAGTAAACCCAGGCTGGGCACTGAGTAGAGATCAGAATGGCTCTAGTTGCAATGATCTAGCCTTTTAATGCTGGCAGTGCAACAAGTTTGTTTCAGTATATTAGTAATGCATATTTGTGGGAATGTATGTCAGACAGGCAAAATCCCACAGTGGTTTTAGTGGCTTCTTACATATTCATGTGTTTCTTTGGAGTGGTGCTGCACTCTGCTTAGCAATTTGGATGTTGGTGAGATTTCAGAGTGGTGCCTATGTTAATTTTGAACTCCCCGTGCTTGATAGTGCTGAAAAAACTCTTCATTAGTTCCTCATTGCTTCATTCCTAGATGTTGCAGTGATTTATGAAAAAAACCCAACCAACTTATACTGCCTTTCTGATAAGAAGATACCTTACCAGGGCTGCGTTTCTGCATCCTCCAGATGTGCCTTCAGAGAGGCTCAGAATTGCAGCTCTCTTCAGGGCTCCCAGAGCAGCTGGCTCCTCCCATCTCAGGGGCAGCAAAAGCAGTTATCATAAATGTCTTTGCTTTTGTAAATACTGCCCAGATGAGCAACACTCTGCTTCTGGTCCCAGTTGCATAACAAAGACTGATGCATCCAATGGATGTAGCGAGGACAGTGAGGAGAGGAAGGGAAATGTGGGCAAACAAGTGGTTTACACTGCTTTACTGTATATTCTGCACCTACTTGTGAGCTATCCAAGATGGTTGATTAGTAACTGTCTTGTTTCTTTTTCAGTGATAAAGTTCAGTCTCTCTCCTATGCTCACCACACTCGGCAGCTCATTTCCTGCGGTGCAGATGGGGGAATCGTCGTCTGGAACATGGATGTTGAGAGGCAGGAGGTAGCTACTTGGTTCTTGTTGATTTGCTCAGAATGTGGAACTTTCGACCTGAATGAGATCATTCCAGGCTTTAAAAATGCTTATTTTTGTTGTTTTTACATGCTCCAGTTGTTATACAGCAATTATGCTGTGCCTCTGATAATACGGTACAGGGGAAGCAGCCTGACAGAAAATGTGTATTAAGTGGGCTGCTAAATGACTCTTACCCTTCACATTACTGCTCCAAAAGACAGACTCTAAGGAGGGTAATGTGAAATGTTCTGCTTTGTTTTTCAGGGCATTATGAGAAATTTTGTCAGTTCAGAGGTGCATAGATGGAATGATAATTATTAGGCATTTTTAACGAAACAAGAAAGCTCTTTGTTATCTCTGAAAACCTGCAGCCCCTGCAACAGGGTTTTTTCCTGTTCTTACTAAAAAGACATTTAGCTAGGGCTTCAATCTCACCTGTTACTCAGTCTTGCTTCCCTCTGGTGTAACCATGTCAAAGTGGGGTAAACAATGACTTTGCCAGTCCAGACAGTAAGATTTCACCTACGCTCTCCTAATTGCTTTTGTGCTGTGCAGCCAATAAATGTCAGTGGGTGCAAAAATGAACCCCAGGTCTCTGGCACTGTGGAAGCAGCCTCCGCTCAGCAATTTCTGAGCCCTGACTCAGAGAGGGGGAGCAAGAGCTGTGCTGGTGAGTCAGGCACCAACCCTGCTTGGCAGTGTGGCAAATCCTGGCAACACGAATCATGGCAAACCCCTGCCCTGTTCCTGGGGAGGGGGGCATGTGTGCACCCCAAGTCTGGACAGGGACAACTGTCCACTGTTAACTGTCAGCCACAAAGTATTCTCCACTGTCAACTACGTCCCTGACAAATTTCTGCTGGACACTTCTACGCTGCTGACTCTGTGCTGGGACCACTCTGTGCAGATCTGCAGGTGGTGCATGGATCTGCAGGTGGTGCATGGATCTGCAGATGATGCATGGTTCTGCACATCTCCCTGCTCCATGTCTCCCCAGTGCAGTGCCAGTCCTTCCCACTGTAAGGCATCACCGTGCTGCTGGTCCCCCCTGGCACAGGGAGCTCCACAAAGCCTTTGAACATTGAATCATAGAATCCTAGAATCCTAGGGGTTGGAAGGGACCTCGAAAGATCATCTAGTCCAACCCCCCCTGCCAGAGCAGGGCCCCCTAGAGTACATCGCCTAGGAACGTGTCCAGGCGGGTTTTGAATGTCTCCAATGAAGGAGACTCCACAACCCCCCTGGGCAGCCTGTTCCAGGGCTCCGTCACCTTTACAGTAAAAAAATTTTTTCTGATATTCAATTTGAACCTCCTATGCTCCAATTTACACCCATTACCCCTTGTCCTATCACTGGTCACCACTGATTGGTGGTGGGTGATTGGTGGGTGCTCTGTGTGCTTAACAGTGAGGGTCTCTCATGGGGGTGAGTGGTGGGGAAGGCAGGGAGAGAAGCTGAACACCTGAGCACTGCCATTTTGTCATACAAGCCTTGCCATTTCGAAATACAAAAATTAAAATTGTGGCCAGCATAAGCACAGCCAGATAATGTGGAAGCAGGATGGAAGGTGGGTGGAGGGAATGACAGGAGGATTTTGCTTGGGAAGCTGGGGAGCAAGCAGCTGCTCTGTTGCAGGGAGTACCTGTGGGATGATGCTGCACAGCAGGGAGGTGTGTGGCACCAGTTCCCAGTCCTCATAGAGCTGCCCAGTTGAGAGTCAGCAGTATAGAAGCATCAGGGAGAGAGCTGGCAGTGGACAACTGGTGGCAGACAGCTGTCCTAGACCCCCCTCCCATGTCCCCACACTGGGTAGCTTTGGGCAAAGCTTTTGGCAGCGTGGGGTTTTCAGCAGCTTTGATGGTTTGCTTCAAGGGTTTTTGCCTTCCTGGGTTGTAGGAGTCTCCCTGGAGCTAGGAGAAAAGCTAACTGGAAAATCGGATTAAAAAACTGATCCAGGCCTAGGCAGGAACTGAGCTCCCTTTTTAATGTGAATTAGCATTCCAGTTGGCTCTCTTTAATTACTAATCTAATGGCCAATTATGTCATCAGCTCCAAAAGTGAGATGAAAGAGGAGCAATTTCCTTCTTCCCAACAGATGTTTCCTTTTTGCTGCAACTCAAACTTCCAGAAATGAAAAATTTTATTTATTCACTCTCTTCAGAAGGCTACAGTAAGGGTTAAGAGTGTCTTGTCACAAAACAGCTGGCAAGTCTGTGAGAGGTCTGGTTTAAAAACTGAAGGTGACATATAATTAGCTAAATTTAGAAGGTTTAGCAGCAGGTCTGACTATGGCTATGTGAGCTTGTTCATTTTATCAGTATTGCAATAACATGTTCATGGTGCTAAACCACTCCCAAGACAGTAGCCTTTGAGATTTTAATACCACACCTTGGTTTGGGATCCTAGAGTGTTTTCTTCTGGATTTTGACTTTGGTATTTTTGCCCATAGTTAAAGGTTTTCTCCCTGTGATATGTGCTCAGTACTCACTTTGATGCTGGCAGATTTTCCCACAAGTCTGAGATTTCATTAGAATGAATTAAGCCATTGTAGACCTTGACTCTTTATTTAATCTCTGTTTTTAAAAAGCTGTGAGAAGACAACATCTGAAAGATGCCAGAAGCTGTGTTTCTGTTTGACTACAAAGCACTTACTTGTCACAAGCAAAATGTCTTCATCTATAGTGTTCAGATGCTTAAGAGATTAAAACTTATACACACAAATGCAAATCTGTAGGCATTAAACAGAAAGCCTGTTGTGAGTAGAAGAGACAAGGATTTTCCCTGGCACAATGAGCTGCCTTCAAAGTCACTGGCAGAGAAGCTGAAGCAGACAGTTGCTGTATTGCTGGAGGTCAAAGCTATCCTGGGAGCTGAGGGTGTCCATCAGCCTTACCTTAACTTTGCCTGGCTTTTATATCACTTTTAATTCTTAATCTCAGCTGTATTTCCTGCCATTTGAAATTGCAGCATGTGAGAAGCCATTGGCTGTGCTAAGCCAACTGAAATTTGTCAATAGTGTGTTCTTACAAAGTATTAAACATTATTTGGTGTTTATTTAATTTCATGGGGTGGGTGGGGCTGTTGGGGGTGTGTTGTAGTGCTGCCAAAGCAGTGGTGGCAGGGATGGGATGGGATGGGATGGGATGGGATGGGATGGGATGGGATGGGATGGGATGGGATGGGACGGGATGGCCTGGTCTGCATGGTCGTGCCCCACTTGAGGGCTGAACATGAGCCAGCAGTGTGCCCAGGTGGCCAAGAAGGCCAATGGCATCCTGGCCTGTATCAGGAACAGCGTGGCCAGCAGGTCCAGGGAAGTGATTCTGCCCCTGTACTCAGTGCTGCTGAGGCCACACCTGGAGTCCTGTGTCCAGTTCTGGGCCCCTCAGTTCAGGAAGGATATCGAGGTCCTGGAGCAGGTCCAAAGGAGGGCAACCAGGCTGGTGAAGGGACTCCAGCACAGATCCTATGAGGAGAGGCTGAGGGAGCTGGGGCTGTTCAGCCTGGAGAAGAGGAGGCTCAGGGGAGACCTCATCACTCTCTACAACTCCCTGAAAGGAGGGGGTAGCCAGGGGGGGGTTGGTCTCTTTTCCCAGGCAACTCTCAGCAAGACAAGAGGGCACGGTCTCAAGTTGTGCCGGGGGAGGTTTAGGTTGGATATTGGAAAGAATTTCTTTACTGAGAGGGTGATCAGGCATTGGAATGGGCTGCCCAGGGAAGTGGTGGATTCTCCATCCCTGGAGATATTTAAAAAGAGACTGGATGTGGCACTCAGTGCCATGGGCTGGGAACTGCAGTGGTAGTGGATCAAGGGCTGAACTTGATGATCTCTGAGGTCCCTTCCAACCCAGCCAATTCTATGATGATTCTGTGGGACAGACCTCCTTGCTGTGGGCTGAGCTCCTGGAGAGGGGGAGGCAAGAGGACGAGAAGGCACCTGCTGGGAAGGACAGGCAGACAGAGAGAGGGGTCAAGAACCAAGAGTCCTGAGTCTTATGTCTCCAGGAGGATTTCCTAAACATTGTGGGGAGATGCACTGCATATCCCCCAGCAGTTCAGTTGAAGTGTTGGGGGACTCAAATGTAAGGGAGGAGATCAGCTGCCCCCTCTGTTTGCCCCTCTGCTGCTTCAGGTGTTTCTGGAGCTTTTACAGGATCTGGTAAGAGTTGCTTCCTCACAGGGTGTCTGATCCATGCTATTCTGATAGCAAAACCCAGCTGCAGGAGAGAGAAGTGCCTTGAATATTTTCTTTCTTTTCTTTAAGTCTTCTCTACCTGCTTCACCCCCAGCTTGAGCACAAAGCTGCATGTTATGCTAGGAAAGAGAAGACCTTCATCTTTGTGTGAAAGCAGGGAAAAGAAATGGTTTGGGGTTTAGGTTTGTTCAGGTCAATTTCACCTCTCTCACCCCTATGTGTGATCTGTAATACAGACACCTCTGACAGCAGGAACACCTTTTACAGTATTAAATAAATAAATAAATAAATAATAAAAGCACATCAGCATTTCAGGTACCTTCCCTTTCCATACAAATGAGTTGCTTGACTATTGGAAATACTAATTGTACCCCATCCCCACCAGAGGCAGTAGCAGATGGTAAATGCTCTCCAGACAAGACAGGACAGAATATTGTAAAATGCTTAATTCCAGATTTAGAGAGGTGGGGGAGGTTTTTTTATTCCTGGGTTATTCTTACGGTCTTATAATCAAACTCTGTTTCAAGATTTGAGTGAGATGATTTCTTCCTGTGTCCTTCAAGGCTCAGAGCTGGGCCAAAAAAACCAACCCAGTGAACAGTCAAAATGGCATCTTGTGAAAATGGTGATTTTTAATTAAATTGAGTTGTCCACATTACTGCACCCCAATACATCTTTCTTGTTCTGTCTGTGGGCTCTGTTGGAAGCCTTTCTGTTTGTTGCTCACTCCTAATTTGTGTTTTGTGTGTGTTGCAGACCCCAGAGTGGCTGGATAGTGACTCCTGCCAAAAATGTGACCAACCTTTCTTCTGGAACTTCAAGCAAATGTGGGACAGTAAGAAAATAGGCCTCAGGCAGGTTCGTATGCATCCTTTGCTGTCTTAACAGGCTGCAATTAGGCTTTTCTCTCAAAATAGATCACAGTAACATTTTTTTCCCTAAAGCCCTAAGAACTTGCACTTTGTTCTTCCACAAAGTGCTCAATAATGAGACAGTGGGCTCCCCTCAGATGAAGCTTGGTTTCCTGATGAACTTACTTATCTTTTATTCTATTTTTTCTTTTTTTTATTTCTTGTTGTTGTTGTTGTTGGTTTGGTTGGTTGGTTGTTTTTTGTTTGTTTGCTTTTTGTTTGGGTTTTTTTGTTTGTTTGTTTTGTTTCATTTTGTTATTTCTTTTTCTTCCCCCAGCCAATCCCAGTAGCAAATGCATATAATGAGCCTTGGGCTGAGCAGATTGGTTTTGGACCTTCCATGGCTTTAGCCTTGAGAGATTTTACTTATTGTTAGCTAAATGTGTTGCAGAAAGAAATCTGCAGCTGATTTTTGGAACTGCATAAACCAAAGCTGTTTTCAATGATCCTGAGTAAACATCTGTAACTGCTCAGGCTGTGTTGGTGAGGGCTTATTGGAGTGCCTGGAACAAACCACTCTGTTTTCCTGCCCAGCAGGAGAGGGCTGCACATCTCAGATTTTTGGGAGAGGGATGTAAAGATGATGAAAGGGATGTACCTGTGAAGCTTGGAGAAGTTGAGTGTATGTGACAAAGCTGAGCTCATCACCAGAAAGCCCCTGACCTGTGGCTGGCAAGCCACCCTCTGGGTCCTACACAGCCAGAGCATGAGAAAACAGCCAAGGCTGGTGGCACCAAAATGCAGAAGCATTGGTGCTTCTGGGGCAGAAAATGGCCAAAGATGTTGACTCAGATGAATAGTTGGTAGATGTCTGTACTTAGAAGCTGGAATGGGACTAGAGAGTGACACTGGGATAATGTAGATCTCTCCTACCTCAACCTAGAGATGTCTTAACATGTCGTGTGCTGCTGAGCAAGGGTGTCATCCCCTACACCCCCAAAATGAGACTCCCCTGTTCAGGGGTAATTCCAGCTCTTAGCCCTGTGGCAGCTGGCTGGCTGGCAGGGACACATCTTCTGGGTGTATAACGTGACTCTTTGTCCTGTTCTCCCATCTCAAGCTGTACCAATGAAAATGTCAGCTTGGACTTGCTTCTTCTCTCTTCTACCCTGCTGAAGACCCCCTGTAACTCTGGCCATGCTCAGTGTAGAAGCCCTGGCCCACAGCTACATTCACAGATGTCAAGTGATGGAGGCAGCAACAATTTGCTGAGTAGTGTATGATGCCACCCTGGAGCTAGGGAGAGAGGCAGAAACCACCTAACCTGGGTAGTGCTCTACCTCCACTTCCTAGTGTCTGTGCTAGTGATCAGCTGCTGCTTGCACCAGGTAGTGGAAGAGGGGAAAAAAAGTAAGATTTCCCTCCCCCTTGCCTTTTATTCTGAAGGCCTTGTCTGTTTTCCTTCATCTTCCTTCGGAATCACTTTCCTGCTTGCTGCAGCTTCTGCTGGGTCTTGCTGGAGTGAGATGGTAGAACCAGTGGGACCCAGACAACGAGCTGGGTTTGTTGCTGAAGGTGTCTTTCCATGTCTTGTCTCCTACAGCACCACTGCAGGAAATGTGGGAAAGCTGTGTGTGGCAAATGCAGCTCCAAGCGCTCCTCCATCCCTCTGATGGGCTTCGAGTTCGAAGTGAGGGTCTGTGACAGCTGCCACGAGTCTATAACAGATGAAGAGTAAGTGTGGGCACTGAGCCAGTTTGCACTGGAGGGAGAGGGGCAAAACTGCATCCAGGAGGGCCTGGGTGGATGCAAAGCTCCAGGAGCAGCACAGAAGGGTGGTCTCTGGGCTCTTCCAGCAGGATAAGCCTCTGTGGTGCCCACCAGAACAGGAGGGAGGGAGTGGCTTCCAGCCCTGCTCCTCTCATGTCATAGAGGCCTCAAGGTGGAGTTCACGGAGAGGCTGCTGTACTCAAGACTTTGCAGAAGCACTCAAATGCTTGTTGCCTCAACAGAGAACACTGGGGCAAAATTCTGCAGTCTCCCAAACCTTGCTGATTCCTGGCTCTCTTCCCTCAGGCGGGCACCCACAGCCACTTTCCATGACAGCAAGCACAACATCGTGCACGTACACTTCGATGCCACCAGGGGATGGCTGCTGACCTCGGGGACAGACAAGGTTATAAAGGTAAGAGCAAGGAGATTGCTTCTAGCTCCTGAGTTTCATTTCCCCTTTCTCTCTCGTGGGGTTCCAGGTATGTCCTACCTGCTTTCTTCCCCCCTGCAACCTTTCACTGGTGGAATTCTGCCCAATAGGGACCAAGAAGCTCTTGGTCTGTAAAGGTATTGCCTGAAAGGGCTGTGACAGCTGCTCTCTGTGGCTTTTCCTCTGGGAAGACAAACTGTATCTCAACATGGTGAATCTTTGTGTGGCTAGGTGAATAAATAGATCATATATACATACATAAAGCTTATAACAAAGCTTGAATAATGTCTTAACTCACAATGTGTTATGACTATGCTAATCACAGAATCACAGATCATTCAAGTTAGCAACATAGGGTGGGTTTTTTGGCTTCTCTGAAGGCCAGCTGTGTATCTGGCTTATATGGCTAAAGCACAGTGATATACAGAATGTTATTTGGTTACCCTCTACCAGGCTGATGTGAGTGCTGGCAAATGGAATAAAACTTTATCAGACTTGCTGCATACATGTAGCTTCTCTTAAGCCAAAAAAAAAAAAAAAAAAAAAGGTTCAGAAAAAGGTTCAGAGTATTTAGAGAAGACATTTTATTACCATTTGCCATTGTTCACTATATTGTCATATTTTATTGTATTAACAGCTGTGGGATATGACACCAGTAGTGTCTTGATGGTACATCAGTGGAACTTGAAAGGTGATATGTACAGAAGAAACAGATTTCCTAACCCTAATCAGACAGCAGAAGACAGGCAAGGCTGGCTGCAGTGGCAGATGAGAAAGGAACGAATGTGTTTACAACGATTTTATGATCTCTGCTTGATCAAGGCTGAACATTTGCACGAAGACTCTTTCCACTTATTCTCAAAATATACAAGAAGGTATTTTTTTAACTAATGGTTTGTACGATCTGACTTCGGTTGTCTTGAGTTTGTTTGGAACATCCGTGTGCAGCCCAGTTTTTCAGTTTCTGCATTTCACTGTGTCAGGATGTTTGCTGCTTTGTACCGAGGGTTCTCGGGTTGTGTCTTACCATGTGAGTGTTCAGTCACTGCCTCTCCCCACAGTGAGTACCCAGTGATTTGGGGTGTTTCAGCTGACCAGGCTCTCTGCAGTGGCTGAACTCCAGGCACGGTGTTGTGTGTCCTCCGGGTGTGCCACTGGGGAGCTGAGGGACTACTGCAATTCCTAAAAGGGCTCTACTATCTGCTTGTCCTAACAAACATCACCTGGAGGGCATTGTGTTGGTTTGAAGCAGCTAAAATCCAGCTTCCTGCCTCTTTCCTTCTCTACAAGTTGCAAAGCCAGGGGACAAGGTTGCTTAGCAACAAATTTCTACAAAAACTGAAATAGTTTTCCATCTCAGAGCATTGCAAGGAGCACACAGACCCATTTGAGTTTGATGAGGCTGGCAGGCTAATTAAAAATAAATTATTGGCAACAGGAACTTTTGGTAGTGTGTGCATGGGCAGGGGGAGGGTGGGGAGGGGGGTATGGACCTAATATTGGTCTAGGTCTGAAAAGTCTGGTTTATCTCTACCTCTACCTTGAGCAGCAACATTTCAGCATTTATACCTGTCTGTGTTGTTGATGATGAATTTGATTTTCCTGTTTTCCATAGGATTAGTCATATTTATTTTTTTAAAATGCTGATGGTTTTTATTAATTTCCACTACAGAGCAGAAACTGATATTGCTGAATGATGCCCATTGTCCTGTTGTCATATTTTACGGTTTCTTGTAAAAATAAAAAAAGTATTTAAAAACCTGGATTGACCAAAATTACCTTTTAAAAAGGGCATTGTCAAGGTGAATAAAAAAAAAAAAAAAAAGCCCTTTTTCCCCAAAGGGATCTTATCTGAAGTGTCAACTCTAATCCAGTTCACTTTTTAGCATGCTATTGCTGATAAACTTGGAAACTGGTGTGGAGAATGGAACTGCAGACCAGACCTAGGGCTCTCCTGTACCTGCTGTTCAAGCAAGGCCTCGTGCTCTGCAGCTGCTGTCACACAGGTGCTCTGTCTTGCCCCATTTTGAACTTTACTTTTCCCCTCCAGAGTGGGGAAGCCATGGTATTTCCCACTACAGAGCACATTGCTACTTAGAGAAGCCTGGTGTTTTCCTTTAAGTGATAATGCCAAAAGAAAATAAATCTCTTCCTTTGTTTGCCTGGCAGTAATTCACTTTTGAGGAACCACATAAGTCAGCACAATCCAGAGCATTAATTCTTGACCAGTGAGCTGCTGCAGTAAAGACTGAGTGGACTTCCATGTGCATGTTGCAGGATTTTCAAGGAAAATGTATTTTCAGGGAAAATTCTCTTTTTAAACATCCTATAAAATGTACTTAATCATTTTGCATTCATGTTCTTTGAAATGATGCTACCTTGGCTTTCCTGGTCATACAGCCTGTTGTTGGTTCCCCTGAAGGCAGCATATTTTAAAGCATATTTTGAAACATGATTCACACAGCACTGAAAACATTCTTTTTCCAGCTTGAATGTTTTTTGGTTTTTTTTTCCTAAGTCCTCCCACTTTCTCTCCTGGAAGCTAGATGCTTGTTTCCTCTTGGAAGGCTTTTCATTACACCTTTGTGCCTGTTTTCTGGTGAGTGGAGTGGTTTTGGCTGACAAAGCCATGCAAGATGAGCAAGTTGCCTGCCAATATTTCATTCCAGCTGGAGAAGTCGTATGAAACTTTACTGGACTGCACTGTTCCACATTACCTTGGGCTCAGGGCCTTTTGGCTGAAGACCTGACTTGCTTTGCTGTGCAGAGTCTCTCATGATGGCAGCAACAGGGGAGCACCAAAGTGAGCATAAATCACTGTTCTGTGCCCTGTTCTTGAGCAGAAGTTGTGCTTGCAAGAAGCCTGGGACCCCACTGAGAATTCTGCTCGTGCTGATGGAGCAGCAGAGTCAGCAAGCTGAGGATCTGCCCCTGAGTCAATTCCTGGTCCTTTGGAACACGTAACATTCACACAGAGGTGAGGAACTGAATCCAAAGGAGTCTGAATTTGGGAGTGAGGTGAGTTTGGACTGCTTTGCAGTGAACTCTTGCCCACATCCTCTTCTCTTCTGAGCAGTTGTGGGTTTAGTGTTGTGTATGGGTGAATGTTGAGTATACAAATTCATTCTGCAAAACTTCTGACTAAACTACCTGCAAGGTTATCAGAATTTAACCTGAACATTCCCTTATCTTAAAGTCTCAGGACAGACTGCTCTTGCTTAGAAAAGTGATACAAGCTGAAAGTGAAGCTGGTGGAGAAGGGGAAGTGTGTCCCTTTTTTATGACTTTTAGAGCTGTACTTAGAGATATGAAGGGAAAATGGGTGTCACTAATTTAAGCAATAATTCCTTTACCTCCCAAATGAAGCCAGGACTTTATGCTGGTCAAGGTACAAAGCCTGCCCTCCTGTTCTGATGTGTTAGGGTAAGAGACTCAATTTCTTCTGCCTCCTAGCTCAACACAAAAAGGGATCCCTGTTGCCTGGTCCTTTTACTTTCATTTTAGCTTCTGAATAACAAATCCGAGCTATTTTTATGGATTGCATTATTGGGGATGGGAGCTGGGGTGCTTTTTGGTACAAATGTAACTGTGCAGCACCCCCCACACACTCACCCACACACAAACAAAGCCAAGTCCCTTCTCAGGGCTGCTGCAGTGCCGGCCTCTAGTGGTGCCGGGGGGTGTACAAACAGTGCTGGGCTTCCTCTGCCCCTCACTTTAGAAAACTGCTTTTCATTTATGCCCTAACCAGTGTTTGCTTTGGGGAAGAAGCAGTGTTCCTCACAGCATCTGCCTGCTGGTCTTGGTTTTAAAATGAGCAGTACCTGAAGCTTTTAGGGGCTGGGGCAGGCGCTGTTCGCACACAAGGTGCCTGAGCAGAGGATTGGAGCCACTCGTGTTCCAGGTTGTCTGAAAAAAGGTCAACCTCAGCACCAAACTTGAGGTTTTTAACCTGAAAATACTTAAGTAAAGGGAAAAGCATGTGGGCAACTTCTTGACAGAATAATCCTGGAAGAGGACATCAGTGTGCTGAGCTGTTAGCACTCCTGTCTGTCTAGAGCTGCTCTTTCTAGGTGAAGCCCAGGTGACCTCCCCACCTGAATGTCAGCACAGTGACTCTTAGCACATCAGAGGTGACTGCTGACTGAGAGGGTGCCATGAGTACCTCCAATACTGGGAAAAAGAGGGATGTGTTCCATCTGCATGGGACTGGTTGCTGATAAAAAGGTGGATGGCTGGACGTTCAGTTGTTCCTGATCCAAAAAACAGGGTATGGGAAAAAAGTTTGCTTTAAAGCTGCTGAGAAAATCACTGTTAGAGAGGAATATGTAAAGTTTTTTCCCAGTTGTGTCCAATTCAAGGCTCCCCAGTGCAAGAGAGAGATGAAGCTACTGTGTGGAGTCCAGCAAAGATGATGATGGTGTTGGAGCCCCTCTCCTGCCAGGAAAGGCTGTGAGAGCTGGGACTGCTCAGCCTAGAGAAGAGAAGGCCCAGGGGGGATCTCGTCCATGTGTATAAACACCTGAAGGGAGGGTGCACAGAGGACACAGCCAGGCTCTGCCAGTGACAGGAGAAGAAAAAATGGGCACATGCTGAAACACAGGAGGTTTCCCCTGAACATCAAGAACACATTTCCACTGTGAGGGTGACAGCACTGGCACAGGCTGCACAGGGTTTGTGGATTCTCCATCCTTGGTGACATTCAGAAACCTTTTAGACATGGTCCTGGGCAATGGGCTTTAGGTAGGAAGTTTGGACTAGATGGCTGCCAGAGGTGCTGCCCAACCTGAACTAATTGGAAATTGGAAGATTGGAAAATTAAGAAAAAAAAGATGGATCTTACTTTAAATCTAATATAAAAGGCTACCAACACATTAATGAACACTACATAGGTTTGTCCTTGATGTTCCAGATAGGACTGGGGTAAGACCAACCAACATTCTGTTTTGTACCACACAGGAAACAGGCCTACAGTGTGTGGTTTTGCAGGGCCATGCCATTTCCAGGAGATCAGATGGAACACTTGTTAGATTTTGTTTCTATATGTAACAATGATAAGCAACAATAACAACAAACTCGGTGCTTTTTCCAGGATGGATTAGTGCACAAACTCCCTTCAGCATCAACCTCTTGTGTAATACTGGTGAAGAACCAGATCTTTCTCTTCAAAACTGCATATGACATTTGGCAAGAAGTCTTTGCTCTTCAGAAGAAAAAAGTGGTCCTCCATTTGTCAATAACCCGAAATTCTGAAATATGAGTTTAAGATTAAATCTGTGTGGTCACATGTGGCTTTTGATTGCATTTTCCCAGTTTGGGGGATTTTCCCTTGTGGCAACTTTTTAGCCATCTCTGAAATTCTGTGTCCTGCAGGACAACATTATGTTGCTAAGAACAGAAAGAGGCTGAATTCAGAGGCATTGAAATTGGTGCCATGCGGGGACATCGAACTCAAAACAAAATAAACACAAGAGAGCAGAGTCTACTGGCAAAGTCTTAGCGAGGAAAAGATGCCAAAAGAGCATTAAAAAAAAAAAAAAAAAAAAAGGCAAGCCATTAGTGTAGAAAATAAATATTCATCAGAGCTGTACAAAGCCAAACCATCCCCTGTCCCTGAGCACTGTAAGCTGCCCAGCAGTCCTGTCAGGATTCAGAAGCCATGAGGAGTATAAAGTTGTTCTAGTGAAGGGAGATGGAGTCTATGAAGATCTGACTTAATTTTCTTCTTCAGTTTAATTGCCCAAATGGTATTTATCTGCCTCACGTAGAGCTGGGAGGAATGCAGTATATGGGGCAGCACTTTGTGTTTAAATAATGGGATTGTCACCATTGAGATGGTGCCAAGAGGTGTTAACCCTTATACAGATACAGGTTTTACCATTCTGCAGTTACTTGTTCCTCAGACACTAAATAACATTAATTTATTAAAGGTTTTATCACCTTTCCATTTTCCAGGTTAGTTTACAGAGTTTTTTTTCATTCCTGTTCACTGTATTCAGCACCTTTGCAAATACCAGCCAATTATGCACATTTTTACAACAGCTCATGGCTTCTCTCAGATGTGGAAGACCTGTTAATTAACACCTCCACCTCAATAGAAAATTATGTGGGGTTGCCACCACCAAATAGCCAAGAAAATTTTAGAAAAAAATGAATATGTGAACCCGATTCATCTTTGTCATCACCACTAGTTTCAAATTAGTTTCTTGAAGTTTCCACCATGCTGTCTGATGGTGAGTAAAATATATTCCTTATCCTCCTACTCTGCCTGGAGCCAAGACCATAGTTTCCTGGGCTACAGTTTGGGGTAAAACTAATTAACTCTGCCTTGGGGACTGAAGTTTTCTTGCTCTGTGCCCAGGCAGTGCTATAGCCAAGGGAGAAGTCCAGCTGCAGTTATGCTTTAAGACCAGAGTGACTGAACAAAAAGCCACATCTTGATAAAACCTGTCTATCAGGCACTTGCTCCATGAAATTATTACTTCAGAAAAGCTGATTTTATTCCCTAGTTAAAACACATGCTTTAGTTTTCCAACACTGCTCCTGACTCTGCTTGATAAGTTCACCACACTGACCAATATCTTGTGGGTTTCACTTTCTTTCAGAATAGAGGAATTTTTCAGTGTTTTCTAGGAATATTGCTCAGCAATTTGCCCATCTTTTCCTCTCATATTTTGTAACATGTTCCAGTTCTGTTCTACTATGTAAATATCTCCAACATAACTGAATAAATTGTGCTGGTTTAACCCCACTAAGCCAATTTCTATCAGCTTCTGGCTATTACTTTTTCCTTCTCTATTTGTGCACTGATTTGTACTGAAGAATTGGGGTTACTGAGTTTTCATCTTGCTCATCTACCTGTCCTGGCACTTGGCATAACACTGACAATTGTGTGGGTGTGCAGGGCCATTCCTTTGCCATGACAAATCCTGACTCTGGCTGCCTGGCAGTGGGGGAGCAGCCAAGGGAAGATGGGTGTTTGGGCAGTGAGGGAATTGCAGTTCTCTGACAGCTCCCACGTGAGGGATTCACAGAGGGAAAGCAAAGGGAAGATGCTCACGAGGAAGATTTTACCACCAAGGAAATCTCCACTTCCTGGGAGCTGCCCACCGTTTGCACCAGTGCAGGTTTCACACTTTTTCCTCTGTTCCAGCAACATTTTTATGTGTGAAATACCTCTGCCACTGCTGGCACTGCAAAGGGTGGAGTTGTTTCTCACCATGGTAGGCTGAAAACCTGGCCTGCTGAAACCTTTGGCTAGGCTGGCACTGTGTCTCCTTGAAAGGCTGTGCATCACCTTTTGTCTTGAGAAAGAATAAGTTTCCTTCAGATGAGCAAATCATTTTTCCAACGTTTATCTGATGGCTCCCTCTAGAGAAGGAAAATAAATACTGACCTACTTCACAAACTGAAGCTCTTGAATTTGGTCACTTTTAGCTGCAGAAGTGTTTTTGTTACACTTGCTCCCCGTCAGACTCCTTGTCTTTTCAATGCCTTTTTTTCTCTCATTGTCTAGATGAGTGCTGTGAGGATGGCTGCAGGAAGAGAGTTTTCTTGTCATCTTATTTGAATTACAAAATTACCTCCTGTAAGCAGTAGGTGGGTCTGCCCAAAGGCACCCGGAACACTTCACTCAACAAAAAAAGGGATGAAGTCTGATAGATAGACAGGAAAATACTCTCAGCTGAGCCAGGAGAGAGCTGAAGCTTCCTGCTGCCAGCCAGAGGAGTGGATGGATGTTGTCCAGCTCTAATTTTAGATAAGCAGGATCTGGTGTCATGAGAAGAGGAGTGTGAGGCAGCAACACTCACATGGAATGAACGTAGGACACAGGCAAAAGGAACTTAGGGATTAAAATAGTTCACAGCTGTAATTCACTGGAGTCAGTGACCACCAGGTTGTTCTCTGAAAGAGTAACTCAATCTTCACTTTCAGCTCACTGAGTCAAACAACAGTTACTGAAAACTTGTACTGCTCCTACTGCTATGGTTTTAAAAACGCTCTGTTATTCCAAAACCACAATTAGTTATTGAACTGAAAATTGAAATGTCTGGCCCAGGGCTATGTCCCACTGAAAACATTGGTTACACAGAGGTTTTTCAGCACTGGCTTAAGTCTGCTTACAGTGAAGTCTGTAGGAAAACTCCCCTCTTTGAGCCTAGGCAGGGCATGTCCAGTATCCTGAGTTTTGTTTAACAGGAAGGAGTGGCCCTGCTTCCATCTTGTTCCCAGTGAGTGGAACTGTGGAGAGCCCAAAAGCTGGTGGGAGTGTTGGTGTAAATGCCAACAGCCAGCAGTTGCAGTTCACTCCAAAGTGTATACAGGAATGCCAAAGGCAGCAAACAGTTGTTTATACCTTTACTCAACCACAGGCTGCTGGGGTTTTTTTGTTTTTCACAAAGCCTTATGAAAAGAGAAAATGCAGTTCACAAAATCATCTGGTATCTGTTACACTGACCTAAAATCTTCAAGACAGAGAAACATTTCAGTGTCTCCTGCGTTGCTGCAGTCAGTCCCACTGCACTGCTGATGGGCTGGGCCTTTCCAATAGGACATGGGGAAATGATTCTGCACATGGCCTGGCACATTGGGTTCCTCTCCCTGCAAAATCCCCAAGAGCAAAAACCTCCTGACTAGCTAACTTCATAAAATGAATGAAAAATACCCAAGCCTTCAGAAAGTGAAAAACAACTGAGGTCAGAGTCTTTAGCAGCAGTAGAAAGATACAGGAAAACAAAAACTACATCCAGTAAATCACTGTGAAAAAGCCTTTCTGCTCTCTACTGATTTACAGTGAGAATCCCAATGAGTAACTCAAACGTCCACAGGTCAGGTAAGATGAATCCCATCTTCCAAATAAAATGCTCACATCAGAAAGTGAACTTCTCCTTTAAAACCTGTGCACCTCAGTGCTCCCTTCCCCCTCTTAATCCACTCATAATGATAAAGCAATTCCCTTTGACCCATCACAGGAACAGCAAACACTTACAGCTTAGCATGTTGTTTCTTTTCATCCTTGGAGTCATGCAGCCATTCCTCCACTGGATCCAACCATGCCTGGGTGCAGTTTGTGTTGAAACCTCCTACTCCATGGTGCCTTGACATGAACACTATCACATTCAGCCCTGGCTCCATAGAGTAATGTGGAAAGCATTTGGCAGCATTCCTAAATTCTTGCTGTTCAAACATGAGGAAGCAGATCACTTTTGCATACCAGCACTGATTTATAGAAACAAAAGGCCATGAGGAATCCTCCCATTTAAACCAAGCAGGAAATGCAAAAGTTCCTGCATTCCCGGGTAGAGGTTTGAGCCCAGTCCCCCCCACGCAGTGAAGGAAGCCACCAACCTGTCAAATACACTGCTGTTTAAGCATTGTTTAAAAACATTTACCACTTCTTTCCTGAAGCCTTTCATGAGGGCCACTGAAGGGATAAACCTCTGCATTCCTCTATGCTGAGAGTTTTAAAAGATGTAACTTCACAAAGCTTTGGCTTTTATTTTAATTTCCAATTTTTCTTCCAATCAGAGAACACAGCCTTATTGTCTTGAGACAGCTGGTGCATATTTACAGTGGGAGAGACTCTCAGCAGCATAAAAAAAAAAATATGGTTGCAGGCATCACTCTCCCCCATGATGAGAACACCTGAACACAATTTATTTTTGACAGGCCTATGGCATCCTACCTCTCCTCAACAGCAGCTCCACTACAGCACCCTTACTGTGCAATTAGAAACATTGTGGTTACTAAGTTCCTGGAGAAGTGGGTTTAAACTTCTGGGAGAACTCTTCCAGAACCTCCATTAGCTTTTCCTCATCCTCTGGTGGACTGTGAGTGCTTGCCAGGGGTAAGTGTGTAGAGACTGGTTGCCTGTCTGGAAGAAAAAAAAAAAAAAAATTAAATCCTTACAGATACACTATAGGAGTTGGAATCAACGATTTTTATGGGTCCCTTCCAACTTGAGACACAACATGATTCTACATTTTAGTTACCTTTCCCAGCACAAAGGAGATTTTTCTGCTAGGCAATACACTTCCCAAACATAGCTTATGGTCTTGGTGCCAGGAATCATCTTTCAGATGGCCATACACAATGTTAGTTAAGTGTATTTCCCAAACCAGAAATTAAACTAATTTTGTTTATATTCTGGAACTAGACTGACCTGTCCTTTTGCACAGTATCATAGAATCATAGAATCCTAGGGGTTGGAAGGGACCTCGAAAGATCATCTAGTCCAACCCCCCCCTGCCAGAGCAGGGCCCCCTAGAGTACATCGCCTAGGAACGTGTCCAGGCGGGTTTTGAATGTCTCCAGTGAAGGAGACTCCACAACCCCCCTGGGCAGCCTGTTCCAGGGCTCCATCACCCTTACAGTAAAAAAATTTTTTCTGATATTCAACTTGAACCTCCTATGCTCCAATTTACACCCATTACCCCTTGTCCTATCACTGGTCACCACTGAGAAAAGCCTAACTCCATCTCCCTGACACTCACCCCTTACATATTTGAAAACATTGATGAGGTCACCTCTCAGTCTCCTTTTCTCCAAACTAAAGAGACCCAGCTCCCTCAGCCTTTCCTCATAAGGGAGATGTTCCACTCCCTTCAGACTGTGGAGCAAGAGACCTCACTTGCAGCTAGGCCAGGACAGATAAAGGAAGGTCTTCCTGCAGGGTTATTCCTGCCCTCTGTCACCAGCACAGCTCTTGTAGACAAAGACCAATAACTTGAAATCATTGCTGCAGGCAGAGGTTGCTTTGTCAGCATGAGACAGGGTTTTTCCCTGCCTCCTGGATAATGTTTCTACTGCAACAGAAATTCCCAAGCTGGAACTTTGTAGTTTGGCTTGTATCTTAAAATGCTTACTTGCATCCTTAATGGTTAAATTCCATTTGCTAAAGAACTTAGGCTAATTGCTCAGTCACAATAAATAATATGTATTCAACATAAAGATGCCTGACCAAATTTGCTCAATTTGATGCTCTGATTGAGATTTGGTTTTCCAAATCTCATACTCCTCACTTGCTCTGTGCAAACACTGTCCATTTTAAGGGATTTTTCACTCCCCCCAGAAAAGGTACCTAGAGCCTAGGAACCTTATGACAGTGCTCTCAGATGTTTGTGAAGTAACCATCAGAGCTACAGTGCAGCACTGTCAGTCTTAGTTATTTTATTCAGTCCAACTTCTGCTGTAGCCAGCTGAGACAGTAAGCACAAGCTGTTGCAACACTGGGCAGCAGATTTCTCTGGAAACCTATCAGGCTGCCATCAGGCTTCCCAGGGGAGCAGAGATGTTTGGCTCTCTTAAGGGTAAACATTGTAATTGGCTGCACACACCCCATAACCTCTGCTTATGGAAAACAGTGGAGAGAGAAACATGCAGAGGAACCTTCCCTTCTCCATCACTGCATGTGAACTGCTTCCTACCTGACTGCAGTGCTTCCAACAGCCTGACCTAAAGTTTGGGAACTGTGTGTGAAAGCCAAGTTCAGCATCACAAAGAAGATGCTTCTAGTCTTTGGAAAGCAGGACTCTGTCAAACTTTTTTATAATTATTATTTTGGCAGATGAAGAGAATTCTGGTTGTACAAGTCTTTTGTTTATTTGTTTTTTCTCTCTAAGGGAAAAAAATGCTGGCTTTGGTTTGCACTCAAAGGGGGTGGAATAAAAGAAAACAGAGGAAATGGAGGGAAGGTGTGACTGTGCCAGGAAATGGTCATCTAGGACCAGGAGAGCAGGGTTTGTGGTCAAGTACTCCTGCACACAGAGCCCTCTACTGAAAGAGCTTGAGGAAGGCCCATGCTAAGTGGTGGCTTCCAGAGGGCAGGAAGAGAGAGAAATAAATGACTTTATCACTATTTGATAAGCATGGGACGTGGACACAAGACTTTTCTTGCAGCCTGAAAAGCAGTCATGCCAAGACCAAAACTCTCAAGAGTGATTATCTATAGCTGAAGAGCCAAGGTACGTTCCCTGTTTAATAAAGCTGGGGGTAGACAAAGGCCAAAGACAAGAGCCTGGTGGAGTTATGATCTAGAGCAGCAGTGTTAGGACCAGAAGATGCTGACAGGAGTACAAAAGACAAAGCCTGGTTCTACAGAGAAGACTGACCAGCTGGGATATCTGGTTTCTGCATGATGACATGGAAAAGGTCTGGTTAAATACCTGTCAGCCAAGCCTGTGTGACTGTCTGGGAAGGGACAGAAGGGTCAAAATCAACACAACTCCAGAAAAGTCTGAACTTCCTGCACGCTGTGCCAGGAATTCAGTGGATTGGGATTTGAGCACCACATCCCACAGATACACTGGGCTCCTGTAAGCTATTACCCTGAGCTTTTCCTTTCTCCTACAGAACTGACCTGCATCACCATTAAGACACCTATGCTTCCAGATGGTCCTACTAAGATGTCTGTCTTAGAAAAAAGAATAGCTCTAATTTCCATTCCCTGTGCCTAAAGTGCCAAAAATGCCACTGTGCTCAAGTCTCTGTCCAGCATTAGAGAAAGGAGGAGCTGGCAGTACTAGCAAGTATGGAGCAGTAGGAGCCTGTCAAAGCAAAGCAACCCCCAGCACTCTGTGAGAAGGATTCTACTTTCCCAGCATCATAAAAGATGCTGTTTGACTGCTGTGATTCACCTTCCCTTGGCACAGTCTTGCACACAGTCATTTTAATTAAAAAAGCAAAGCAAGACAAAACCCAACCCTCCCTAAAGAAATGCTTTGAATTCTCTATCAGCTACTTTATAGGACAAAAGCAGGAACATAACCACACAGTTGTTCCCTGGTTGCACAATGCTCACTTGAACCTTTAATCTTGGAACGATTTGAAGAAACACTTTATCCTTTAAAAAAGGGTTTCTTGGTTGAGCATTCATTCCCCTCCAGGCCAGATGGGGATCCTGCAATGTAAATAGGACAGTGCTGCCTTACCTTGGAAGAACAAGCCACTTGGTAACTTTGTTGCTTCAGAGGATACTGCCAACCAAACAACAGTATCAGCCCCCTGGGCCTCAGTGCGTAGAGAATTCTTCATTTTCTCATAGAAATCTGGCATTGCTGATCTCACAGCTATAAAGAATAACAATGGAATGATAGTCTGCCATGCAAGGCTTTTTTAATTAAAAAAAAAAAAAAAAAAAAGCCCCCCCAAAACAAAAGCAGCTTAAAATTCACCATTATGAGTGCAGGAAGAAGAGAAAGCATCTTGGAGTTTATGAAAGAGAAGGAGCATTTCCCCATAGGCTGGAGTACAATGAGTTGTGGTGAAACAGTGCTGAACTGCCAAATGATCCCCCAGTTGTTTGTTTGAGTCAAATAACAGGGACAAAACTGGTATGAGCTGAAAAGAGGATCAGCAAGAGGATATTGAGCCAATTCCCTTCCCAAGTGCAGAGATGTAAGACATGAGGCAAACAGAAATACAGAAAACCAGGTTATTTTAACAAGAGTTTTAGCTCTTGTTTTCTCATCAGTTTTAGGAAACCAGTTGCAAGCACTGCATTTAGAAATTGTATGATAAACCTAAACCAACTATGTAACTCTAAACCCTCATTTCTTTTTATTTTGTCCAACAAGTGGTCATTGAAGGCCCATCCCCTGGAGTTGTTTATTTTGGGGGGTTGGAGAATCTTTGAACTTTAAGGTGGGATAACTTTATGGTTTGTTAGGTTTGAAATCCACAGAGGACGTGCAAAACCAAATGTATTTTAAATTAAATACCAGGATATCTGGCTGGATAGGGCAGTTTTCAAGCATTGTGTGCTCAGGGTAAATTGTTCTGTCTTCAGAAACAAATTTGGAAAACTGCATTCCTTGAAGAGACCTAGAGATAGGATTGCTGTCTGCATCCCAAGCTTGGGTGTCAGGGGCTGGTAAGATATTGCAGGACACAATATGTGTGCTGGGTAACTGCTGGGGGAGACAGGCACTGCTGAGAGACAGGCACTGCAGAGCAGCTGCAGCTCAGCCAAAGGGCTCTCTGGACAAACACTCTGCTTCTCCACAGCAGCAAATGTTCTGAGGAAGAGCAGAGGAACCAGGCTTGTACAATGGTTCATGCTCCATTTTCTTATATACCCTTTCAAATTTCCAGCATCTGCAGATTGATACTCATGCAGCCAAAAGCTCTGTATGTTTAATAGCCCCACTATAAATGTAACTTAAAGGTTAGCTTAATGCACTATGGCTCTGCTGTGCATTTGTGCAGAGCTGGAAGCATTCACTGCCCTTTATTATTCTCTGGCTACACACTGATAGCAGACACTGTGCAGAACAGAGCTACCCAAGGGGGTACAAAACTACTTCAAGTAGTGGAGCCAAGAAATCACTGCACCTGTTGGAGAAACCTAGTGGAAAGTCTCATTTCTCATTGCTTTCAGACTAATCCCCAAAAGAAAAAAAACCAAACCAGTCAAATCATCAGGCAGATGTTACCTGGAGTGTCTGCCCAGCCAGGGTGCATAACAGAGAAATGGATGTTTCTGTGAGCTTTTGCCCATTGTTCTGTCAAGACAACTTGCTGTCTCTAGGATAGAGCAAAAAGAGGCAGACTAGCAACAAGTTCAATAGCCTGACCACCAAGTTAGCTCCCAGGGAGATAAACTACACCATATATGCTGTAAGTACCAGGAGATTTATAAATAGCAGAGATGTATCCTTGCTCATCTTCACTGGATTTATTGGATACTTTTGTCAGAGACCACCATGGTCATTGCAATCCATATCCTGGCCACAATCCTACTTTTAAAGTGGTTACACCACTTTTACTGACCACATCTACTCGCTGCAGACTGCAGGTAAGGACTAAGCAGGCAGAAAATGTTTGTAAGCTGGAGAGTTTTCACCCCTTGAGACTTAAATCAAATCAAAAGAAAATCTAGCCACACTCTCTGTCCAAGATGGGAAGCACTCAGAGGTGTATGCCCATCCTACTCCTGAAGGTTACAGCTCTGTGCAGGTTGGATGCAATGGGGAAGCAGCAGTGAACAACAGGCTTCTTGCCAAGCAGATGGTACAAGCTGCCCAGAAAACCAGTGCTGGGCTTTTTTTTCACACCCATGGACTGTACCTTGTTTTGTGCATACACCATAGTTCCATCAAATGTCCCATTTCCAGACTGCAAGTCAGATATGTTTAATTTTTGAACTAGCATCCCCCCAGAAGAGACAGTTATCTGTAATTAAATGAATGAAAAGCAAATGAATGAAAAGCAAATGAATGAAAAATAAAAGCAGAACTCCCCACAACAAACACTCTCATGCAGGCAATGTGATCCTCAGGCCATATTTTGAAGACCTTAGGAGCAGGATTCCTCTGCATGCTCTTTGCATTGTGCTTGTGCTCACATGCAGAGCATACCTGGGGAGGAGTTGGAAGAAACAGAATTTTTTTAGAATGTGATTTTCAATCGAAGTGGTGTCAGCTCCACTGGGGGAACTTTGTGCTTCTTCCTTTTGAAAAGTAATTGGGACAAAGAATATAGCAGAACAGCACCATTAGTAGTTTATCTGTTTAGTATTTATAGAAGTTAATTAGAAAGCAAGAGGCGTTGTAATAAACTTAGGAATAATCAATTTTAAAATGCACCTGCTGCCCTGTTTTACACCATGATCTTCAAGGTTTTTTTAAGCCTATCCTCCTGCCACAGGTATTTTGCATTATACTGCAAGTAGTAACTTGCCCCAGGGAAAGGAAAAGAGGAAATTTCCAAAAGGAGTGTCTTACTCTGCTTTCCAATGAAGGGTGAGAGTAGCAGGCAGGAGTTTTGCCTTGGAGAAGGAGGAGTTCTGTTAGAGAAATCCAAGAGGATTCTAGAGATGCTGACAGCACTATAACTAATCCTGTATTGCTAGCACAAAGAAATGCTGTCACCAAAGAGAAGGTAAGAACAGTAAAACACCACTTTTCAACATCATCACAGACTCACCACTCTGGCATCAGCTTCTTTTTCCAGGAGGGGCAGCAGGGCAGTTGTCAGAATGTAGGTACCTACAAGACAAAGCAGACACTGATATCAGCTTTTCTGTTTTTAAAGAAGCTTTCTTCTCTCTCCATCTCCTATAACAACATCTGTTTAGTTCTAAACCACCATCTGAATATAAAGACTTTCTTGCTGCTTTACCTGAAGTGTGCCTGTTCAACTTAGAGTGGTCCACATTGCTTCACACTTCCCAAAAGGCACATCAGTTATTTTACAGACCTATATGTTTACTGTACTTATAGAACAAACTGATCACTGCATTCCAGCCATGACTGTGAAAGCAAAATGGCTTATGGACTTCTTGTGGAGCAGGGGCTGTTCAGCCTGGAGAAGAGGAGGCTCAGGGGAGACCTCATCACTCTCTACAACTCCCTGAAAGGAGGGTGTAGTCAGGTGGGGGTTGGTCTCTTTTCCCAGGCAACTCTCAGCAAGACAAGAGGGCACGGTCTCAAGTTGTGCCAGGGGAGGTTTAGGTTGGACATTAGAAAGAATTTCTTTACTGAGAGGGTGATCAGGCATTGGAATGGGCTGCCCAGGGAAGTGGTGGATTCTCCATCCCTGGAGATATTTAAAAAGAGACTGGATGTGGCACTCAGTGCCATGGGCTGGGAACTGCAGCAGTAGTGGATCAAGGGTTGGACTTGATGATCTCTGAGGTCCCTTCCAACCCAGCCAGTTTTATGATTCTATGATTCTATGATAGGTGGTGCCAGTGAAGAAACAGGGAATGCATTTCCCCTCCGTGAGTGGCATTTACAAGTGTATCAGTGAAGGGAACCATGCCTGGCACTTGTGTTTCTTTGGCCTTTGAATATTCACCTACGACTTCTCGCTGTGAAACCACTCAGAGCACCCTGACAATTCTGATTGGTGTTGCACACAAAATCTGCCTCTTAAATCCTCAGCATGACTGTTACAGAAGATAAGCAGCCTGGGGGGGGGGGAATATTAATGTTGGATGCCCCAGGCTGAGCTAAGATTACTTGGGGGAATTTAACCGTGTTCTTCCCCTCTCTTTTAACAGAGTTTATTTAGCATAGATTTTTACAGCACACAAATATTGTCCACTACAGTTGTTACCATGACTGGTGAAGTTTGTTATTCAAAACACTGTTCAGCAGCTAATGTGTTTGATTCAGACACACCCAGAGGTGTTTCACCTATTCAAGTGCAACACAGGGATTTTTGATTGTTTTTTATCAAATCAGAGACATTATTTTTTCCCTTTATACTGTTTTTTTTGTTGTTGTTGTTTTGGGGTTTTTTTTATCTGTTTAATTCAGAATTAATCTAGCCCCTTTAGTTTAGTGTTTTTGCACAGAGTAGAATACTCCTGCCTCTTTACAAATGGCTCTAGTTCAACAACTCTATGTCAGTGATACACGTATTTTTTTCCACAAGCTACCAAGGCCCCGTTAATCACTAAACATGAAGACATTTCAACATTTGTCTTTATAACCACTCTTCCACAGAGGCAATGAGATCACCCAGTTAAAGCACAGCATGTTTATAAATATGCTACCAAAGTCAAACGTGTGTCAAATGCTCAGTGAACAAACTGTTCAGCTCCTCCTTCAGTCACAACAATCTTCCTTTCCTCTGGATAATCAGAGGGACATTCAGATGCACATGATATATTTAAAATCCTGGCAAACCCAACAAAGCAAATGCAGAGCAGATGAGTAAATGCAGCCTGTCCTCAGCAGAAAATGCAAGCAGAGGCAGTTGCCAGGGAATAACAAGAGCCTGGATGTCTCCCCTGGTAGTGGCGGGGAGTCTGAACGGTGACATCATTAGGACAAGAACTCCCACTGATTGTCACGGGAGACTGCGCCCTGATGTTAAAAAAAAAAAAAAAAAAAAAAAAAAAATCACTTCAGTACAAGCTCAGAGCCTGGATTAAATTTTGATTTGCTATGGTTCTTCAAATGCAAAGTAACATCATGTCTTGGTTAAATAAGCTGCAGAGCTTATTTAAAGGCAGAGCTGCAATGCACCAGCATGACGATGCTTGATTTCACTGTCTCGCTAAATAAATTACAATTTAAGGGGCTTCAGTGTTGATTTGTTAATTCTAAAGGGATGCAAAGATGAATACATTAACATTGCCTTATTAACAACTGAATTTTGTGGGTTTTATCCAGCTGAATGAGAGAAATGTTCAATGCCTAAAATGCTGCTTATAGCAGCTACAGCTTGTCAGAAGTTTATGTGCTTATTTTCAAACCACAAACTAATGGCAAAGCCAGCATCTCCTCTCTTCCTCAAGTTTATTAAGAATTCAGTAAATCCCACAAAGCCAGAGCATTCTGTCTTTTTGTCTCACAAAACCACTTGCTCATTTGCTTTGAGACAGAGCACAGAAAAGACCAGTTCTGACCCCAGCTTCAAGCAATAATATCTCAAAACACAAAGAGACACAAAGCACTGAGCATTAAAACTAAAGCATTTCATTTCTCCCACTACTAAATATTTCACCAACTACTGTCCCTCTTTTAAGTGGTAACACAAACTCCTTAGTGCTTTAGCAAACTCTTGGATATTACACATTCTTATTTGTCCAGGCAAATCAGCCTGGACAAGAAATTTAGTGCAATAATAGTAGAATGGATATGCATTATTATTATTATTATTATTATTATTATTATTATTATTATTATTATTACTAATTAATAATAATAATAATAACAATAATAATAAGGCATATTGTTGGTAGGTTTCAGTATCATCAACTGAAACCTTCATATAAAAAGGAGGCACAAAGTTTGAAAGTTATGTTCAGACAAATAAGAATAATGCTGAATACAGCCAAGCTACAGGCCAGGTACAGCCATGTACCTCACAGCATGAATTTTGCCAAGCACAGCTGCACTGCAGCATCAGAAATACAGACATGAGTTTCTAAGCAGAAGGAGAAGCTGAAAATGTATGTGTTGCCTGGCATAGTCCTTATAAAATCATGGATCACATTAACAATATTAAAAAGAAAAAAGAAAAAAAAAAAAAAAAAGGAAATTTCTTCTTACTTTTACTAAAAAAATTTTGCTAGGAAAATCAAGACTGATTTGGTTGAAGACTACACTCCCCTCTCCCCCACTTAAGGAAATTAAGGCAACATCCAAACAATCTTTTTTCTAATACTTTATTAATATCATTGCACCAGGCATCTGCCTTTATGAAATGAACACTTCAACATGCTTCCTTAACACAAAAATAATTTGTCTGTTAAAGGAGAAATGACCTCCCACAGAGCTTAGTTAAAAATGGTAAAGCATTTCAAATGTGATTAATGCTTAAATATCACTGTGTTCAAACTACAGAGATTTTTTTTGAGGTTTCCTTTTTTTTAAAATTGATTCAGAAGACCAAGAGAGAACATAAAGCTAGATGGGGGGAAAGGCTATCAACAATGATGCACCTTGCATTGATAGAATTAAGTATTGGGAACCTTAGTAATCCTGTCCCTCTTCTGAGAGGACCTTCAGAATTCTGCCAGAAAAAAAGGAAGACTTTTTCCCTGGAAAACAAAAACTGACACTATTCCTGGGGGATTCTGCAGAAAGAAGGTTCTTGTGTTAAGGAGATACTCTGTAAGAGAAGGAACTGAGAGCCCTCTGGGACATATGGCAACTGGGAGCAGGATGTTTTTCTGAACAGTCCTTCTGGACTGCTGCCCATTTCTTGATCAGGTCTGAGGAGTGCCTGTAGGAATCAGCAGGCTACTCTGAATTACTCACATGGCAGAAACTCAAGCAGCAGCTTCTCTTGCAGAGGCATCTGGGCTAGAGATGAGTGTCCCTGGGTGCAGGGCAGGGAGCTATGAGAACACTTATAAGAGAGTGCTGGACATAGTTGTACTACCTGCAGCTACAATTGTTCAACAGCTCAGACTCTTACTGATCACTTTTTCCTGCTATTGAAAGGAAGGTGTATTGTCTACATGGCCCAAAAGCCACTGGTGTAACAAAAGAAAAAAAAAATGCAGTGAAATGGCATACAACACTTCCCTTTTCAAAGGAGAATTTGCTGTGCTACAACAGAATCCAGAAAAATAAATCTGGGAGCTTGCTCAGAAGCAGCAGCAATGTGGAAGGGGTTGAGTAACCACCCAATCTATCTCCCCCACACAGAGGATTTCATCTTTCCCTCACTGAGCTGAGGTGAAGAATTAAACTAGAGAAACCTACTTGACCAGCTACAGCCCTGTTCCATGTAACAAGTTTTGACACAGTACTTTCTGGACATGCTTTCTGGAGTTAAAGAGGCTCCTGGGACTAATGCATAATTTCTTTTAAAGATAAACATCCTTTCAACGTTTTATTTCTTTGGAAAAATTCCTCTAAGTTTTATGTCTGGAAGCTGAGCTCACATAATGGGAAATCATGTATAATACAGTGTAAGTAAAACCTTGCTGTAAGGATACAGCAGCTCTGCCACTGAACCAGCTCTTCAATACAGAAGATCAGACAGTGTGGGTTGTCAGCCTGTGCATTACATGTGGTAATTCCAGTAAAACCAACAAGCATGAGAGATGAGAACACACTTGATGAGAACACACTCTGTTCATACACACTCCCTCCCAAGTGCTGCTCACACGAATGCTCAAGTTTCATGTTTACTTGCTCAAAAATAATAATAAAAATCACTGTATTTAATCACTACACATTCCCTTGTGTCTTCTTTTCTAATTGCTCCTCTTGCTCTGAGGTCTCTATTTAGCTGAGTAATCTGATTGTGCTCTAATTAGCAACTGTGGTTTACAACTCAATACAGTGAACTCATCTGTCAACCTGTATGAGCAGTAAGTCACTGCTTTTGCTATCACAGAGTGAAACTTTAAATGATGCAAGAGTAGAAAATGAGGAGCTGTTACAGAGATAAACATTCAAGTCATATGCCAAGTTTTTTAAAAGAAACAACAACAAAAATACTACCAAAATCAGCTTGTTTCATAAATTCCAAAATAAAATCAGGCTACCTTTTGCATGACCTGAAGTAAAAGCTAAAGGGGTCTCCATGAAAAGCACTATTATTAGTAGTAGGGAAGGTAATTCTGCATGTTTTTGCAACACTCATCTCTTATGAGTTTATACCACAGTAAAAGCAAAATGAAAGCTCTCCCTATGCAATGGACAGTGCATTAGACACTGGTCTGCCCCACAGAAGGCTGCAAATCTTTCTGTATGAGAAAATGAAACTAAGCAAAACATAGAATAGTCCTAAGAGAAAATATAAATTAACACTCTGAAAGCAGATTTCCAAAACACTGGTGGTGTAATTCAGCTTTAGAGTTCTAAAACCTGGAAGACTCCTTAGGATTCGTATATTTCAGACTTGGAAATCAACAGGATATCACATATAATACTAGTACCTGAACACATACTCCTATCTGCATTTGAAGTGACCTCAAAACCTGTACTTCAAAATTGATTCATAAAGAAAATAATGGTTTCAGCAAAAGTAATACTATAAAGCTACTACCTGTTTATAGAATCAAATTAAGTGATGATGCAACTATTGCAGACTCAAGTGTCTTTGTGGATTCTAGATTAGTTTTTGCTTGATGTTCTATCTGGCAATTAGGGGTAAATTGTTGGTGAGGTTTTTAATCTGCTAACATGCAGATAAGGGCAGGCAGCCAGCACCATACTCAGGGAAATTTTCCATCTGCCTGAGCTTTGCAGTATTATTATGAACAGTGTTATTTCAACTGTGAAAAAAGTGGGAACAAAAAAAAAAAAAAAAACCAACCAGAACAACACACTTTTATTGTTCAGATTTCAATGGCTCATTCATCTGGTAAAAATCAGTTAAATTGTTTTGCTTTTCTTATGTCCAAATTTAAAAAAAATAATTAAAAAAAAAACAAAAAACAAACAAAACCTGACATTCTTCCTTGACCTGGTTATCTTTTCAAGCCTTCTATTCATCCAGATCCAAGTAAGCCACATCCCTGAGAACAAGATCAGGAATGTAGATTTTAGTGTGCTGCCTCAGAGGGCCAATTCCACCACACTACCAATAACTAAGAATGCACAGGAAAAGATGATGAACATGAAAGACAAAACAAAGGTTTACCTTTTCCTTGAATTACAAAGCTTAGCTTGCAAGGGTTCCTCTGTGTCCCAGGAGCTTAGGCTTCTGTATAGCAAGCAGATGTTCAATTATATTCAACCTTAGCCTTTCATGAAGAAACTCTCATCCATAAGTTTCTAAGGTCTTTAGAAAGAAAATTGGTTTTAAGAGTCCTCTTTTCAGATGTAAGGTTGTCCTGCCAGAGATCAGGCACTGACCTTACACAGAATGACAGCTGCTAAACAAGCTGCTTGACTTCCAATTATTTCAGAACACAGTTCACCAGGGCACACTGACTTGTGTGAAACACCAGGTAGATATATTGTTTATGTGTAGGGAAAAGACTGACAAATATCCATGCAGATCAAGCAAACTGCCATAAATGGGGTGTATACAGAAAAGTATTTTATTTACTCTGTGTTTATTTCTTCTTGTCCTACCCCCTCCTGCACACAGAGTAAATGTATACATCTATATTATTAAAATATGAGAGCACATCAGACTGAAGAAAAGATGTGTCATTTATTTATCTCCCAGTGTATTTTAGCATCCCCTCAGCTGGTAAGTAGCAAAAAAACCAAAATGTAACACATATGCCAGCCTTCCACATCAAGCAAGTGTTTAGTAAAGTGAAGCAAAACAGAGGAACAAGGACTGTGTCAGCTAAATGTCTAGTGCTTCAATAAGAACACACTTTTCTTGCCTCCACTTGCCTAGCAAGGCTGTCAGGTTGGTTTTGGTTTTGTTTTGTTGTTTTTTCCCAGAATGACTGAATACTGTCAGTTTGAATAGTCTTTGCTGAGAAATTTACTAAAACAAAACACCAAAAGCAAGCAAACAAACAAAAAAACAACCCCAACAAAACCACCAAAAACTTCACAAAAACAAGAATTAAGTTAAAAATATTAAAAAAAAAAAAAAAAAAAAAAAAAAAAAAAAAAAAAAGTGTTGACTCAAAGGTCTGAGAGTCTCTTCATGAGACATGATTGCTTGTCCCTGTCCAGCTCCTCAACACAACCCTGAGTACAAAGACAGCCCACAGGAGGAAAAGGGCAACAAAACATAAATTAAAGGCCACACAATTAAAATCTGCCCATCAAGATTGGCAGCTCCCCAGGAAACCTCCCATATTACCCCAAGCCAGTCGTTCATTTTCATACTGAAGGTGTAAGTCAGCCAGCAATGTGCCATTTCAGCCCCATGTCTGGCTGGTGCTCCCACATTAGTCTAAGTGCTCCTCAGCTATTCTGCTCTCTCCACCTTCATTAAGCTTCACCAGCAATCACAGCAATAAACCTTGGGGATCTAGCAGGGGGAATAATGCCAGACATTTTCTGTGACAGCAACAAGACAACCACAAGCCACGTGGCATTTGTGCCTGAGCCTCATTTTAAGGATGTTTAGGCACCAGCCTGGATACAGCTGCTGCTGCCTGCTCAGAGCAGTTTATGGTTTGAACTTGAATATCAACCTGAATTTTGCATTTTCATGACCTTCAACCACCTGTATATTCTGACTACACCAGAGAGGCCTCTGCATTTCCTTTTCCAGTGACCTGTCCTACATCAGCCAGTCAGTGGTTAACATTAAGTGAAGTCTATTTTCTATTCTAACCAGTATTATCTTTCTGCATATTCATTTTATCTGCCAGAGGACTTACACATTAATATTTGTCCCACATATAACTAAGAAAAGATGATATGAAGTATGAGTATTTTCAGAAGTCAGTTCAATTAGAACTCGTAACATCCATTAAGCTTGAAAAGAGACAAACAAGTCAGTCAAGGGGCAAATGTTCCTAGCCTGGATTTAAAAGCTCTGCAGCACGTTAGACACCTAAATGAACAGTGCTACAGTTTATAGAAATGTTAATCAGATACAGAATTCACAGGTTCTGCTCTGCATTTTAAGCACTTTATAGTTCAGAGCTTGCATTCTTAGGTAGTTGCAACTTACACACTCCTTCATTAGACCAGAGCACCAAGATCCAGGGCAGAAACAAACATGTGAAAGAAACATCTAAGGAACACCCTGCATGTGAAGATTTGGAAAACAAAAAAAAAAAAATTCTCATCTCATTTCTGCAGAAATCAAGCAATCATGAGATACTGTTTCCATGCTGCTGCCCAGGGGACAACTGCAGCTTTTCAAAACAAGGGCCTCAAGTCCATGTCACTCTTTAGGCTTTTGTGTGTTTCCCCAGAAAAGCTAAGAGAGGAAATTAGTTTGTTCTCTCCGACCACATTCCAGTTTACAGCCAACCTATATACTAGCCACATCTAATTTAGCCAAGTTTTTCTCTGGGAACCTACAACCACAGATAGTTACTGATACAAAAACAAGTTCTCCAAAGAAAAGCACAGCCAAAGTTACAGTGTTTATGGAAATGGCTTAACACAGCATCTCCTTTGACGTGCACTTCTCCACACAGCTTTCTGCAGCTACAACTCCAGATTTATTGCCCTATATCTAACTTTGAAGAAAAAAACCCCTACCCTGTTGATAGCATGGTCCTTCATGTGTGTCTGACCTTCAAGCACAGAAGCTTTCTCTTGCAGCCTCCTCCAGCTCAACTAAATCTCACTGTGTTATACAAGCTTCACAATTAAATCCATACTGTTTCCTAGATAGAACCAGTCTAAACAACAACCCAGTCCTTGTATGAACTCTGCAGAAGTTGGACAGAGGATGAGTTACCTGTTTTACCTTATCTTTCAAATTTGCAGGTCACCCCCTTGACCTTCTTATACAGTCATGCAGCAAGCCAATAAAGGAGATCTATCCATAGCATTCATAAAAGATAATAAAAGCATTTTCCTAGTTCAGTACAATCATAATTCAGCTTCCTCTGTGCAGCTGTGTATCTCTAGTGTGACTGATTTAAAGCTGGGAAAATATAAAAGCAGAACTTGCTGCTTCTACTTGTTTGATAAAATCTAAATCAAGTGATGCACCAGTACAGTTCCTCAGCAATTAATCTCCTCAATGTTTAAAACTAAACTAAAACAGATTGCATGTTCAGACTGTTTTATTTGTTTCACTCAGCTTCTCTCCAGACAAACTGCATCTTTGCACATTGCTGGAATTTTGTTTGGAAGACCACAAGAGGATTAAACTGATTTAAGGTGAATAAATTTCTCAAGGTAGAAGTTCTTGTAGTCCTGCAGCCAGGGGAAACTTGATGGCAAAACTGAAATTAATTTTGAATTTTGACCACAAGAAACAGAAAAAATTTTAGCTCAAGACTAACCTGAAGAAAATGAACCTATGCCTTTATTCTTGAATTAATTGTGAGTTTAAGGTGATGACATTTGCAGAAAAAACAAGCTGTATGCACCACATCAGTTAAGCACAGAACATTTGGATGTAAAATGTTAGTTTTCAAAAGTAGATAGAAGGTAAGGAAGCAACACAGGAAAAAGACTAAGAATAAAACCCAGCAATGGTTTCCAGCTTATATCAGTTCTATAAATACCTGATCTTTATACCCTAAACTTCCCCCTTCCTCATCCCAGATACTGATGAACAGGAGGGAAACACAGAAACAAAACACCACAGCTCCTCCTTAATGTGTCCCTTCTAAATATATTAAAGAGTTTCTTGAGAAAGCCACAGACCCTGCATGGAGACAGAGGGAAAAGAGTGGTGGCTGATGCTACCATCACACCTCTCCTGCAGCTTTCAGCCCTAGAGGTGTCAGTTGTGGCAGGCAGGTCTCTCTGCTGACTGGCTGGCTGTTTGCTCATGTATTTCCCATAGTTTTTATGGGGGAATCTTCCCTTTAGCTTGCAGTCTTCCCTGGTCATCCATATCTTGTCTTTCCCCCTTTATAGCTCCCCTTAATTTGTCCCTTTTATACTACCACCACAAAGTTCATGGGATAGGCCCCTTAAATGTGGAGTGCCTAAGACTTCCCCAGTTCTGTTCCATCACTTGATCACAGATATTGCATCTGCTTTAAGTGTCCAGGACACCATGTAAAGCACACCCTTCCTACACAGTGCCTCTGCCACCTCAAAGAGGGCTGTTCAAGCCTACAGAAACATTTGAATGCCTTCTAAACATTTGATGCTGCTCCAAGATCTATCCAAGCCCCAAGAGCACACTTACTACAAAGAGAGCATCATTAGCAGCACTAATTTGTACAACGTTTCCTAGCAAATTTCATAATCAATTTTAATTAAATTTTATCTGTATTTGTCCTCTGCTGCTACGATAAATAAAGGCATTGATATGAGAACAACTGAAAAAAATGGAGAAATTTTTAAAAATGACATTGCAACCAAGCTGTAATGTCTATTCTTTCCCTTTCTTGCATCCTCCCTGGCATAGCAATGGTGTGATCTCTCTCTGAGCAGGAATAGGTGTCTTAGGAACTCAGCTGTAAAAACATACATGTGTAACAAAAATTAGCATATTTGAAAACTAAGCCTTCAATACTCACCCAAAGTGTTTGTTGCAAAGTTCTTTTCAAGTCCATCTTCTGTTAATTCTCTATTATTCACCATACATCCTGCATTGTTGATCTGTAAGACAACTCCTGTAAACAAATATAATCTACACAAATATAGACAAAGTAGTTCATGATTAGTTTTGTTTTCTGACATTGCAACAAAAAGCTACAAACTGTTTCAATGAACCATGCCATTCACCTCTCAGCCATTGCTCACTAAGGTTTTTCACAAAAGAAAGGCTCTCTAGAGAAATGAGTCACTTAAACTAAGAGCCAATGGTCCCCAGTGCCTTCCTCCATATTTTAAAACAATTTCCTCACAGAAAATAACATGCTAGCTGTAGAGCAGCTATTAGAAAATACATATGCAGTGTAGTTTGTTGGTCTCACCTGAGATACACACTGATCCCACACTGTCTGTGCTACGTGGTGATGTGTTCTGCTAGAGATTTCTGTATCAGGGAAAATTCACCAAGGGAAGCTGTCTGACACGCAGCCTGTGTCCACAGGCACCCCCACCACCTTCAGCAAATTAAATTAATTAGCTCCAAACTTGGCAGCAGTTTAGCCAGGTCAGCAGGTTAGCCCTGAGAAGAGCAGAGCTAACCAGCAGAGGTTCATATTATTGACTTTGTAACCTGGTTGTATGGAGCACAGCTTTTCTCTGCCTGGCAACCCTGCAGAGATATCCCACCTGACTGGCCTGGTGCTGAAGCAGCAGAGTACCACACACCACAGATGGGAAGGCAAAACCTCATGAATATTAAGCAGCTTCCTGTGTGTAGCCAGCATATTCTCAGACACTTCTTTCTCTGCCTTACCTTCTAAAGAAAGCTGAAGGTTTTCTTTCCCACATCAAAAAGAGATCTGCCCCTAAATACCTCCTTGCTCTTTCATTGCCATTCTTCACAACTTGTTTTCCAATTGTTATCAAATTATTATTCCAGTTGTTACCAATTCCCTCATCTACTAAGCACCAAAACAGCTGCTACAGGTGCCTCACTTTTACTACACCCCTTGGAGCATATTTCCACTGCTAAATGAAGAGGAGAGGATACTGAGCCCTTTAGCATCCTTGCTGCTTAACTGTTAGCTCACTCCCTGGCTTGGTTTTAGACTGCTCTAACCAGATTTTCTATAAAAGTTTAATCTTTACAAGGGATTAGCTCAAAGCAAGTGTAATCTGCCTGTGGGAGGAGGCATCAGTCCCTGCCATACTCTTTGTAGCAGAATATGCAGAGTCTATCTAAAGGCCACTATGTTTACACAGTGAGAACCTCAAAAGATGCAGATGAAAAAATACTGCATTTCTCTATTTTATTTTACATCCCATTTGCATATGTCAACTGTGAGTAGACAAGGGAAAACAGACCATGGAGACTGTTGCAGAAACATCTAGACAAAATTAAGCAGAGGACTATAGGTCAAATTGTAAAATCTAGACTACCCACTGGACAAGTTCAGAGGCTACACACTCCAAAGAAAGACACATGATTTAAGCATGCAGACTTACCAACACATGTAATTTATGTTCAGCTTTGAATTTTTCAGCAAACTTCCAGATTTCCTTGGGATTAGATATATCCAAAATATGCAAGAAGATATTCTAAAGGGAAAAAAAAAAGAAAGCTATGATCCACATGTAGAAAGAATAGACACTGTTCACTACTAAGGTCTGTCCAGGTGAAAAGGTATTTAAGAAGTATGGAAAAAATATTATCTCCAGAACACAATCAAAATACTTATGGTTAATAAAGACCACTGGGAAATATAATTCTAGGCTTTAAAACATGTTAGTCACTTGATTTAGTGACTTCTGTTATATATATTACATATATATATATATGTATACTGCTGTAGTTTATTAATCCTAATTTATTAAAAGAGAACCCTACTTAGATAAATGTAGGTGACAGGCAGGCAGGCATAGCAGAGAACCAGAAAAATATTGCAAGGCTTGTAAAGCCTCTGTTTAAACAATTCTTACAGCAGCTTCCTCTTTAGCTGAAAGCTGCTCCCCAAACCAATGCTCAAGGTCACAGCATCAGAGAATAATTTAGGTTGCAAGGGACCTCTGGAGGTGGCTTTGTCCCACTCCTATCTCAAGGCATATAACAGAGATCAGGCTGTCCAGGGAAGTTTTATTTTCAAAGATGGACATTCACCAGCTTCTCTGAGCACCCTGCTTCAGTGTTTTGCCACCCTCATAGTGAAAAAAAAAAAATAAATTTCCTACTACCAAGGGAAGAATTTTTCACTGTTACAACCTATGTCTGGTGCCTCTAGTCCTTTCACTGCAGCCCTCCAAGAGAAGCATGACCCTGCCTTACCTACACCCTCCCATCATGTACCTTCAGGTCAAAGCAAGACCTCTCTCACTCAGCCTTCTCTTCTAAACACTGAGCAAAAGCAGCCATCTCAGCCTCTCCTTGCACATCATGTGTCCCATCTTCCTAGTCACCTCAAAAGCCCTCAACTGGACTTGCTCCAGGACATCAATGATTTCCTCATGCCAGGGAGCCCGAAATTGGGCACAGGACTCCTGCTGTGGTCTCACAAAAGCTTAACAGAGAGGAAGATGCAATTCTCTCAGTCCACTGGCTATGCCACTCACTCAAGGACAACTTGTCACCTCCAGGTCCTTTTCTGCAATGCTGCTTTCCAGACAGCTAGTGCCAGCCTGTACTGCTCCACAGGGTTATTCCATCCCAGGGCAGGGTTGTGCGTCAGCTGTTGGTGACCTTCAAGAGGTTCCTGTCAGCCTGTTTTCCCACCTGCTAAATCCCTCTGAATAGCAACCTCATTCTCCATCTCTCCTCCCTGTGCCATTTGAAATCATCTGCAATCTGACGAAGATTTCACTTTGCTCCATCATCCAAGTTGTTAAAAGAGGTATGAAACAGTTTTTTTCCTCTGCATTGATTCACGAGGGACACAACCTAAAAAAAGTTAACTGCTCAACTTTGTACTACTGATTACTGCTTTCAGAGCCAAATGTTCCAGACAGTTTTCCACCCAGCTTGCTATCCAGCCATTCAACCTACATCTCTCCAAACTGGCAAGAGGGATGCTATGGCAGATCCTGTAAAAGCCTGGGCAGAGTTAAGGAAAGTGGCAAGCACTGCTCTCTACTTGTCCATAGGCAGTCATCCCACCAAAAGGCAGCATCCAAGATGGTCATTCCAGGTTTGACCTTGTGAGTAAATCCACAAGAGTTTTTCTCAGTCACATTCCTCTCTTTCATAGCTTCTGTAAAGGATTTGCTTCATAGTCTTCCTGGGGAGCCATGTGAGGCTGACTGACCTGTAGTTCCCCCAGTCCCGTTTGCCTCTTTTGAAGATGAGTGTTTGCCTTTTCCCAGTTTACAGGAAGCATCTCCCACTTTAAGAAGGTTTGCATTGAAGATCAATCAGGTTTATCATGGCCTTTTGCTCTCCACAGCTGTCTCCCATGGATCCTGCCAACCAGGTCCATAAAAAAAAAGAAAATCTGCTTTTCTAATAAGAAAGACTGTACTTCTACTACTCAGCATGTCTCAGTCTTAAATTCCAGTCTCATGGCCACTTCAGTCAGACTTACTTATAGCAGTTCCAGAAGAGATCACCCCTAGCTGGCTTGTCCAACACTCAGATCAACAAATTGTCCTCAATGCTTTCTAGAAATCTCCTGGATTGTTTATGCCCTGCCATGGTGCTAGCAGGTATTAGGCTGGTTCAAGTGTTCCATGAGTACCCAGACCTGTGATCATGCTGCTTCCCTAGCCCTCTGAAAAAAGGCTCCATCTACCCCCTCTACTTCATCAGGCAGTCTGAAGGAGACACCCACCAGGACATCATTCACAACAATCTGACCTCTGTGCCTATACCTATAAGCTCTCAGTTGGCTCACTGCCCATTTCAGAAAAAAGCTCCATGCAGTCAAGCTACTCCTTTGTGTAGAGCATAACTCCTCCTCCTTGTCCTCCCCGCTTGCCCTTCTAATGGGCCAGCACTCTGCTCCACCTCAGCACTCTGCTCATGCCAACCATGTCTCTATAACCCCAGAGAGATCACAGCTCTGCAGTCATGCATGGATTCCTGTTTGTTTCTTATGCTATGTGTATTCATGTACAGGCATCTGAGATTGCCCCCAGTCATATTATTTTCACATGAAAACTGACAGCCTCCTCCATTTTGCTGTCCCTTAGATACATACTCACTGTCCTCATGCTTCTTCTGGGTTTGGTCACTATCCCCCAATGAAACCAGTTTAAAGCCCTCCTCATTAGCTTAGCAAACCTGTTGGCAAAGATACTCTTGATTCACTTTGCTCATTTCTCAGAGAAAGTCAAAGAGGTCATAAAGACCAAAGACAAAATGACAAAGGCAGACTGGCACCAGTTGCACATTCAGGTGTTGACCTGCATAGGCTGGGTGCATATGCTCCTAACCCAGCACTTTCCTTTCACTAAAAGGATTTAGGAGAGCACTACTTGGGCACCCACACTCTTCACTCTCTGTAAGCACTCCTGATAAATGAAGGTCACCTCATGCCCATGTGCTTGAGTAACAGGAGGTCCCAGTCTGAGGTCAAGACAAGCCTCAGCAGACTCTCCACAATACCCCAGATGGAGTTCCCAGCAAATACCAAACACTCAAGGCATCAAGACTCTAGATGGCTGCCTCTGTCCCCCAGGGATTAGAGTCTCTGGCCATTATCCCAGTGCCAACAACAGTTCAGGTTAATCTGTTTCCAACACCTCCCCTGACAGAGCTTGTTCTTCTTTATCTGTTGCCATGGCACCATAAGTGCTATAAATGCACATCTGTAGGCAGATGCAGCCTGCTTTCTGTTGCCAGCAGCCACAAGCTTCCATTCCTCCTCATCTCAGGAGTCTCTATCCACCACTTGTTCAAGCACAGCTTCCAGATGTTCCTCCATGCAAGGTGAGCTTTGTGGTCTTCTACTCTGCAAAGACCTTTTCAACCTCCTGCCTCTGTTCCCTATGGTTATACAGCCTGCTCACCTCCTGCTGTTGCTTCACCTGGCATCCCAGCACCTGGGTCACAGCAGAACACAACAGATGAAGCTACAATCATCCTCTGCTCCAGGCTCAGGGAAAAGTACCAGTCCCTCCCTGCAGCCCAACATCTGCCTCATCATTCCTCTGAGCACTGTCTGGACCAGCCTTCCACTTGCCAGGCACAGTCACTCCAACCAGAGCAGGAGAGCAGGCTCTCAGGTGCATCATTTCACCCACACCAGCTGTCTGAGTGTTAAGTGCCTTCTCCACTCCCTTCCATGCTAAATGCTGCATTAACTGCTAAATCATAGAATGGTTTGGGTAGGAGGGGCCTTAAAGATCATGCAGTCCCAACAACCCTGCATCAGCTACTACTAAATCAGTTACTACTAAATCAGGTTGTTTCATGCCTCATCCAATCTGATTTTCAGCACTTCCAGGGATGAGGCATCCACACCATCCACACCTGTTCCAGTGTCCCACCACCCTCACACTGTATCCTTATTAATCACCCCATGCCAAATCAGTCTTGCAATGTTTTGAAATACTATGGCCAAGAATGTGAATGCATTAGAATAAATAAAACTTTAAAAAAAAGGAAAAGCTTGACATAAAGTGAAATTGTAATTTTCTAAACCACTAATCCTAGAAGTATTTCCTTTATCCAAAAGATCAAAACCCTATTACTGTTTTTTACAGGCAATTCTCTTGCTTTTTGCAGGTCTGTGTTCTACCTAGTACAAGAACGGTGGCATTTATCAGCATACAAAAGGCATGTCAACTCCTACTCTTTTTCTAGATAGCACTTAGTCTCAAAGTCTCAAAGACAAACCACAGATAGTCTTATGATGTGTCTCAGGAAAAGGCAGTTCTAAAATAATTATGCAGAGGATGTGTTCTCATGCAAAACAACATATAATCATTAAAGGACCTCCTCTCTTTCCAAGTTGTTTCTTTAAATACTCATTATACAAGCAAATGAGATAAGTGAAGAAGCTAAGAAAATTATAAGGAGTTATTCCCTGCCTATAATTCTGCTTCCCTGCAGACAAACACATGGCTTCTTCTCTCTAGGCACTGGATTTCAGCTCCTTAGTTGAATCAGGTCAGAATTTTCTCATTTTATAGTGTTCATTTCTGACCAAAAACTTATCACTTCACTTAACACTAAGTGGATACCTCTCTAAAAACTTTCTACTTTACCTCTTAGAACAGAAGAGCTGAAGTTTTTTTGGAAAAAAAAAACCTATTTTCTTTTTAGTAATTCTACTTTTCAATTATTCTCTTGTAAGTAACTGTGCTTTTTAAAACCAGCAGCACGGTTTTCAGTCAGTGTCTGTTTCTAGGGCCGATAACACTCAATGTCCAATTTCAATGTCCAGTTATTGCTGGAGAGTAGAATGTGGGACCAAGGTCACTGCTTGGTTCTGCTGAATTTCTTGTGCACCAGAAACGAAAAGGGGTAAAAAGGGTCACAGTTGCAACCCTCCTGTGGGGAGAAGTGGACTGAAAAGGTGACCCAAAACTGACCAAACGAAGTATTCCTCTCATACACATCATACTCTGTATAAATCTGAGGGATCATGAAGGTCAAGCTCTCTTTGTTCATGGCCAGCATCCCGGGAGAACTCTGCCTTTGACCTTGCTTCCTCTATTCCTGAATCTTTGTATTCCTGCATCCAGATCCCACCTCCTATGGAGTCCAGAAATCCAGCCTGGCCCTTTCCCAGGACCTGCCCTGCAGCCTCAGCAGTGACGTGAGCATTACAGGGGAAGCACGATATTGGTTTTGTATTTTGTCTTTTTTTATAGCTCATTATTTTCTTTTTCATCATTACTGATTTAATTAAAGCTGTACAGCTTAATTTCCAACCCATAAGTCTCTCTCCCATATGCTCTTTCCTTTCCCTTTCTGGGAAGGGAGAAGGCTTAATAGACAGCATCTATCACTGCTTTTCTCACCCAGCATTAAACCTTGACAGTGCTTAATACTACAAGTGATTGCAGAGATTGAAAAAGATCTAAATCAACACTTATTTGCTGAAGATTGTCACACTGGCTCAGAAAAAAGGACCCACCAGCCTGTTCCTACAAAAGTCCTCAATAGCAGCAAAGTTGTTTTCAAAGTGAGACGATCTCAATGACTAAATCTACTTTAAGAGATTAGGACAATTTCCCAGTTCCCAGGTCTAGGTGCAGCTGCCTGCCAAATAATAACTCAATTTCAGCGCCAAACTCTGCTGCTGTGGAAGATGGGAAAAGCCTTTGGTGTACACTACAACAGGATCTTAATCCATGTGATCAGGAAGAGGAAGTTAAATTTGGATACAACTTGTAAAGTTGCAGAAAAAGCACTTTACTACCTCCCTGGATTGCTACTGAATGAGGACTTAAAAGAAAGATGTTCTTGTGGACTCCTTATTAAAATGAGTCTTCCCAGCGCAATCACATGTCCCAATGGGCCTCTTGTACAGCTTCTGTAACACTTCACTGAATGTTGCTTTCAATACAGGTGTGCCCAGTCTCCAGGGTTACAAACAAGTTCTGCAGTGCCTTCATACTCTTCCATGAGTAGAAAAACTACAGGCTTGCAGCCTACCAAAAAACAGGGAATGTGGTGATCCTGCTGCTTTAAGAGGAAGAACATTATTTGCCTCAAGTTTGGTTGGTTGTTCTTTTTCACCAAATGACAGAAAACAGAACATGAAGAAACCTTCAGAGGTGATCAAACTCACGCCTCTTCCCCAGCTGTCTGACTGCAGCTAGAAAAGAAGGTAACACAGATAATCACCAGTCCTACTATAGCCCTGGGATTACACAGTTATAGACAGCTGGAAGGTATCTATTTCTACAGAAAGCCTTATCTAATTCACCTCCATTAAAGAACCAAAGTTTAATGTTGGTTGTGTCACACTAGGGAGCTGAAACCAAATAGCAGAAACTTAGTCAATACAGTATCTCTAAACATAAAAAGTCTTCAGAATTTTTGATCCATGGTAAAAACTATTACTGGAACTAAATACTGTGTTCAAGAGCACAGTCACCATATAAAATGAAGATAGCTCTCCATCCACTGTGGCTTAACCCCAGCAAGCAGTTAAGGCCCAGTTAAGGTTGCTCACTCCTGACCCAGTGTGATGATGAACAGAATTGGAAGAGTAAAACAGACAAAATTTGTGGGTTGACAGAAAGACAATGTCATAAGTGAAGCAGATCCCTGTGTGCAAAGCAAAATGAGGAATTAATTCACTATTTCTCAATGTCAGGCAGGCATTTAGCAATCCACAGGAAGGCACGGTTTTATCATATGCATCAGTGATTTGGAAAGCCAAACATCATAACTGTGACTGTCCCTTCTTCCTCCCTCAGCTTTTATTTCTGAGTATGACATCATACAGCATGGGACATCCCTTGGGTCACCTACCCCAGTCTGTCCTCTCACAATGTCTTATGCACTCCCAACCCTCTTGTTGGTGGGGCAATATGAGAACCAGAAAAGCCCTGATGCTGTGCTATTCAGCAATAACTAAACCATGGCTTGTCAACACACTTTCAGTCACAGATCCAAAACAGAGCACTGCAGGAGCTGCCATGAAGAAAATTAACTCTAATAGCCAAAACCATTACACTAAGATAGAAAGATGATGATTGTACTTCATAAGCACACCCCCCTGAATAATTAGTAAAAGCAACAGTGACAGCTACAGGGGTATAGTGTGGAATAATAGAAAGAATTTGTAACAGAAGGGAGGAGGTAAGGAAGAGATTGTCAGAAAAGGAGATGGAAATAGGACAACACATAGCTAACCTTAACAAATTGAGAGCATGTTATTTAGACAGAAAACACCTTCAACTCCAATGTTTTAAACTTGAAAATGTTGTAAGGGTGTTGCAATGCATTAACTTTTAAAAGCCTCAGCCACATAATTAGAAATAATAAGCAGGACATCACAAAACATATCAACCAAAAAAAAATAAAACAGCATGCTGCTGTTGTTAATCACAGAAAACATCACCTAGTGACATTAAATCACTTCAAGCCACGTAGATAATAAACTACTGGATGTTTCCATGCCCGTATGAAAATACTGTTAAAAACACAACAGCAAAATGGCAAAACAAAACAAAACATCCCAAAGCCTCTGAGTATGAACAAAGTTTCTAAGAGTAAACAAAATACTGAAAAACAATTCACCTGATTGCCCGTTTCTGTCACTATTTCTTCTCTGGCAACCTCAGCCCGTTCCTTATTTCGGCAAACCAGATGAACCGTGCCACCTGGTGGATTTTGACAAGAAACACATTTCAGAATCAATTACTATGGAAGAAGGGCGCGCGGGAGGCATCAGAAACGAGGGAGAACCAGGAAGTGATGTGCAATTGGCAGTTTCTTGTTCGGGGTTAGCTTTTGATACAACCCAAGTGAAACAAAAAGCCTTTTGTGACTGCATTCCAGTTTTTGGGAAATCTTTAGCCTGCAAGTAGCAGTGCCAATGTTGATCAGATGGTCACAAAATCATCACAGGAGCTTCACAGCAGGCAGAATGTTCCTGAGCTGTGAGCAGCCAACAGTCCCATTTCCCTGTTGCAAAGAGCTGAGCAGTGGTTTTTCATCACTGCTGCTGAAGCTGCAGTGCTCTCAGAAGCTCCTAAATCTGGGATAATCAGACAAATGACACTAACTGATGTTTAATAAAGTTTCATCTTCAGTTGTGTGAAACATATACCATGCATGGAAGGAACCACAAATTGACAGGTACTGGATATACACACACAGACCAGATGGAAAGACACCCTTTGCCTCAGGAAAATAAACTACATGAAGGAAAGAAAAGGGCAGTGACCAATGCTCACCTTTCTGGACATTCTCACAGTGACTGCAGGCTTCACTGACAAAAAGGGCTTTAGGTACAGACCTTAAGGCAAGCCATGATGTGTATTTGAAGAGGTTTAGGGAGTTCTCCCAAAACACAGGGGACAGCACAAGTAATGTATGCAGGTACAAACCGAGCACATGGAAGAAGCAGCTGGCCTGCAAGGTGATCAGGAACATTCTCACAGACTACAGTGGAAAACATTCAATAAAAAGAGAGGTGGGTTTTAAGGCCTTTGAATATGAAATTTCGTCTTGCTGTTCAGAAGAGAAAGAAGTTCTGATGTGACCTATGGACTAAAAAAAGGATTTATATAATTTTCCATGGGAAAGATTGAAATTATTTGACCCTAAACAACAGATGGGAATTGTTGGTAGGTTGGATTCCATTGAACTCAAAGTGCAGTTCACAAGGCATACAAGGAAAGGTCAAATCTGCAATACCTGTAAGACACTGATTCAGAGAAAAGCTGAACCTGGGCTAAAGAAATTTTCATCAAGACCAGCATTATTTATAAACTTCTAAAGTTCTTGAAGGTAAAGGCAATGTAGCCTGGTAACTCTTTTGCTGAGCCTGAATTTCTTCTTTTATTGTCATGGTGTACCTGAAGAGATTCAACAAGAAGCTAGAACTCCAACAGCTGACACTGAGTTTCAGAATGACATGTGCAAGGACAGGATCAGAAAGACATTGTTATCTTAATTTCTATGCACAGCACTGCCCACTCAAGATATCAGGCAAACAGTCTGAGCCCCAGGTTGTTCTCTGGGCTCCAAACACTAGATATGGTGAACAAATCCTACCCAGATCTGGTCAGACTGACAGCTTGCAAAACCATGTGCCAGCATGCATGTCCATTTGTGAGCAAAACCAGGCAAAGCAATACTTCCATAATGTGACTACGTGTAATGGCAGTAGTGAGAACCTGAAATCAGTCACATACTGGCGCTGGTGGGGATCTTTAACCCAAAGGCTCTTTGATGGTATTAATGTTGAATTATTTTAATTTAACCAAGTCATCACTTTTCTTCTTAAGACAGTTATGGAACCTAAGCAGGCAAAGAGAGAACAAAGAACTGCAAGATCCTCTCTTTTATTCTCCCTGCCAAAACTCCTCTATCACTCTTGCACACAAGAAATTATTGTCAATTCTGAAAGGGATTAGGTTTATACTTCATCACTATTTAGTTCCAGTTCACACCATCTCCTTACTTAAAAAGAGAAGCAGAAAAAATGGTTGCATGTAACCAGTTAAGGGTACAAACTCCAGGTTAATACCATCAAGATCAAGCACAACTACACTGCTTCTTTTGAACTTTCTCATCCTATCTTAGCAAAGCCAACTGTTTTCTTCCCATGTATGATACATCTCTAAGTTCTTCAAAACAGTTCAAATTTAGTCAGGCTGCTACTTGTATGGAATCAGCCTGAAACAGACCTGATTTATCACCAGCATCCTTAGATGCCACTATAACACCGACAGTTTTGGTAATGTGCATTTTGCAGATCCTCACAACAAATTTTGTTTTGTTATTCCCGTTTTTCACAGCACTGATCATGCTTAAACCTCTAATCCACACTAACAGCCCCATCAAATAACACTCCTGACTCATCAACTCAGTGAGCTGTGTCTCTGTGTTTGCCCTGGAAGGCCAAACCTGCCTCCTTCCATCTTCTTGACATTGACCCCTCCGAGCTCCTTCTTACAGCCCAGCTCACCTCTCCTCGCTATCTCTTTGGCTGTGGCCTTGCCAATGCCACTGTTTGCACCGGTGACCAGAAAACATCTTCCAGCCACGTTCACCTCCACATCATCTGGATTGAAGTGCAGGGAAGCAGCCTCGTAACCACACCTGAATAAAACAAGAGACACCTGTGAGAAACTGTTAAGAGAGGACTTAAAAAAAAAAATACACAGGGGAGGCTTGAAAATCGCTCTCCCCTCAGAGCCCGCCCTCCCCATGGGATGGGCCAAAAAGAAGCGCCGGTGAGGCTGCAATGAGCTCTGTCAGAACAACTCGAGGTGTTTGCCCACCACACGCCCCAAACTGCCACCCTCAGGAGGCGGCCCCGCTTCAGCCCCAGGGCGGGTGCCTGAGAAAGCCCGGGACGGGGCGGGCCCACGCAGCTCCGCGGGGCAGCTCTGACCGATAACTCACTGAAGTTTGTCCGCTCTGGGAAGGCTTCGAAATCCACCCCCTCGCAATGGTTAAACCCCCCACGGACGCACAGAACCGCCCCCAGCCCGGCCGCAGCGCCTGCCCCGCCCCACAGTTCGCCGGCGGGGCGGCGGCCCCCGCCCCTACCTCGTGTACTCCCGCAGCCCCTTCACGAACCAAACGGCGTTGCGGTACCAGGACATGGTGCCGGTGCTGATGCCGCCGCCGCAACGGTGTCGGCCCCGCCTCTGCCCTTACATAATGCGCCCGGTCGGGCCCTGCCCGCCCTCCGTTAGGTAAGGGCCGAGGGGCGGCCGCGCCCGGCTCTGCCCGCAGCCGCCATGACGGGCGGGACACGACGGGGAGAGGGGCGCGAGGGCAGGAACTGAGTGTTGGGGAGGGGAGAGCTGCCTCCCTCCTCACCCCGCCCGAGGGGCTGGGGGGATGGAATTTCTTTTCTCTTTTAGTTTTCCTCACTTTCTCAGTAGCCAGGGAGGTGCTCTTTGTGAGACTGAGTCCAGTGCAAAGGTCCCCAGTGTAAGGAAATAGAGACGTTTCAGCGAAGCTGGAAGAGGGCCCCGAAGATGATAAGAGGGCTGGAGCAGCCCTGCTGTGAACACAGACTGAGAGTTGGGGCTGTTCAGCCCGAAAAAGAGAAGGCTCTGAGGAGACCTTATAGTGCCCTTCCAGTACCTGAAGGGAGCTACAGGAAAGCTGTGAAGGGACTTTTTACAAGGGCATGGACTGACAGGATGAGGGGGGATGGCTTCAAGCTAAAAGAGGATAAATTTAGGTTACACATTAGGAAGAATTTTTTTGCATGAGGGTAGTGAGACAACTGGCACAGGTTGCCCAGGGAATTTGTGGCTTCCCTCTCCTTGGAAGTGTTCAAGGCCAGGTTGGATGGGACTCTGAGCAGCCTGGTCTAGTGAAGGGTGTCCCTGCCCATGCAGGGGTTTGGAACTGGATGATCTTTAAGGTCCCTTTCAAACCAAACCACTCCATGGTTTTAACTACCTGATCCAAGTACTTCTAGGCAGCCATGGTTTTTTCAGAGTGCTGCAGTTAGCCCCTGTGGCACTGGAGGCTGAAGTGCAAATGTTTCCCAGGCCACCTGCCTGGGACAGATCCTGCTGACAACCAAGGTGGGGCTGGAAATGGGGAGTCACGTTTTGGAAATGGGGAGCACTGCTACAGGACCTGGGACTGCATCCTCTGTTCTGGAAAGCTGTCAGAGAGTTGCTTGTGCAGAAACATAAACAACTGTGTTGTGCTGTGCCAAGCAGTATTTTATGTAACAACCCATGAAATTCCCAGCTCCTGGTAATGGGATAAAGTCAACCAGTAGGGTACAAAAGTGGCCATTGCAGTATGGGAAATGAAAACTGAAATGTGTTTCCAGTTTCTCTGGTATGTGCACTGGAGCTATGAAGCCCAAGAGAATCACTTGCAGTTGCACATCTGGACAGCCCCTGTTAGCCATGAGGAAGTTCTCATTATAAATATGTTTGTAAGTACATTAAAGAGCTATGCCTTTACAAAGTTAATTGTGCAAGTAAGATAAATTCATTCATTCTATGTGGTACGCAGGGCCACAATCAGAGAAGCTGCTTTGGGAACCCTATCTGAAGTTTTCAAGAGCTTAAATTACTTGGTTTCAATAGCAGAGATAGGGGAAGGACGGGAATATTCTGTCTTTTTTGACCCTATGTCATAACCTAATACTTTTTTCTAACTTTCATCACTCTGGTAAAGGCCTCATACTAAGTCTTCCACTTTTTTCAGCATGTTGTGTGAGTATTAGGCTCACACAAAAAGTATTACCCACCCTGAAGTGAGGGTGGGAATTCAGCACTGTCCACCCGTACTGAGTATTGTGTGTGAAACACAATTTTCAGAGGGCAAAAAGACACATTTTCATAGCAATAGGTTCTTCCCTCCAGTGAGCATCAAGCTAAGTGTCATACCTTTGTATACCTGAATTTTTTTGTTCTGAATTTTTTTTTTTGTTCTTATTAAAACAGTTGAATTCATTTCAAACCAGCAGTCCGAGTTGGTTTTAGCTGATTTTGTACTTGGACATGGCTAGGAGGTTTTGACTACTGAAGTGTTCCTAAACAATTTGCCTTGATTCTTATACTCAAAATGGAGACTTCTGGCTTAGAAAGGAATAGCTTGGCAATAGTGTGAGTGGCAGAACATTATTTCATATTATGGGAAATGAATGGCAGCCCGAGCTACAAATGCATACTATGGTGTCTGTAACTATATAATTGTGATCTATAAGAGTCTTGTGATCACCACCTACAACCAGTTCACAACCAAAACTCTAAAGCTTAGACTGCTATACTGATGTTAGATAATCACACTTGCTGTGAACAAGGCAGATGTTGTGTACAGGCTGAGATAATGTCCTCTATTCCTATTCTGAATTCCTTGACCTGCCAGTCCTTCAGCTTCTACCTTTTTCTCACAGTCTGCCTGGTTACTCTCTTTAAACCCCAGCTCAGGGAAAACACACAGCAGGGGAACACTAGAGAATTATGTGGGTATGTCTGCTCTTTTGAATATCCAGACAGAAAACTGCAGTGCTGTCCCACATTTTTATGGTAGTTGGAGAATGTCTTACCTTGAACTCTGTAACCCAGCAGTGTGCTGTAAGGAGAACGATAATGTTTCAAGTTGGCTTATCCCACAGAATTAGCTGAGTTCATTACAGAAAATGTGGTTTCAGTTTGAAAAGTATTAGCAACCCCCCAAGAAAAACCCAAAAGCCCTGTGGAAGTTTCTGTGAGTAAATAGAAAAAGCCAGGTTCTACTTTATTCCCTTGTGATTTCCTTGTTTACCCTGTTTATTTCTTAAGCACTCTGAGTATGGCATAGTACAGGCAAAACTGAATGATGGCTTTGATGTGTTTTATTTGTAGTTTTAAGTCTTTTTTCTTACAGATTGAGAGATACAACCCTGCAGCCCGCTGACCTCTGAAAGCAAATGGGGAGTTTGCAGAAACACAGGATTCCTTGCAGGCTAAATCATTTGGCCTGTTATCAGCAAGATGCTGGATGGTGGAGCCCTGAGGTACTAACCAATGTGAGTATGCATGGCAGAAGCTGCCCATGAGTCAAACACAAAAATACATTATGACAGCCAAACAATGGGAGCAGCTCATAATATTTTGGTGTTTAAGGAGTAATGGGCAATTACAGCATATTACTCATAGTAACATGAGAGGAGATAAGATTGTTAGGAAGACATTTTTATGTAGGGCTGGGAAGCAGTGTCACCCTGGTGCACACAACAGTCTCTGAGAATATTACCTAAATACTGTGGCACTGGTACTGTGATGCTGGCCATACCCTTCAAAGAAATGCCATTTTCAGGAGATTCTGTAAACGATGAGAAATGGTGCCCTTGCTGAAGTGCAACATTCCCTGAGCACGTTCAGCTGAGAAATTTCTCTTTAGAAACATTTGCTTTTTCCATAGTGAGGGCCCAAGCTTGTACCCAGAACGGAATCCTCACAGCACAGTGTTGACACATTTGTGCATGAATATTTCAGCCATGAAATCTCTGTCTGAACAGCTTCACATCAGAAGCAAGCCGTGCACCCTCTCCTGATGCCTAGATGTTTCTGCTACCTCATTTCACCCCCTGTGATGTTTTTGTTTTGTGTTATTCAGGAGGCTGTAGAGATTGAATGGGTGCTCTCTGCTAATCCAGCCATCACAGTCATGAGGCAGCATGTGTTATGTGCAGGAGAAAGGTAAGACATAGTTTTGCTAAGAGTCAGCTGGTGCCAATGAAGAGTGTGCCTCACAGCACTCTGACAGGCAAAATTTCTGCTCACAGCAAGAGTTTTGGCTGCATGTTGCATTTTGTGCTGAATTCCAGTTTGATAGACCTAGTTAGCTGAATTAGAATCCGTTCTGGGGCTTTGGAAATTTGGAAACTTACAGCTTTTTGGGTTTTTTTCATGATTGCTACTAGCTTAGCATTAAGTTCCAATAGGACACTGCTCCAACTATGAGGGAATTTTTAGGCAAGAATTTCTTCTCATGGACTGGCAGCCAACATCTCAGATAGTTAACACAACCTGATGTATGTGTAACCTGGCTTCCCCACTGGAAGTGAGGGGATCAGGAGAGTCACAAGCCTGCTGAGCTCCTGTAATTTCCTCCATTTGAGCACAGAGCAAAATGGCTTCACCCTAGCTAAGCACAATGCAATGTTTAATCCTGGGTTAATACCCAACTTGGTATTTACACTGGGTTAATACCCAAGGTTCCCCCTGAGAACTATAACACTTGAGGTGTATCTACACTGTTGAATAACTCATAGCATATTCCCAGGTCCTGAGCCTTCTTGTTGCATATACTGGGCAAACAGTTGTTGATGCCCACTGTCTTTAAGTATTAAATAGACAACTTTATCCAAAACAAGCTCAAACATTGTCAGGGTGTGTATTTTGCTCAAGGAGTTTTGTCCTAAGCACAATGGGTAACACTGCACAGTTTGGCCTGGCACTGGTGATCCCACTGTCAGGTGTCTGCATAATCCAGTATAGAAATAGCAGGCATCCATGAATGCAGATAATCTTCAGAGTAAACACAAATTCTGGACTGCTGTGACTGTGAGCCTCCAGATACTTGGATTTTTCATGTAGTAATGAATTGAGAATCTTGGCATTTTCTTAAAACAAAAGAGCTGGTGAAAAATACCTCTCTGGCTCCCAGCTGTAGTAATATGAAAAACACACCTTAGACTTGATCCATCTTTGTACCTGTCAAAGAGGAGAGGGTTTTAAGCAGTTTTAATTGCCTCCCAACACAAAAGAAAAGTTGAAAATACTGATTGTTGTTAAGGCCTGTGTGTTTCAGTATGTTTCATATTTTCTTCCCAGGGGACAGAACTAAAAGGTAGATAGATTACTGAAGAGCTGAAAAGCAATTATATATTATACAAGAAATGTAAAAGCAGATTCAAGGCCATCTTGCCAATCTCTTTTTTGTTTTGTTTTTTGTTTGTTTGTGGTTTTTTTTGTTTTGGTTTGGTATTTTTTGGAGGGGGAGAGGCTAAAATATCTGTCTGAACGACAACTGGCTCCTTTACTTGCTTTCTACTAGAGATCTGGCAAGCTATTGTGCATTCTCTCCTTTCCTTGCAGCTACCAATTTTCTAATTAAGTTTCTGTGCCTGCCCTCATTAAATCAATCAGAATGTCACCACTGATTGTAATGGGAACAGGAGCAGGCTTTAAGGGCCCATTTTACAGAAAATCTCACCATCTTTAATTGGGGCCAGATTTTCAAAGGAAGTGGCAGCCATGTGGAAGCCACTGTGGCAGTGGGAGCCACTCCCAGCCCTGCATTTGCCATGCTGGCCTCAGCTGTGGATGCAGAACACTTGGAAACTCCAGCTTTAGAAACTAGTGCTGCCCCAGTGTGTGTAATACCAATTAAGAGCTGTCAGCAGCTTGGGGAGAGGCAGTCAGCACTCTTTCTTTTGCCTCTCTGAAGCAGAGGGTTTGGTGAGTGGTCTAATAGGAAAACACCCAGGCCCTGAGGTCTCAGGGGTATGTCTGAAGTGCCTTATGCTATTAGCAGGGTCAGAGAAGCAAAAGCTGCTCATCCTGAACACAGGGAGGGTTCAGAGTTCTGGTGTGTGTAGTGTTTTTTATGAACAGTTGGAGGGTTTTTTGTTGTGTGCTCTTACACCCAAGTCACTGGTAAATTTGCCAGCCACTGTCATCAGCAGTTTTGTTTCCAATGAACAGTCAGGCTCTCCCCAGATCAAATAGCTTTTTGTTCTTGAGAAACAAATGTGGCAGTAGGCACCAGCTCAGCATCAAGTGCTCCTTTTTACTCAGGGGCAAGTAAAAAGAATCTCTTACTTTGCTCTATCAAAAGCAAAGGTTTGCTCCATCAGCTTTTGAGGGCCCTGGTCTCTGAGAGCCTGTGGGGCCTCCCAGGGACAGGCACATCCTTGCTGGAAGGGGAATGCTGAGTGTCCTCCCCAAGTGAACAGAATTGACTGGGAACAGCAGCTAAACCTGCTCCTAACCTAGTGCATCTATATATCTAATAGTTTCTGCATGCTTTAGTATGTAACTTTTTAAAATAATAGATTTGATTTTAATCTTTAAATAAATATTTTTTTTTGTCAATAAATCACCAATTTTATGATTCCTATTACTGAAAATTATCTTGGTGTCCTTACAGTAAGCAACATACAGACATGCATACATGTCTGCTGCTGGGCTGTGACAGTAATGCAGTTATCTCTAATAATATTTTCTCCAGCTACCTTTTCTTCCTCTCATTACTCTTCTAGTGCATCCTAATTCTTTTTACTGCCAGCTCATGGACAGAGGTGCTCAGGAGCATATTAAGTCAGGTCAGTTTTGCTGTACTTTCTTCATTTCTCTTATTTTTCTTATTCTTCCTCAAAACTTATAGCTCATCTGGGTTGAATATTTCAGCCCAGTTGTTACCACCAAGTTGCAATTTTTATCTTGTAGTATGTATCCAGCAAGATGTATTTACAAGCAGAGCAATAGACACACCTCAGCTTATATGGTTGACAAACATTGTGTGCAAATGTTAAAGGAATGGACTGAAGTGTGATGCCCATCAGCAATCCACACACTGTGGTTACAGAAGCCAAAGAGATGTGTGAAACTTACCCATGTAAAGCTATGGAGCCAAACCCTGCCCTGTAGATAACCCCCAGGCTTATGTATTAAAAGTCTTATTTAACCTGTTGTTTGACAAATTATTAAAAAATAAAATAATTTAAAATAATGAAGCAACTTATCTCTTCTGAAAATAACTAGAATTTATCACAGACTGGTTTGGGTTGGAAAGGAGCCTAAAGATCATCAGGTTTCAACCCCTCTGCCATGGGCAGGGGCATCTCCCACCAGACCAGGTTGCTCCAAGCCCCATCCAACCTGGCCTTAAACACTTTCAGGGAAGGGGCAGCCACAGCTTCTCTAGGCAACCTGTGCCAGTGTCTCACCACCCTCACAGCAAATAATTTCTTCCTAATATCCAATCTAAATCTACCTTCTTTCAGTTTCAAGATGTTCCCCCTCATCCTGTCACTCCATGCCCTTGTAAAAAAGTCCCTCTCCAGCTTTCCTGTAGCCCCTTCAGGTACTGGAAGGTGCTCTGGGGTCTCCTTGGAGCCTTCTCTTTGCCAAACTGAACAACCTCAACTCTCTCAGCCTCTCCAGAGCAGAGGTGCTCCAGCTCTCTGGCCATCTTCATGGAAATACTAATGTAAAATCCATGCAGAAGTAGTATAGCAATATGAAGAGCAGCATCTTTTTATTATAAATGCTTAGTTTAGCCTCATTCTCAAGATGAAAGGAGCACATAGGGTGCAGCTTCTGAATAAGCCTACATAGGGGCTTTTTTTCTCCACTGTATGCACCCTGTGTACTCCTTTCATTTTGATAACAAAAAAGTATTTTTTTCCAAAGGACTGAGAATAAAGTCTGTAAGATATGCAGGTACCTGAATCACACAGAAATATTTTTTTTGTTGTTGTTATAAAAATCTTTCATGCATGTTGGTCTACAGGCCTACGTTTCGCTTCTCTGGGCACTTCTCACTTCTGAGCTGTTGCACTGCATTTATTATATGTACATGTCTACAGTCTGTGTGCATGCAGAAATGTCTTTCTGTCTTTATATTGTCAGGTTTCTGTAGTACCCACAACTAGCAGTGAGCAGGTTATCTAATCCACTGAAATACTGTACATTTTTTTCCTTTAAAAGCTAGAAATAAGCATTTGTTTCTAAAGAAGGAAGGGTGATTTAACTGGAGTGGTTACAGCTTATTTCCTGCATTTCTGAGTTCTTAATAAATTGTTTAAGGGTATATTTTCTCCAGTTTCCAGAAGCCATGTATATTACTGTGTAAAAAAAAAAAACAAAACAAAAAAAACAAAAAACATTTCAAACTATGCTGCTGGTGGTGTGTCAGGAACTCAGCAAGTCACTGTAACACAGTTGTATTTAATCATATGCCCAAAGCCAGATGTCTTTGCTCCACACCTGAATGGTTCCAGCCTCCTGAAGGAGACAGTAGCAGTGAAAGTGCAGAAGGAATACTCTTATCTGGATACAAAATTGATGGCTCCAACAGTTTTGGAGGTGTTGATGCTCACACTTGCCATAGGTTATTGATGTACACAAGTAAAGGTAAATATTATCAATACTTCCCTCTCCCAGTCCTAAGAAAGCTTTATGTTTCCTCTATATACCTTTGAAATACTTCACAAATGCCTTATGCTTCATTAATAACTCCTCTGTCATTCTGTGTTTGTTCCATCCAGGTACTGAACACAGCCCTGTGATCTGACAGCACTTTCCCAAGATGTCTGTGAGTGCACTGGATTCTCATATCTAAAGCCTTCTTGGCAGTCTGTAGAGAATCAGTCAGTCTTAGGCTGCCATGAGTGAGACATGGGCCTCAGGCTTGCCATTGTGTGGCTGGAATTTGATAAATTATTGCACATCTGCTGGAGCTGCTGTAACTAAGCTCACACAGGCAGGCAAAAAAAGCAGGCAGTGAGACTTAGCTTGCATCTCTTCTCTTTCAGGCTGAACTAAAATCACCTCGTATCTGCTCAGATAGGAGTGAACACATCATCACTTGCTGCAAGGTCACTGGATGCACAGTGACACGGGAGTTAATTCACACTTAATCAGGAATATGAGCCCTTGATTCTTTGTGATCAAGAATGATTCTAGCAGCATTTTGCAAGGACAGGGGAGTTTCTACTGGAGTCCTGTGGATGGAGAGTGTGTAGCTACTTTCCTGTTAAATTTCTTTTGCATTATCAAATGAGTATAATTTTCTTTTTTTATGCCTGTTCCAAGCTTTTGGGTGAAGTTCATGTGCAAACAGCTCATGATAAACATCATGTTCATGGTAAACAGCTGTTTTGTTGCATTTGAGTAATGGGTGGAGTTATGTCTGCTGATGGGCAATTTCTTAAATACTTCAGCATCTTATGAATGAAAGATGCTCTCCCCTCAAGGGAAAATCACTTGGATCAGTTCAGAGCTGAACACTACAATCCAGGAGCCCAAGTTCTGAGCCAGTGAAGTGTTCAGGGTGGGAAGGAATTCTAACATTCCACCATTGGCAGCAGTTTCAGAACTATGTAGAACCTTTAGAGAGGCAGTGGAGAGCATGGGGTGGAGCAGCTTGTGGGAAAACACAGCCTGTGATTTCTCCCAGGCACAACCTGAGTCCTACAAGTAAAGATTCCCATTGGTTGTATTTCCCTGCATACAACCATGAATGGCCTAAGTTAGGCAGCAGTGTGAGTAATTCCCATTCCATGGATTTCTGAGCGGAGACAGCCCGACTGTGACTTCTCCTGAGTGGCTGCTGTAGAGCAGAGGAGTGCTACACCCTTTATTCTACCTCCTGGCTGCCCTCTTGCCAGATTCTTTCACCCTTTATCCTACCTTCTTTCTCAAGTTATTTTTTTTAATAAACAATTCTTACACGCAGGGCCTGAATTAAAATCTTTATAGACCAAACATACCCTTGGTTACCCATACAGTTGTCCTTTATATAAATGTTCATGGTTGAAGACAGGTGTTTCCCACAGATATTACTCTGTCCCAGGAAGGATGGTTGAGCAGAGCCTGTTCAGCTGTGGGATATTGTTGAAGTTCTTTTACAGATCTCACCTTTCCACAGACATAGTATAACTTTCAGGTTTCTCCAAAACATAGTTTTCAGTTGTGTGTGTTTTAACAGAAAAAAAGCCCCAAACACACATCCTCTTCCTGTGCCTGGGGCCACCCTTGTGCTTGTATAGAGGGCAGCCCTCCCATTCTTACCATTTTCACAAAAGTGTACAAAAGCAAAAGCAGAAAGAGCACTTTACACTGCATTCATCAACGAGTGAAAAAACAATCTACCAGAACCAGTTATGGGCTTCTTCCATTACATGTCACAAAACAACTGTCTCTGTGCATGCTGGTGCTTTTGACTTAAAAGCTGTTTGGGTTACATCTCTCCATCAATTATAGTTTTTCATATGTACAACACCATGGTGAAAAAATTGGACTCACACATCACAACCAGAGAACTGCAGAAATTAACATATCCCCCTGAAATTCTCACATCCTTGCCTATGTCTTATAATATTTTATATTAAAAATACCAACATAACATCAATAGATTTTCTATGAATTTGATCACAATGGTTTGAGAACCATATTTGCATTCATGTGCTATTGACAAATTACTGTTACAGAAAAAATGGGGAAAAGTAATCTACCCAGACTGAGGAATGCTGAGCCCTGGTTGAAGCACTGATCTGACACACAGTAGCTCAGTTCCTTGTTCTGCTGAAGACTTGCAAAGCAGTTTTGCTTCAATTTGGATGTATTGGATATAGATGGATATATTCAGACCGTTTTAGCACCAAAATTGGATAATGGATGCTTTCTAATCCAAGTTCAGAAGAAACCTGGGGGCCATATCCAGGCTGCTTTTTGCACATGCCTGTATGGCTATCATAGCTGCTTCCTGGCTGGTCTGACAGTGGCCTGAGTAGCTCTCTAGGGAGCATCTTAGTTACTGTCAAAGTCCATGTGACATGCCAGGTGACCTGAACACAGCTCTTCATCTTTGTCTCGGCTCCCTCCTCTGTAATGCAGGGACAGTGACCTCAGCAAGGCTACAGAGAGGTTCAGATCCCAGTAGAAGGGACAATGTGGCTACTCTTCTAGGCAAAGATTTACTATGCCAAAACGACTGTAGGGGGATCTGATTTTGAGGAGTTTGCCATCTGCAAGACCTTACTCCAGACAGAATATCCAAGAGTTAAAAGCAGGGATGTAGAAGTTAGCAAAAGTGTGCCCTGGCATCTGTAGCAGCAATTTTACATTGGCTGTGCTGTACTCCAGCTTAGCTATTTCCAGATGGCACTGTGTTTTACAATTTCCTCTTGCAGTTGACTGCTATCATACATATAAATAGTACAACAAAGATGCACACAGGGGTGAATTATTGCCTGTTCTTTGTCGTACACTCTTTCCCAAACATCTGGGGCTTTTTTTTTATGTGGCATTTAGTCTTCCTCAGAAGAGTATCTTTGCCTGGAAAAACAGTATACACAGCAGCTACAAAAGATAAGGAGAAAGAGAACAGTGTGGCTAACAATGAGAACACCAACAGCAAAAATGTACAAGGTTTTGTCACAATAATCCTGAGGCTGATGGAAAGGTGGAATGAAATTTGGCAAGTACACAGAAAAAACCCAGTAGTTCCCAAGAATGAACCAGAGAAAGAGGAAAAGGCTGAGGGTCAGGTGGATGTAGTACTTGTGAGCATTCTGCCTCCAGGGATATTCATCGTCATCATCATCATCAATCACAACAGACTTGGAAAGCAGCTGCCTCATCCTGGTGGAGTCATACAGCAGGAGAGTCACCTGGAAGTGTTGGGAGGAGAAAAGGAACAAGCAAATAAGCTGTGGGAATTCTGGACACCTTCTAAACACTGCCAGCCTTTTGGCCAAATTAAAATTGGGTGTTGGAAAATAAAGTAATAGAAAGCTGAGAAGCCATGGATGAGGCAGATACATCTGGAAAATAATGCATTTCCCCACTACAGTTTATTTGCCAGTGAGATTTAGGCCAGGGACTGGAAAAAACTTGTCAGTGGTACTGATGGAAAGGCATGAGAACAGATAGGGTGTAGGGGGATGGCATCAGCTCCCACGCTGGAGACTTTTAAGAACAGATTAGAGTAACTGCTAAGTAACTTAAGTAGGGTATTTCCTGCCTTCTAGTGGGTGGGCTTGTCTCTCCTAAGTCCATTTTCCACGGCTATGTGGGAGAATCAGTTCAAATAAAATTCTGAAGGATCTAGACTTCAACCTAAATCCCATCTTCTCTGACTTTATCAAAACCAATGCTTGTCTGCCATGGTTGAGCTTGGTGAAGCTTGAGCAGAAGCAGCTGCCTACATGCTGAGCTTACCTCAAAGCCAATGAACTGCACAGACCTTCAGGTCAACCCCCAGGTCCCCATGGGGAATCCTCAGACCCACTGACCAGGTGGGCTTATGCCTCCTCTGTGTCATGATTCTGCCCTAAAATAAATGTTCACCTCAGAAGATGCTCAGCTGCTTTGGACAAGTCTACCAGTGAATGTGAGATACCCAGTAGAAACACCCTTTGTTTGCCTATGTTGGTGCTAGGACTTACAGTCTTACTTAGGGTGAGAAAAGCTGAATTTAAGTGTGAAATAGCTAAGAAAAAGGTAACAGTTTTGATGAAAGCTTCAATGCATTGTCGTGAAAATTTCCTTTAATTCTACTCCAATCTTTTCTGAACTATTACTAGATGAACCTTTGATTATACAGATAAGTCCACTGGTGTGATTTAGTGACTAAGCATTTCCAGTAGAACTCATAGCACGGCAAATTCCTTATAACAGCAAATTCCTTATAACAAGATTAAGCACTTTTCTTTTTCTCCATTTACTTATTTACTGACCAAAGGTCCTCGGGGGGACGATTCATATCCCAGTGATGTACTGTGGTCTGGTTACCACTGTGAAGGAGAGCAGGGGAGTATTCTTTCACCCTTCTTTCAAGCCAGGCAAAGAAAAGGGGCTAGAAACATTATCAGGGGGGAACAGAGCTGCAGTGGCTGCTGGCTGCAACATGCAGTGCTGTCAAGTTGGAGAATGCCAGGTTCCCTTTCAAAGTACAGGCTGCCTGTACTGAAATATTAGACCACAACCCACCGGGTCTATTCTATCTGCTCTAGCAGTTCCCATCTCCTGGGAGGGCAGGCTGGGTGCCAGGCTGCAGCTGTCCCCATTAGCTGTGCAGGACAGACAGTGCTACCAGTACAGACACTGCCTTCAGCAGCACCGCTTGCTGACTTGCTGTCCTCAGTCCTTCATGCCCCAGCAGTGTGATTCCAAAGCTTTCCCTTCAGCTCTGCCCCTTATCCTTCCTTTGGCAGGAATGTCACTGGGAAAGCAAAAACCAGTTTTGCTTAATCCTGTTGAGAAGCCTGAGAGTAGCTCTGCAGTCTGTTGTGACAAGCACTCTTTGTGCCCACGGTTAGCAGTCTGCAAAGAGACTCAGAACAGGGCAATGCTTTACCCTGCAGTCAATGCAGATTTACAGATTTATAGTGACTGGGGTGTGACATGGACACGGGGGTGTCTCTACTTGTCAAGCAGCCAGGCTCTGGCTCAGCAAATACGTAAGTGAGCACAGTCCCCTGGAAGACAGGTAGCTGTGGCTAGAAATTGCTGTGTCTGGATTAATAAACCCTGCTGTGAGGCAAGGATGTATTTTCTCTGGAAGAGAGTCATGCTGCTGCATAGTCATTGCTTCTGGCCAGGTCAGAGTGGGAGTGAACTGAACTTGTGAAGGACTATGCACAAACACCTATAGTTTTATAGTGTTCCCAAAGCTAGGAGAGTGACTTCACTTTTTGTTCAGCCCGCATGTCTGAAAATGAAGGAGAAACATCTGGAAGGTTTGGAGGACTGCTGTGGAAATAGCACCCTATTTACCCCAGGCATCCATGTTATGCAGTGGGAATGCAGTGGGAATTTCCTCCAGTGGGAATGGTGGCACAGATGCTGTGATGTGGGAGAAAGTCACACCACGGTGTGTGGGACAGTGCTGAATGAACTCATCAGTGTCTCACTTGACTGACAGGTGCTTTAGGTGCTGGAACAAAAGCAATACAATCCAGCTATCTCTCTTCAGCACTGCATGCACATGGCTGTCTGGAGCCATCATGGTGTCTTAACTAGCAAGTCAAAGTCTAGTCACACAGAATATTTTTCACACGTAGGAAGCACATTACCTTTAAGCTGCCAATCACACCACCCACCAACAGATATAATGGAATTAGTGGCTGAACTGGGCAATCTTCCAAAAACTTCATTCCTGAACAGCAAAAATTAATAACATTTGTTATCTCAATGTTCAAAGAGTGCAACAAGCTGTAGAGTGAAAATTAAAGATGCTGTGAGTGAAATATAGTCCTTTGACCAAAAAACTATTTCCAGTGTGTATTGAAATGGGGGCCAAATTAAATGGGGTTTGCATCTTCCACCACAGGAGTGAGGATCATGGACAAGCAAAAGGCAGGAGAAGGGAGAGAGAGAACAAAGGTAACACCAGCATTGCTGCTGTTCTGGGATTACAGATCTGAACCACGTACACAGGTCATAAGCTTCAGCCACTGCATCTTTGATAAATGAACAATTGACTGAGCTGGACAGGAAATTTTCATCAGCAGTTAAAAATCCATTGAAAATCAAAACCATTTGTGAAAAGAAGTTTTTGTGATAAGCTTCTCTCATGGCCTTCCTCCTCACTGTCACTTGTGTGTGAGATGTTCTTGAGTCAGATGCCCTGAAGCTCGAGACCCCATAGGAGCTCCTGAAACCATTTTAGCTCCCCAGGCACCTGACAGAGAACCACAGAAGCTCTTATTTTCCAGGCTGTTTTGGTTGCTGGAGGCTAGCTAACAGCATTGGTTGTTATGGCACCAAGGATCCTGGCAACCTTCAAATCTACTGCAAGGAAGAGAGAGCTGAGTAAGTTTTCAGGAAGACAGTGTATGGCAGTGTAAGGATGTTGCTGGCAATAGACACTGAAGCTTGTGATCCAGGTCTGTGGCAGTGAGACTCATCTGTCCAAATATAGATGTCTGCAATGCAGGCATCCATATCTGAACTAGTTTCCTAGAGTCTTTGTAGTCAATAGGGAGAAATAGAGACTTGTAAAATTAAATTCATCTCGTCTGAAGATGGGCATTTAAAATAGGTCAGATGAGTTGGGCCCTGGCAGTTCCTCTTTCTCTCTGTGGCTATACAAAGAATCTGGACGGCCAGGTGTAGGCATCTAAAGGTAGCTGAGATGAATCCCCTGCCCAAGTCTCCTACCCAGTGGTATCTTTAATAAATTTTAAACAGTTCCTTACACTATAATTCTGTTGTTATTGATCCCGTGTTTCAGTGCTTCCACTGGTCAGTTGCAGATGACAGAAAGGATTTTCTGTATTCTACTTGTCATGTAAGTCATTTTGAAGCAGAAAATTTTGCCTTCTCTCTGAGTAGTTGGGGTTCTCTAGATGAAGGATACTGGAAGCAATCTGCTGATCTTAGTGCTATAAACATCTCTCAGAGGGTACCTCTTGCCTTCTGTTTAGAACTACACCAGACAGGAAGAATCAGGAAAGAAGTAGGATTGTTTTGTTGGATTTTTTTCCTTCTTCTGTAGCTGCAGTTCTTTTCATCTTGTTAATTTGCCCACCACATCCACTGCTATTGCTCATCCAGATCATTGCTGATGTCCTGAACCCCTCCTGCAATACTTGTGTAGTATAATACAAGTTTTCTGGATTGTGCTTGCTTACTACAGATCTTACATTGCTTGTAGTGGTTCAAAAAATACATATACATGGCCCTATAGCACATGCTCTAGTGGGCATGGTGTTTTTTTCTGGGTTGATGGATTCAGTGCTTTGGAGGTCCTTTCCAACCATAAAAAAAAAATTAAAAAACATAAAAAAGGATACAGGGCAGTGTTTTGTGATCTGCTGTGTGTAAGGGCTATGGAGTTCAGTGGACTCTTCTACACAAAGTATTTATTACCAGCCTTCTAATTGAAAAGGGCTGGATGTAGGTGAGTTTGGGCTCTCTCCTGTTTTGTCCCCTATTTCAAGGCTGTAATTTATTTTTTTTTCATTTTTTCCAATATGTAACACTGAGACCTACTCAAACTCCCAGCTTTACAGAGGTGGGCTATAGGGGAATGGTCAAAAATTGTATCATTTTCAGACAGCAGCTGCCAGGGTTTCCAGGGTCCTTGGCTCTGTAATAGCCTACCACAAAAGCAGCTGGCCAGGGATCTCAGGGAATATATTTCAGTTTAGGAACCTAGGCAATTGCTGTTTCCAGTATATCACTGTGATTTTGATTTGAGGCCAAAAAAATAATGATCAAGAAAACATGCCAGGTGTTTTGTGTTTTGGTTTGGTTTGGTTTTTTTGCAGAGCTATGACTTCATTTCCCTGATAAATATATTATGGAGTCCTTTCAGAAATGTATCATGAGAGCAGTCAGTCTTGGGATGGGTTTGAATGACAGGCAGTGGTACTCTGTAGTTTCTGGGAGACTGTTGCAGGCAGATATGACAGTAGAAAAGGAAATAAAGGGGGTAATACTGTAGTAACTTTAAAAATACAGCACTATGGGCACATGGGAAATATGGACCTACTGTTGACAGATGGGAACTGATAATTTGTTACAGTAAAATCTAGGCACACACATCATGTGCCAATCAATTCACACATAGCACTTGTCTGATCCTCCTACAAAACTAGTAGGAGAGCATCAGTGCTAGCTTTCCTTTCCCATGAGCATCATGGATGTTTTCCCTTGACTCTAAATGGTGGAATCATAGAATCATAGAATTGGCTGGGTTGGAAGGGACCTCAGAGATCATCAAGTTCAGCCCTTGATCCACTACCGCTGCAGTTCCCAGCCCATGGCACTGAGTGCCACATCCAGTCTCTTTTTAAATATCTCCAGGGATGGAGAATCCACTACTTCCCGGGGCAGCCCATTCCAATGTCTGATCACCCTCTCTGTAAAGAAATTCTTTCTAATGTCCAACCTAAACCTCCCCTGGCACAACTTGAGACCGTGCCCTCTTGTCTTGCTGAGAGTTGCCTGGGAAAAGAGACCAACCCCCTCCTGGCTACCCCCTCCTTTCAGGGAGTTGTAGAGAGTGATGAGGTCTCCTCTGAGCCTCCTCTTCTCCAGGCTGAACAGCCCCAGCTCCCTCAGCCTCTCCCCATAGGATCTGTGCTTGAGTCCCTTCACCAGCCTGGTTGCCCTCCTTTGGACCTGCTCCAGGACCTCGATATCCTTCCTGAACTGAGGGGCCCAGAACTGGACACAGGACTCGAGGTGTGGCCTCAACAGATCAAAGCTCTGCTTCTAGTCCAAGGTTCCTTGCAAACAAGAGCAATCATTGGTTTAGAGTGAAGAGCAATAGAACCTGACCACTGGATAGATCAGTACATGAGTCCAAATGAATAAGCCAGCAACCTTTGCAAGATCAGAACAACTTTTCTTTTTTTTTTTTTCAAAGGAGAGTAAGAGAGGAGAGGCTTGGAGAAGCAGAGGTACTTGCACATTTTACCTCCTGGGTACCACAGAACAACACTCCAGGACACAAAATCCAGCGAAGCAGAAAGAGCACTCATGAGCACTCAGGATGTGACTTTCCCTAAGGACAGCAGTGTGGGCAGTGTTGTGGCATGGCCCACAATGGATCACTACACCCAAGTGTTCTTGTGACTCTGATTATCCATGAAATGAATGGAAGCCAGTACAGCATTGGCCTCATTTTAGTTGCCTTGGTCTTCTCAGGTAGCTACAGGTAGCTGCAAATGGCTGAAGTGCATCACAAGGTAAACGAGGGCTCCTGCAGAGCAAGGATTATCTGGGGTCTGGTACCTGCTCCCCATCTTCTCTTGTAATAGGAGGCAGAGGACAGAACATGCCAGGCTGTGTTTTGGGTGACTGCTGCTGCCATCACTTAGAGCAGACCTCATCTGGGCTCTGGGCAATGGGCTTTACACTAGGTTCTAGGTGCTGCAGAAGATTTATCTTAAATTGCTTCTGGGCATTGTTTTTTCAGAAAGCATATCAGCAAATGAGGAAACCCACAGTAATTGTGAGTGGCTGAAGGACTAAAATGCAAGGAAAAATCATGTTAACAAGAACTGTTAAAGAACAAGACTAGCTCCCATGTAAAGGTACAGAGTATGAGAACAGGCTTCAGATAACGGGAGCACTTGAGAGCTGAGGAATTATTTGGTGTAGATATGAGCATGAGGAATAGTACTGGTTTAAATTTGATCAGGGGAGAATTTTGGCTGTCTATTAAAAAAACTATGTCATCAGCTTTCAAATGTGATTTAGCTACCCCTGGAGAACACTGTGTATGAAGGTAGTCTGGACAATGTACAGGAATGTGTTATTGGGAGCAATCCTTCACTGTCCCAGAAACTAAAAACAATTCTCAGAACAACTCAATGAGGTTCTTCCATAGCTCTCTCTATTTTTGGAGTGGTTAGTGAAAAAAAAAAAAGGGAACATCTCTATCAGTAAAAGTTAAAAAGCTGCTAAACAATCTGTGGCTTAAATGTTGTCACAAGTCTGGAACCTGGAAAAATTGCTGTAGTCCTTTACATGGATCTTAACTTATGCTGTGATTTACAGAACTACCAAATTATAAAAGTGCATAATGTTACTACCTAATGTTATTACTGGGGCTACCATTTATCCATCTCTGAGTTTTAACAAATGTTGTTGTCGTTTATTTGTTAACATTTGAAAATATCTCACAGTTTTTCTCTGAAAAAAAGCAGGAGCCAGAATCAGTAGAGGCACATCAACACATTATTCTCCAAGATCACAGTAACAGAACATCAGAGGCTTTTGCTTGGATAGTAAATATCTGCATTTTCCTTGACATTGTATTTTCCTAAAATTGCCATTGCAGGTATGTAGCTGCAGGAAACCAATACCCTCTGACAACATTATATTACAGTGACATTATCTCTTAATTTCAGTAAACTGGGGGAAAAAAAAGGCTCTGATACCCAGAGCTCCAGCCTACTGTCTTCCCATAACAATTTGCACTTCTCACTGATCTTAAAGATATGATGAAATATTCCTTGGAAATTATGTTTACAAGTGGTCAGATGCCAGCCCTGGATTCCTTTCCAGAAGGCTGTCAATATGCATGCAATCTGTACCACACTTTGAATTATACCTTCCCACCCCTGTTCCACTTCTCAGGAGTATTCAGCCTGGGGAAAAGCTAAAGCTAAAATCCTCTTATGGGATAAATAGCAATTTTAAGTCATGGACAAGCATAAGAGCCTAAAAGTTGAGATGTAACAGCTCAGTCCATCTCTCTACTTCTTAATTGCTCCTTAATCCTTCATTAGAACTCCCTAATTCCTAATTAGGGTGTCCTAATTAGAATCCTACCAGTCATCACTGGTACTCACCAGGTCCCAGATCAAGGAAGCAGCACCAACCTTCAGCTGAACACTTTTTTTCTGGGTTTGGCCATCTATAGATGCCAATAGGCTATCTGTCCTGACTCCCTCAAAATCATTGGACATTAGAAAGAATTTCTTTACAGAGAGGGTGATCAGACATTGGAATGGGCTGCCCAGGGAAGTGGTGGATTTTCCATCCCTGGAGATATTTAAAAAGAGACTGGATGTGGCACTCAGTGCCATGGGCTGGGAACTGCAGCGGTAGTGGATCAAGGGTTGGACTTGATGATCTCTGAGGTCCCTTCCAACCCAGCCAATTCTATGATTCTATGATTCTATGATCTCATCTCAATACAGGCATCTAAAAGATGATATGGGACTTTCACTGCCAAAAATGCCCATTTCTCTGAACTGGCTCCCAGGGCTACACACACAGCACTTAACTTTGGTTCCATATGTGTACAGTCCAAATCTAGGTGTGATGCCTCTTGCCCACAGCATCTGCATGTGGAGTTCATTTGCACCATCTTTCATGAATAATGAGGCAGAAGGTGAACAACTTCATAAGGACACCCATCTGGATTGATTGTAAGGGCTGTCGAGGACAAGACTTAGAATTCAAAGTGATCTGAATACACCAGAAAAAGACATTAAAAAACCTATGAGATGACAGCTGATAAAGCTCAACACTGCATATAGGAGAGAAAATTTCAGTGTTAATAGAAAAGGAGAAATGTCTGATAGGGAGCAGCACTGCCAAAACCCATCTGGTCTTACAATGCACCATAAACTAAATTGGAACCAATGAATTGGTGCAGAGAGAGCATCTTTCATTCTGAGGTATGTTTACAGGAATCCTGCATGTTAAACAGAGGAGTTAATTATTCTGCACTGCTCATTTCTCAGGTCTCACCTGGAGTCCTGTGTTTGGTCTTCTTACTTTTTTTTTTCTTTCTTTTTTCCTTTTTTTTTTTATTCTTTTTTTATGTTTTTTTTTTTTCCACAGGGAAAAAATAGTTACACTGGCCAGAGGCCAAAGGAAGGAGGCAAAAATGTCAAAAAACAAGAGCTACAGAAACATTGACCTGTGATGCCAGGTTCAAAGAAGCAGATTTTTGAGATCTCCGAGGAAAAAGAAAAAAAAAAAAAAGATGGAGTGGGGTTATAATAGCAGCCTTGGAACACTTCAAAGTTTGTCTTGAGTCGGACAGTGACCAATCTGTCTTTGTGACCATGGTGTGTAGGACAGGCTGTAATCTGTTTAATTTGCCACAGGGAAGATTTAGGTTGGATGTGGTGAAAAATATTTTGTCTGTGAGAGCAATAAAAAGCTGAAATAGGCTTCTTGGGAAGCTCTGGAATTTCCTTGAGCAAGGGCAAGTCAGACATCTGTCAGGGATGCTGTAAGCATGCAAGCCTGTCTGAAAGGGGAGGTGGCCTGGTGGCTCTACCAATGTTTCTCGAGGGGGGGGGTTCTTGTTTTCTTTTTAAAACAAGAAAAATCTGTGTTAATGATGAGGAAAAGGTGATTCTTAAGAAAGAAAAGAAGAGCCTTACGTAGTTTAAAAATGTACAAAATTCTGCAGCTCAAAGGATTTTCCTTTCTTTTCTTAAATATTTGATCTTGAAATGCTTCTCACAAATCCAGCCTTTGGGGGGTAGACAGGGACAGACCAGCCAAAAAACAAATCTCACTTTTGGTGGATATATAGCAAACTGCTTCCCTTCCATCCCTACACTTCCTAAGATTTTTGGAGTGCAGTCCATACAGAGGTATCCTGATTAATTAAATATTCTCATGTCAGATTCTGAGCTTCCTCCCACAGACAGAGCCAAAACATCCACAGCCCTTTGCCAGGTGATGGTAGCCTAAGCAGCAACTGAGCTGAAGTAAATAAACCAGTAAAAAAGTGAGTTAAAATTGATCAGAGGCACGCCAGCAGCTTCATGTTAAAAATAAATTATGGAAAGTGCATCCAAAACCAGGCAACACACAAGCAGAAGTTTCAGAGTTATGGTTAAATTTAAAGAAACTCAAACATTGTGGGGTATAATAAATGTATTGGTAAGGTCTCCAAGTACCCTGCCTCCTACCCTGTATTGAGGTGAGACACACTGGGAGGAGTATTTAAGACAAATAGGGTCCAAATTCAAGCCCTGTGTACTCTCCACCATGCTGTGTGGGCTGTGATTCTGTCTGAAGCTAAAATACCAACCCACCAGTTTAACTGTTAAGTTCTCCAACTTCTTTCTCTCCTACAAGATGTGGTAGCCTGCCACATGTTGCCACTAAGTTTGTATTTTTAGATTGCTTTAGTAGCCAGCTTACCTGTAAATGTCATGGACAGTGGTAAGGCAAGGAAAGCAAGAAGCCCAAATATAAGGAATGCTGTGGAAGAGAAAAGAAAAACAGTGTTATTGGGGCTCCCTGAAGTTAAGAGAGCTGGAGTTCCACCCAATGCTTTACAGATGCTTTTGACCCATGAAGCTGTGCAACAAGAAATGCAGTGCAGTCAGTGGAGTGCAAATAGCATGCTTATGGTGCAGCATTAGAGATGATGGGACCACCAAGTGGTTTATCACTCCCCCAGAGGTCAAGCTTCCATTTTTTAGCTCATACACAGTTAGTCCTTCTGTCAGTGGAAGAATAATGACAGACACAAGCTGCTTTTGTTGCTGCTACTTCTAGCTATCTTACTGCAAGGGCAAGGACTTAACCACTGCTCCCTCGCCTGCATCAGCTCCAGGGACACTGCCAGGTGACTGTAGAGTAACAAGTAACTTTGCACCAGCTAATCCATGGCAACTGCTGAACCATGTCTGTTTGCTAAGGAAATAGCAATTTTAATGCTATTCCACCCAGTTTTCACTGACAGCTAAATGAACTGTCTTTATTGCAGATCTGAATAGTTTCTGGCTGGTCTAACTCCCAGCTCGGCTCATGAACACAAAGGCAGCAGCCCCACTGCAAGGCAGGGGACGTGTCACTGATCAGCTGAAGTTGAGTGGAAGGATACTCCTGGGGATGCTCATAGACTGTTCCCAAAGATGAGAGGATCTGAGGTGCTTAATTACTCCCCAGAGTGTTGCCAGTGTATCTGAGCCCTGATATTTTCCCAGCACAGCCAGAGGATTGATGCTTACCTTTGCAGAAAGTGAGAAACAACAGTGTCAAGAGCAGTATGAGAAGCCTGCCTTACAAGAGCTGTCACCTCTGTGCCTAATCATGAACGCCTGGCAATATTATAGTGAAAAGCTGCCCTGCAAAATGAGAGTAAAACAGAACGAGGACAGTCTGTGGTGAGCATCCCTGCAGAGCACTGTTGGAAATGGTTCAATCTGCAAGTAGATGCCTAAGGAGGCAAATGGGTGGCAAGAGGAGGTGTCCATAGATTGCAGAGGGGCTGAGGAGGTGCATAGATAAGAAACGATGTCTCCTGGGAGGCTTATGAAAAAAAAATCTTGGAGCAAGCAGCATTCAGGGTAGGTTTGGGACCAGCCCTTCCCCAGGCAAAGTGTGTCAGGCGGTTCCCTGTGCCAGAGAACTGCAACTGCAAGGTGGATTGTGTCCTCCTTGCCGCACAGGAGCGGGGACACTGCCAGCACCCCGTGTACAGTGCCACTGGCAAGCTGCAGTGCTGCCAGAGTGTCACCCTCAGGGTGCCTTAGAGAAAAAGGGAAGCATCATTGCCTCCATTTTACGGAAGGAGAAACTGAGGACACAGGAGCTGCATCAAAATTCAGGGCAGACCCACCAGGCTTTGTGACTTGCAGACATTTTTCATGGGAACACACCATCCCCCACATGCTGCTCGTGCTTTCTCTGCAGAGAGCAAGGATCTTACACTTCAATGCTTCAGAGAGACATCTTTCTCTCTCAGAAGTAGCATGTTCGTTATCTCTATGAATTGATAGAGACTGAGGATAGTTTGAGCTGAAGAAAGCACTTCTGTTCCTTTGTGCCACCCCCTCTCCCTCTCCCCACCAGCCGATCTTTCTCTTACACACACACATTTTTGCTGAGGCTCTTCTATCTCTTGAATGCTTCACAGTACAGAAATTCTTCCTCTGTTTGAATAGTGTCCTACACTTGACTAAGCTCTTTCAAACACTGACAACCCCTCATTAGAACAACTCAGCCTAGAGCCTCCCTTGTCACCACATGTCACATTTCATGCTAGGTCCTCTCACTGTTATATTATCTAGGCTGCTATTTTCATATTCAGAAGCGATGCTATTGTAGCTGAGTTGGGCTTCCAAAACACACCCATGAACATCACCTGAAAATAGTACCCACAGCCTGGGCAACTCATTTATCTGGTATCCAAATGAGTGCACTTTATGCCTGCAGGAGCTGTGTTGGCTGCCTGGTGTTGCCAGAAGTCCTGTCATCACTGCACAGATCTGGGAGCAGCATCACCCCCCTCCCTGTGCTTTCACAGCCACCTCCTGTTTCTGCCCTGGCTGCATGGGCAAGTACTCAGGAGCCTGGAAGGAGAAGGCACTGTGTAATTTCTTAATCATGAGGTGTGTGGTCTGTGACCCCCGGGGAAGGATGCTGTGATAAGCTCTGTGGAAGACTTGGGGGAGGCCACGTATTTGTGGGGCTGTGCAGCTGGCACAGGGGCATCTGTGTTTGCTTGTGTCTAGCATCTACCCAACAGCTTGATTTTGGAGGGGAGAAATGGGAGGTAGGGACGACGAGGAGCTCAAGAGAGAAAGATAATGGCTCATTAATTCCCCTCCCAAAGCAGTTGATGGGAATATATTTACTCATTATCTCCCCATTCAGCTACAGCCTCTTAGGTCTCGAATTGGAGGGGCAGATGCAGAGTCTGGGAAGGTTTCCAGATCCATGCTTAACAAAACGAGACTCTCAACAATTGACTACACAACTGGCAGGGTTCTGCAGCAGCTCTCAAAGCTGCTAGGAGCACTATAGACTGGTTTCCCCAAAATATGTGGGGTTTTCACAGAAATGCTGCTCAGTTGGGCTACACACACTCTTTGCCTGAATTTATCTGGGCTGTGCTGCCCCGTTCTGGTTCAAAGACAAATTGCTCAAGAAAATGGTATTTACTGCTGGCTAGCACAGCTCTGCAGAGAGGATACTGCTCTCTGGGCAGTTTCATGTTTGGTGCTTGTGATGTTTTAAAGTTGGTGATATCACCAACTTAAATACTGGTCAGAGAACCCCTGGACCCATTCCTAGATAATGTAGAAAACAAGGGCTGGTAGTCTCTGAAATCACGGTGGAGGGAGGGATTGCTCCATATCCCAGGAAGCCATCTCCCCCAGCAAGCTGGTGTCAGGGCATCAGGCAGTGGGTGGTGGGGCAGCTATTCTGTGTTTGGCACCAGTGAATTCCTGCTTTGGGAGGCATTAGTGAGCAAATTCAGAAATGGGTGAAGGGAAGAGCTCATGTCAACAGAGGAAGAGGGAAGGGAGTGGAAGTGTATCTTGCACATTCCTTGAAATCTGTGGGCACAAAAATCAGATGGGTGGGCACGGATTTTGTATCTCCTGCCCAACAGGAGGGGTAACTGCAATAAAACTGCTGTTTAGCTGAATTACTCCTGCCATGGTCTCCCCACACTCTTCCACAAGACAAAAGTAAAAGAACTTGAAATCACCATTACCATTATGGCTGTACACCATGTTCTCTCCTTCTTCACATCCTCTGTAACAATTCCCCTGTACCAGAGCTCTCCTCCTCTACCTCTGCTACTCCCTTGTTCTCCATCCCCAGTTATGTGCCTGGCCTCAGGGCATGCAGCAGGTGAGTTGTCCTCTGGGTGTGAGACAGCTCTGGAGGCAAAATTGGAGGTGACACCAGTTGGGCTCCTCAGATATTGTTTTGCTGCCATGATTTTTCCAACCACTTGAAGATTTCAAATCAATTCCAGTACTCTATATTTACTTTGAAGATAGAGTAAGACTTTTTGAGTAAGAGCCTTCAGGGTATTTTCAGAAGTGATTTATGAGTATAAATCTCAACCTACCCACTCTGCTTAGGTAGTATGTTAATATTGCTGGAGTGCAACCTGCTCAGTGTGACAAGCTCTTTGATAGTAAATACAGTAATAAATGAAGTGTTGTGTACATTAGCCATCACTCACAAACACTGTTTGTCCTACAGCCTGGCAGGTTTTTGCCACAACTGATAAAAAAGGGGGAAAAAAATTTATTTTTTTAAGAGTTGCTCCCAGCTTCCAAACAAATTCTGCAGCTACCCCTGGATTTATCTGCATGGACAAGCTGAGGAGCAGAAGTCTGAGTGTAAAGTCACAGTACCCCCTTTGGACACCCCCTGGGAATGCTGATCTGAAGGGGACTGACTCTCAGCTGTCTGGATTCGAGCAAATTCAGGTCAGTTGGCCTGACCCCAGGATGAATCATGCCCAGAGCCAGATGCAGATGGCAGTGCATTAAGCTCAGTCAGGGTCACAGTGTGCTGTATAGCAGCATGGACACTGACAGTACCACAGGATGGAGTGCAGAAAGATAGCAGATATTTTAATCCGTCTTTTATTCCTTCTCGGGCATCCCCTGAAGTATTGATAGGGATGTGGAGAAAGGAAAGGATGCAGGGTGGGTGGGTGCTGCAGTGGCAGAGCAAATCTCAGTGGACCATTCCAGGGAGCCAGCCCCAGCAAGGGCATCTGTTTTATAGACCAGGCAGGACACTGTCCATGGCTTTGGTAGGTGTGGATACTGTGTGTCTTTCTGGGCTTTTGAGTGGCAGGAGAATGTCACTACATCAGAGAAGATATGTTGAAGAAACTTGAATGAACTGACTTTGAAGGAAAAGCATTACCTCTGTTCAGCCTGGATAGCCAACAGCCCAATAAGAGAAAATAACAGCAAGGTTTGTGCAGTCCACAGAGGACCTGTGAGTGATCCAAAGAGTTGGGAAGGTAGAGATATGAGGTGAGCTTGAGCAGAAACAAAGATTGCTTTGTCTATGAGACTACTCACAGCAAGGAGATAAACTGATGGAATAGCCTCTTGGGACAAATTGCAGGAATTAATTCATTAGTTAATTTAAAAAATATGTTTAGTCCCTTGACCTAACAAGATACTCAACAGCTAGCTGGCTCAGTGTGAAGATCAGCCATCCCCATGGAGGTCTCTACTCCCAGGGCAAAGCCACCCTAGGAATCAGGGGAAATGTGATAAAACTGATTGCAGACAAAATCCAATCTCAGGGCCCTGAGCTGTTTGCCACCTGCCACCACAATTTGCTCAGACAAGGCTGTGTTACTGTGGAATAGCACTTTGATATTCAGATAAGCTGTGCCAGCATCACAACACCTAAAATTTAAATTCCAGGTTCCAGCTCTGACACCAGCAGTGCCACTTTCATCAGAAATGGTGGAGAAGAAAGAAGTGCCAGTGACCTGGGAACCTTCAAGATGGGGAGGTACTTTGGGTGTTAATCAGTATTGCAGAATGGCTTCTGCTGTGCCTCCAGCTACTGAAATACAGATGGTCCAGGTTCTACATTTGACCCCTTGTGAGTTCTGGGCCCAGCACTTGAAGAAAGATATTGAGGTGCTAGAGTGGGTCCAGAGGAGAGCAACGAGGCTGTGAAGGGACCAGGAGGAAAGTCTTACAGGGAGAGGCTGAGGGAGCTGGGGCTGTTCAGCCTGGAGAAGAGGAGTCTCAGAGGGGACCTTATCACTCTCTACAACACCCTGAAAAGAGATTGTAGTCAGGTAAGGGTTGGGCTCTTCTCCCACACAACGAGAGATGGGATGAGAGGGCACAGCCTGAAGCTGTGCCAGGGAAGGTTTAGGTTGGATATCAGGAAGCATGACCTCACAGAAAGGTTGATCAGGCATTGGAATGGAGGTGGAGTCACTATCCCTGGAGGTGTTTAAGGAAAAGCTGGATGTGGCACTTAGTGCCATGGTCTAGCCAGCGTAGGTGGTGTTAGGTCATGGGGTGGACTTAATGATCTCAGAAGTCTTGTCCAGCCTTAACAATTCTGTGATTCTGTGATAATTTCCAGATTTACTTCTTAGACAAGATTTAGACATTCCACATAGAAGCACTGTTTACTTTGCAGTAGACCTAGGGTAGTGAATCAGCCTTTTTTTTTTTTTTTTTTTTCTGTCTGTTTATTAAATGTTGCCCTAATGTTCTGAGCTTAAATTGCTGCACAGGTAGCTTGACTCTTCAGAGTCATTTAGATATCAAGAGACCATGGATACAAATGTGGGGCTGTGGTGAAATGCCCTGAAAAATATACACAGAATAATGAGAAAAAGTGAAATTGAGTGCCACTATGCTTCAGAAGGGTTTGCATTTTAAGGAACAGAAAATCAATTGTGAATTCACTTGCTGATCCATAGCTGAAGTTGAGCTGATTTTCAACCTAAATATAATGAAAAACTAAAGGTAATGGGTTTCCTGGAATGGTATCTCTGAGTTACCTTACTCATGGGTAACTTTGCAGGTACCCGAGAGGATGCTCCTGGTGAAAGAGAGCATAGATGAGATCAGAACTACTCCCAGTCTTTAAAAAAAAAAAAAAAAGGCAGAAAGTTCATTAATTTTTTGGCATCACTAAAGTCCCAGTGGCATTCTAATACCAACAGGGAACAGTGACATTTTGCTTGCAACTGGTAGGACCAAAAATCAGAGGAAATACTACATTTGCCCTTTTTTTGCTGTGATATTCACCCATGGGGTGTCTGTCCCCCTGGCTTGCTTTTCTCTGAAGGGTTGTGAGACAGCAAGGAGTTAAGGGGCTTCATCATGAATAAAAGTCCATTCTGAACTTTGAGAGCCTTTCAAGTGAAGCCAAATGCATGAATACAAAAGACTCCAAGGTAACAGTCCTAGACTGGCAAATACAGCAATTAGAGTGGGTGAAGTATCAATTATGGTGAGTGGTCAAGGAGTTTTCTTCTTCTGTATTTGAGTGGAATTAGAAATTGCTGCTGCCTAGAACTGAAAGTGAAAAGCACTTTCAGCTCCGAGTGAAAAGGCAATGCCGTCAGCAGGAGAAAGCTGCTTTAAAATCCTTGGATTTTAACCTCCTGCCAACAACACTGCTTCCCTGGTCTTACATAAACCCATCCCTGATGCTTATTTCCCCTGTGCCTCTTTGGGCAGCTTGCAGGGCCCCCGGCACAGGTGACTTTCCTGCTTCCCTGGTGCTCAGAGAGCAAGAACCAGCCTGGTCACCCAACCTGGGAGCTGTCAGCTCCTTACACCCCTCCGAATCCTCCACTGTGGGTGGGATGAAATTGTTGCTTTAAAGACTGAGGGAGCCCAGGCTGTTGTGCAGAAGAGCTAAATTCAGAGAATCACAGAATGGATTGGGTTGGAAGGGACCTGAAAGATCATCCAGTTCCAGCCCCCCTGCCATGGGCAGGGACACCTCCCACTAGACCAGGTGGCTCAAAGCCCCATCCAACCTGGCCTTGAACACTGCCAGGGTTGGAAGTTTAGGCAATTAGAAGGCTGCTATAAGGTCTCCCTGCAGCCTTCTCTTCTCCAGGCTGAACAATTCAGATAACCAGTGCCTCCCACCCACAAGACATGGGTGCTTAATGAGGGCTACCTGCTCCTCCAGTGGCCAGTGTGAAAGGAGGGCTCATCCTGACAATTCTCTATCCCCAGCTTCATGCCAGCACACAGACTGGCAGCATCTTTGCTTCACAGGAATTGCTCACAGGGGAGTTTGTTCTCAGCCTGGCTGTGATGCTCTTTACCAGGAAGCTTTCCCTGCAGATACTTCTGCTGGGCTACAAGGTACGACTTGAAACAGGAGAGAAACAGATTTTATTGCTTAGCTTTTCTGCTGCAGGCCATATTTAGGTATTTGGTGGAGTTTGTATTTGTTTGAAATGTTACAGTCCCCTGCTCTGATCCAAATACTGCAGCAGGCAGATGCTGTCAGGGTAGAGCTACTACTGTCTGCTCCAGCAGAGAATTGTATAGGGAAGGAAATATCTCAGAAAGGTAGGAAGAAGGGGAAACTTCAGTGGAAGATTCAGGCAGGGCTTGGTATCTACTTCATTACTTTATACACCTGGCATAGCAACAGGAGTATTTAAAGACAGAGGCAATTACTACCAGAAGTGCCTTACCATTGCTGGCAATTTTAGATATGCACCGGTGGCAGGCTTTCTCCAGGCCTGCAGTCATTGTGAAGAGCCTTAGGGGTGTCTGTGGGGATACAGAAATTAATATGGTTACAAGAAAAGTCTTTAACATACTAAATGTCTTGACTTGGAGTCACTTACACACTTCAGCAGGCTTTCACTACCCTCAAAAAACTCAAAGCATCCACAAATTCAGAGATTAGCCATCAGCCAGAGCCAGGTATGACTTCCAGCAGCTTTGGGCTTCCCTTTTGGTGATGTGAGAGCTTTGGGGTCACAGGAAGGCTGGAGGAGAAGTATTAATGCTGTCTCCCTAAAAACTGTAAAAGGTTCTGTTGTGACTTGAGGATGTGGAGTCTCTTTCTCTAGAGACATTCAAAATGTGCCTGGATGCAACCATGTTTAATGTGTTGTGGGTAATCCTGCTTTAGCAGGGTGGTTGGACCAGATGATCTCTAGAGTTTCCTTCCAACTCCAATGATTCTGTTATTCCATGACTTTGATTAGGATTGGGGCAGGATAAAGTATTTGACTATGAAACAGTATTTGACCCAGTAAAACAGGTAAGGTTTGCAAACCTCTGCAAAAATTATTTAGTTAACAAAAAATTAATTAAAGAATAGGGGAGGAGAGAGGGTGAAAAGAGTTTTAAGATCGAGGAATATTCTGAAGAGGAATTTAGGATAAAAAACTGCAGACCACAGGGAGCCCAGAACAACGTGCCTTTGATTAAAAAGTAGCTGGATTAGAAAGTAACTCTTTGTAAAGAAGAATTTTTATGAGGTGGGGTGAGGAATGAGCAAGCAGCCAGGCATCCAAGGGCTGAGCAGCAGACAGCAACAGATGGTTAAGTAGCATCCAGCATCAATGGGAGTGTGGAAAGCTCACACACACACACACACACACACACACACACACACACACACAACCTCCAAGCCTGAGCCTCTGGCCAGGACCAGCACAGACCTAACACCAATTGTGTGATAGATGAAGGTGTGTGCAGAGGAGACTGGAATGGGGGAAGCAGCAATTTTGCACATACCACAGATTAGCCCCTCTAAAATTTCTGATGATTAATGAGCAATATTTTAAGTTTAGCCTTATTTTGCTCTGAGGTGACATATCATCATGCAATGCTGAACCCAACCTTGCCCAAACTCTACTAGGGACTACTGAGACACTTGTATGTAGCATCTGACCACCAACATATATATTCAGGTTTCAAGTCTGCATCATCAGTTTGGGTGTCTCATGAATTTTAGGTCTCATCCAGCTCTCCTTCAGCCCTCATTTTCACACTGTGCCACAAACCTCATTTGATGGGTGGTTACTGCTGTTATAAGCCTTCCAAATCACAGCGAACATCTCCATCAGTATTGAGCAGTGGACTGGAATGGAGATTGTACATGAGTTCCTGATCTCTGGGGAGTGCATACTTCTCATTCCAGCCACCAGACCTTCCTCAGAAGAGCACATACTGTGCCTTTGGGCTGCAGCTATTGACTAATATTTTAAGGGAGGGGATAAGCACTGGTGTGTGCTCATAAAATCACAGAATGAGTTGGGTTGGAAGGGAAATTAAAGATCATCTTAGTCCAGCTCCAAAGAGAAAACAGGAAGGAGGAAAGGAAACTAATAGTTCCTGCAACCAAATGACACATTAATTTATAACATTTTAAAAACATTAATTTAAAAACTTCAGGTGCAGATTTGTGCCTAGAAAGGGTACAAACAGACATTCAATTTGAGAATAATGCTGGCTGCTGACAAGTGTGTTCTAAATCACGTAGAGATCAGTAATATTAGTTGTTACATATTAAATGTTCGTGTCTAGAATTACTTTTATAGCAGTAATTCTTACACATATAATGTTAACAAAACCAATGCCATGTTAAAAAATGGTTGAATACCAAATTATCTTGAGCAGAACTGTGTGTGGCTGGGAGTGATGTATTTCCATAAGTAGATGGTAAACCATATGTTTTGTCTAAATTTGCTGTTATTTTAGACTAAAGGAAAAAAGACTAACTGAAGGAGAACTCAGTATCTGGGAGCATGTCACCATCTAGTGATGGAGCCCAGAAATGACTGTGAATCAAGGCTCTGTGCAGTTTTAATGGGTGAGAGAAAGCAAATTAATGATGGCTGTACACAAAATGTGTTCCAAAAAGGACACAGCACACATAACCACCAGGTGATCGTTTCAGTCCTTCCTCAGACATTTGCTTTGACTCCTACAGGAAAAATCCCCCAGAGAAATTCTTATGTTTGCTGGATAAATAGGTGTTGCCCCTTTCCCCTAGCTAATACCCTGCAGAAGGGTGTTAAAGGTGAATATTTTCTTGTGCATGAGGGTGCTAAAGTGCAACTCAGCAGCCAGGCAACTGTGGAACAGTTTCCCAGATGAAATGGGGAATTGTTTGCTGAAACTCCCAGGACACTGCAAGTGGTGCAGCATGGAGACTGGTGGCAGGCAGAGGCAGATGTCCTGCCACACAATGCCTGCTCCCTCTTTGGTGAGTTGGAAAGCCATGTGCAAAATGGAAAACAGACACAAGTAAAAAAAAAAGAGTTAAAGACCTAAGCCAACTTCTGGACCTCTTCCCCTTAGTCCTTCCTTGGGGTCATTTCCCTAGATGAAGGGACCTGCTCTTGTGTTACAAGGGCCAACAAAGGGGGGAAAAGTTCCTGAGCCCTTTGCAGAAGGCTGGGATCTATACACACAGCTGTTTTTTGGGGTGGTAGGTTGAAACTCAGCCACAGCAGAGCCACAACATCCCTCTACTCCCCCAGGTAGCAGGAGTCAAAAGAAGAGGACCACTGATTGACTGGTGCATCCCTGACCCATGGTGAAGCCAAAAGGCAGCTTCACACTGGCCCCACCACACACAAGCCCAGACAAGAGCCACTTCCACTCTTGTCCTACCCTGTCCAGTCTTTTCAAACTGAGCTCTGCCCTCTCCCACTGATGAACACGGCAGGCAGAGCCACTGGGGCTTCCAAAGGCTCCAGTTCCCACCCAGCAGTTCCCAGCTGCCAGGAGGTCCTGCTGGGACACACTGGGTGCACATGGATCAGCAAGCCCCTCCCAAGCAAAGTGTCTTTTCTAAAGACTGCTAGAGGGAATGGTTTCTTTCTATTTTTCTGAAATATTCAGAGCAAAGTCCTCTTCTAGATCCAATTCCTTCCTAACAAACCACAAAGCCCCATGCTGGCTTTTATCCTGGCACATCACCCACTTCCCAGCAAATTGCTCTTACCTGAGAGTTCCGTAGGTGCCAGAGATGTTCACCTGCTCGCCTGGGAGAGACTCAGCAGAGGAACCACAAACTCCAGCCCTCAGTGAAAGCTGCCTGAGAGAGTTCTCTCCAGTGGGACCTCTGAGCTGTGCTTGGATCCCCAGGACCCTTTCTGTGGGAGATGGGGTGCAGAGGGGGGGCTCGGTTGCTTTTATTCCTCCTGTCCTCCTGCTCGCACACCTCCCAGCAGCAGCAGGGTGGGAGCTGTGGGATGCGGGAGGGCTTGTTGGCAGAGCCCACCCTCATTAGTTTCCCCACTCCCACGGCTGGCTGGAGCCACAGCCCACCCTGCACCGTTCCAGGGTGTCAGCAGGGGGAAGCAAAGAACCCCACACATCTGTGACTGTACTGAAGGGGAAAGGGAAGGGGGGGGGAGAAAAAAAAAAAGAAATGTCTTTCACAAAGTGTTTCACTTTAGGGAAAAAAAAAGAATAATTCTGAAATCAGTAGTGAGTGGTGAGTACTTGGGTCATTCTTCGTTCAATTTCCCCCCCCCCTCCACCTTCTTATTCTACCACTTCCTATTGATGCTGTTGATAGAGCTCTTTGCAGACAGCCACAGATATGTCATTAAGCTTTGGGTAGTTTATACATCTTGTGTCACCCTGTCAAACCCTGTCACTCCCTGTCAAACCAGACAGTTTGGCTTTGTATAGTCCTAGTTCTTTTTTGCCACCGTATAATAAATCTTAGTCCAGAGGAGTGAGCTGCTTTTCCCACTGTTGTTCCCAGGCCAGTGCCTGACAGGGGGCATTAAAAAAGATTTTGTTTATTTCCCATGTCAGTGCCTTCTTTGGGGTGCTTTTTCTCTCCCTCGCAAAGCTTGCAAGTTTGGGATTGACTGAGACTGCAGAGGTCATGGCACAGTGGCCACACTATGGATTTCTGTGGAGTCACCAGGCTGAGCTGAGCAGTGACACCACCACCCAACCCACAAGCCAGAGCACAGCTTCCTAAAACACAGGTCCCCTCTCAGACCATGAGGGACTTTCACATCCCCCCATAACATGCATTTGGGATTCCTTCACTAGATGGCTTTTTTTGAACAAGCTGTACCTCAGCCTGGATTTTCCTGGCTACTTGGTGATCAGGGTGGAGAAGGTAGGGGCCCTGTAGAGGTGCTGTCTTTACTTTTCAGTTTGCATTTATTTTCAATTTCACCCTCTATATAGAGTAAGTACTTCTGCCACAGGGCTTATTCCTAACTTGATGACTCAGAAGTAAAAATCAAGGTAAAAATAGTCCCCCATCTCCCACGTCATTTAGTTCTGTTCAAATTGAAGGAGTTTGACTTTTTTCTTAAATGCTGCATGCAATCAGGAATGTTACATTTTCTTCTATAAATTATCCTGGTATATTGAAACGGAAACAGACCGTGGGAAAGAAATTCAGTGTACCTTTCATTTCTTCCACTGTCAAGGCAAAAAAATGTGGACCTACATGCTGAGAAATGCTCTGCTCACACAGGGGAAACCAATGATCAGTACTGACTTACCAGTGTTTTAATGACTGCCTGTAGGGATTCCAGAAATTATAACATTCAATCATCACAAGAAGATCATGGCAAAAAATTATGGGGACCAAGAGTCCCTGTGGCAAGTGCAGCTTGGGATACCATTGGGCTGCTGGATTCTGGCAATTCTAAAGGAAAATCTTACGCAGCCTTAGGAAGAAACTGGGACTAGAAGTGCTGTCAGTGCAGCAAGTCACTGTGTGCCCAGTCCAAAGTCCCCTGGCTGTGAGAGACAGGAGGTGACCATCTACATCTCCTGAGGTGGTCTGGAAGCTGTGGAACTCATTGCAGGGCAGACACTGTGAAACCTTGCAGCCTGCCAACACACACAGGGTCAGAGCAGGAGCTTTCTTCTCACCCACATCACCTGGGAGATGTTTTTGTGTGGCTGCCACGATCAATTGCAGAGCCACGTGAAGCCTGCTGCTGGGGATGTTTCTGTTCCTTGGCTTCTTCCTACAAGTGAGGTTCATTGCTGGGCTCCATAGCAGTTTTCTTGGCCAGTGCCCAAGAGACAAAGCAGAAAATGAGAAAATAACAGACTGACCGATTCATGCTGCTTCTTACTTCAATTTATCATAATGTAATCTAGGCTTAAGAAACAGAGACACAAAGGACAAAATGTGCTGGATGGAAATTTGTTGAAGTCTAGTAAGGGATAACTGCTTGTGCTGCAGTTTTCCCTCAGCTGGGTTACCTAGAGAGTCTCTTTTTTCTGCTTTAATTATGCAACACACAGGCGGAGCAGCACGAGGTTATCCTGGTGTCTGTAGGAAAGGAGATAGTGAGACACAAAGGTACCACCTGTGGCTGAAGGTATTTTTATATTTTTTTATATTTTATATATATATACACACATATATAAAAAAATATGTAAATAGATACATTTTTTTATATTTATATATATTAGCCTTGTATGCTGGGGAATGACCCTGGGAAAATAAGAGAAGTTCCCTGGGTCTGTAGCCACTGTCTAGGTGGTGGGCTGGGTGTCCTGACCACATTTACTTGTATTTCTAAGTCTTCAGTTATTCTGCCAAGTTCAATTGAAATCAGCAAGTGGATTCAAAAGTTATTTGGAACAGCCATTCAAGACCCAAGGCTACAAATGCACTCAAAATGTTTCCATAGGAAGTCAGGCTAAAACAAAAGGCCAGTGTTTGAAAAGTTACTAATCAAATTATTTCCCTAGGCATGTTTGTTTGTTCCCTACAGGGAAAAAAAAATAGAAAAAAAAAAGAAAAGCTTTCTTTCATCACAGGTTGTCTACCACTGGTAACTCAGGATGTGAACCTGTGCATTGTTCTGTAAAAAGAAAATCTTCCTTGAAACAATACATACCTTGATTTAAAAAACCCAGGCCTCTGTCCCACTGCTTACCCACCAAAGGAACAAGTTGCCCAACTCATGTGAGCAAAATTTATCCATAAGCCCAAAGTCTTAGCCAGGAAATTCCAGGGCTCTTGACATTTGCAGTAAGAGAAATGGAATTATTAAAAGTGTGAAAACCAAAACTCCTGTTGAGGTCCATGTATTCTTCGTTGATGCCACTGCAGATTGTGCTTAGCAAATGTGTGGAGTTTTTTAAAATCCATTGGGAATCCCTGAAAAATGAAGCGAGTGAAAAAAGATGAGCTCCTCACACGGGCATCATAAAACTACTGAATGTTTCTGTCTCGATTGTGCTTCATCCTGGAGTCTAAGGGAAAGTTATCACAGCTGAATAAAATGCTGAGCTCTTCTGGCCACAAAATGCCTCCTTTAATGTAATATCAGGAATAAACCTCTTACTTTTAAAATATAGTTGACAAAAAAAGCCTAATAACTCATAAAATTTTGCATACAGTAAAGAAAAAAAGTCAAAGCCTGTACTGTTACTTTGCATGGAATATGATAATCTAAATCAACAGTATAATTTGCACTTCTGAAGATCAGAGCTAATATTCCCATTGCATGCAGCCATAATGAAGCATACTGTTCCACCAGCAACAGAAGAGAACATTGTGCATTTTCATTTGTGTTATTTAATTTTCTCACTCATAAAATATGCCTTTTGCCACCTGTTAGTGCCTTTATCCTCCTGAGCTGCAGGATAGCAAACCACGCTTGACACGATATCTGTCCAACAGAACTGAAAATACTAAACTTTCAAAAGCAAGGACCAAAATCCCTCTTTGTAGCCTTAACTCATGGGAAAGAAAACCATACATTTAGTGTAGAGGATTTACAGCAAATGAAAGCAAGAAAAGTTTCTGAGGGAGTTTCAAAGGAGTACCCCCAAAATGGCTAAGTGATGCAAATGAGTTAGGATGGAATCCAGTGCAATACTGAGATACATGGAGTTTGGAGTATCCAGTGGAGTTTTCTCCCCAAGAATTTCCTTTAAGGTCTGGTGAGAGTAATGGCTTGATTTGTGATATCTCTCAATAAAAAGAAGGCTTAGGGGACACCTTATGGTGTTCCATTACTTAAAGGGGAACTACAAAGAAGATGAAGACTCCCTATTTACACGGAGTCACATTGTTAAGACAAAGAGCAATGGGCACAAGCTGCTCCTGGGGAGATTCTGACTGAACACAAAAGGAAAATTTTTCACTCTCAGGACAGTCAGACATTGGAATGGTTTCCTAAGGGACGTGGTGGATTCCCACACTTCGGAAAGTTTTAAGTCTCAGCTCGACGGGATGCTGACACATCTCATATAAACAATAATATTAGAAGGGTTGGACCAGATGATCCTTGAGGTCCCTTCCAAGCTGACATTCTATGATTCTGTGATTTAGTTCCCTTGATGTAGGCTTTTAGTCCCACATGGGGTGCTCTAGGTATCCTGACAGCCACCAGACCAGAAGGGTGAGTGTCTCCTGTAGCTCCTGTCTCATACCTGCCAGCCCTGGATAGATGCCCTGTGTAATTAAGGGAACCTCAAACAGTTCTAGAGGCTTACATTTGCCTGAACAACAGTTGGGCTGGCTGGGTATAGACTGTGATGTGGGCACCTGTCCTGAGTGTGGATGCTGGTATCACTGACACTCTCATTTAGGTACCTGCTGTCTGGAACTCAACGCCACATCTCTGGTCTTCCCCAGCAGGAAAAGCAGGAACTGGTTAAATTTGTGTTTCTTTTTTCTGTAGGGCCATGTCAGTGAGGGAATACTGGAGCCCCTGTGCAATGAGAAATAACCCTTCACTCTATAGGTCTGTATATATATGTATTTAGGTAATGCATTAAAATAAATAAAATATAAATATCTGCTTTGGGAGATGAAATCTTGTCTTATGCAGACCCTCCAAGTCCCACAAACTAGGACTCACCCCACCATCTCCTGATCCCCATCACCCACCCACAGGACTCTCTCCCCATCTGCATCCCAGAGGTGGGAACCTGGGCTCATGGGATGCTTGTGAGGAAGCTGCTTCAGTGGCAGCCAGGCCCATGGCCTCCCACAGCCCCATCTTTCCATGTACAGAGCAACACCTCATGGCCTGAGAAGAAGACACCTAGAGCAGGACCTAAGTCTCTTCTAAAGAAAACACCTCTCCAACAGTGACATTTCCTTCTAGATAGTTTCTATTTGAGCTAGAGCCCAAGGGCATTCTCTTAAGGACTTTGAGATCTTCCTCCACAGAGAGGAGGTGTCAGCAGCTCTCCAGGTAGCTGATGCAGTAGTCGCACAAATCAAGTATTTTGGGCTCCTTTTGAGTCTGCTTAAAAACTCTCTGTGTCCTGGGTTTCAGGTATCAAAAGATACAATGTTAAGCCTAGTTTCTAGTGGATGAAAGCTGGGTTAGGGGCCAACTCAGTAAATTTGGCCTCTGGCTGATGCTGTGTAGAGTTTGTCAAATCCTCTGGTGTCCCTGAAAAATGACTCATTCGTGCAAGTGATCCATTTTTGGTGTAATGCTGGGTCTATTATAGCTTCTCCTGCTGAAAATGTATTTCAGAGTTGTGTTGGCATTTGGACCAAATTTTAAATTTTAAGGGGCCTGTGAGGGAGATGCGGTGGTGTTTGGGTTACACGAGTGCCTCACATCTCAGCAGATGGCACTGCACTCCCAGGCTGACTCCAGATGGCAGAGGGGAGGACAAGGTGTCCAAGCAGAAGGTGTGGAGTTGCTCATATGGAGTGTAGATGGAGAGATTCCCAGTTCCTTGGTGCTGAGCTGCAGCTCCTGGTGCACAACCTTAGCATACCCCAAATGAGACTCCTCTCAAAAGTGGGGGAAGATGTTGAAGCTCAGTCATCTTCTGGTGAATGTGGGGTGGGCTCCAAGTGCCCCCAGCACAACCCTTGATGGAAGCACTTTGGTTGAAGCTCCTGGGAACACAGTGCTTTCCACAAGCAAGGGCTATATTGAGCCCACCAGACAGCAACCCCATTCTCAGGGTGTCTTGTGTTTTCTACTGTCTCATCAAGGCAGCACTTCCAGAAGTCCTCTTTACATGAAATGAGCAGTAAGACTTAGACAGGGCCTGCCAGAAAGCTTTGCTCATTGCCTCGCTCCATGGGGTTGATGTGTATGGAATGGCCTGGACAGAGGTCTCTTGGGGGACAGTTCTTGGAGCTCTGTTGTAGCTACCATCAGGAGATCACCTGTCCTGCACCACAGTCACCAGCTCTCCAGCATGTGGCCAGCTGTCTACAACTGTGCTGTAGCTGCCTGGCCAATGGGGGCCATGGTTGTAACCAGCCACATCCAGATGCCCTCTAGGAGAATTAGGAAAAGAAGGGAGTGCTAAGCAGGGACTGAGCAAATAGTGTGCTGAGGAGCCAGCGTGATGCTGAAACCCCAGTGCTTGTCTGATGTCAAATGGCTGAGCACTCCCCCATGGCTGTGCTGCCCCAGTCCTCTGCAACAAGGGTTTGTTCACAGTCTTCATTCACATTCCCCCATGGAACAACCTGAATCTCAAAAGTGGAAATTCTTTAGTGTGAGGGTGGAGAGACACTGGCACAGGTTGCCCAGGGAAGTTGTGGCTGCTCCCTCATTGGCAGTGTTCAAGGCCAGGCTGGATTGGGCTCTGAGCAACCTGGTCTGGTGGGAGGTGTCCCTGCCCATGCAGGGGGGTTGGAATTAGATGATCTTTCAGATCCCTTCCAATCCAAACCACTGCATGATTGTATGCGCTCTCAGAAAGAAGAAATAAATAGTTTTAATATTCAGCAGGATCCTTAATTTGTATGGAGAAATAGAGTGGGCAGAAAGAAAGGGAAAAGGAGCAGAAGAGATGGGAACATGAAGCAGAGGTGTTGGGTGTCTTGCTGTTTTCTGCTCTATGCCTGATGATGGTTTTTGCTTTTTGTTTTGATTTGAGAGTTTGTAGGAGGCTGAGGCAACTAAGGTGCTTGCATATCTTTGTCTCTTCTTATTCATAAGTCAAAAACAGAAGAGCAGCAAAGAAGGAGATATTTGACATATATCTGCTGGTGACTGCAAGTAGCACAGGCAAAGCTAGTTTTAAGGGATACCCATTTTGAGATAAGCTTTGAGTAAGGTCCCCTGCACAGAAAGATTACTTCAGTTTGCTTTTGCTCTGAGAGAGAATAGAACCAGAATATTTGGTATTTTCCACTAGCCTTCAAAAAGAGTGTGTATATGAGGCCTGAAGTGTTTATTTGTGGTAAATTGTATGCTCCATGCTGTTTCTTTGAATCACAGTTAAGTCACAAAATCTCCAGATCTGTAAGACCAGGACTCAGTAAACAGTGAGAATGAGCTAAGAATAATTTAGGACTTGAATTTTTATCACTGGGAGCCAAATTAACCAAGCAGCATGTCACAAGATGGACCTAATATCTCTGGGGAGTAGGAAGGGTGCATCACAGATAGAACGTGACACCTTTGTTGGCTGTGCTTAGCTCTGTGTAACAGGAAGATGTGAGTAGTGACTGAAAGAAAAGGTCTTTGTCCTTTTTAGGGTCTGCTTGGCTCAAATCCTGCCTGTGTGCCTGGCTGACCTCACATAGAAAAATATGACCATTTAAAAAAAAAATCTTCCCACTCTGTGTGTTCACCTTTGAGGTGTTAGAGTGGTACAATTACTTTGGAAGATGTTCACAAGGATGGTTCTTTCTGGTGGGTCACTATCTGCAGCCTGAGGTCATTTTAGTGACATCTGTTCTCAGTTCGCTTACTACCTCACTTTGCTAACAGCCTAACATTTAATACTTTATTTCCAGGAAAGTTCACCCATGCTTTACCTGACCTTTTGGCCATTATTTTCTTCCACAGGAGATATTGATGTCCAGTGCTGTTCTTTCATGTGTGCCTGGCTCATCAAGCCATCCAAGGTGTCGCTTGTTGCCAGCTACAGAAGACCCCAAGACAGAGGTCACAGCAGTCCTGCACTAAGCAGGACAAGGCAGCTTTCTCTAGTTGGTATCTCTTCTTCTACATTTATTTAACACCTGCTAGTGACAGAGCTTGATGTCCACATCTGAAAACACTTTCGCAGAGTTGTTGAAACAAATCAAGGGCTTTATGTTGGCAGGGAAGAAGGCAAAGAGCTTTTTCCCTTTGCTTCACTGAACATCTGATTTAGTTCCAGGTTTTCCATCAAAAATGTGACAGATCTGCTGTTTAAGAACATGAAATCCACATGAATCATGATATGCACTGAGCTTTCTTTTAAGGTTCATGGGTCTTTTATGGTCACTTTTGCATGGGGAGATATTGGCCATTATAGAATCATAGAATTGGCTGGGTTGGAAGGGACCTCAGAGATCATCAAGTCCAACTCTTGATCCACTACCGCTGCAGTTCCCAGCCCATGGCACTGAGTGCCACATCCAGTCTCTTTTTAAATATCTCCAGGGATGGAGAATCCACTACTTCCCGGGGCAGCCCATTCCAATGTCTGATCACCCTCTCAGTAAAGAAATTCTTTCTAATGTCCAACCTAAACCTCCCCTGGCACAACTTGAGACCGTGCCCTCTTGTCTTGCTGAGAGTTGCCTGGGAAAAGAGACCAACCCCCCCCTGCTACTCCCACCTTTCAGGGAGTTGTAGAGAGCGATGAGGTCTCCTCTGAGCCTTCTCTTCTCCAGGCTGAACAGCCCCAGCTCCCTCAGCCTCTCCTCATAGGATCTGTGCTCGAGTCCCTTCACCAGCCTGGTTGCCCTCCTTTGGACCTGCTCTAGGACCTCGATATCCTTCCTGAACTGAGGGGCCCAGAACTGGACACAGGACTCGTGTATGTAGCTATGAAAACGCTTCTCATCTGATCTCTGTTTCTGAGATATGACATAGAGGTTATGATGAACCCTTCTTGCTCCATTAAATGTCTGTTTAGCCTCTTTTGGCTAAATTCTCCAGGGAAGTCACCTGTTTTGTATGAGCAACATGAAGCCTGAGCATCAAGGCTGATGGGACCTCTGTGGGTCACTGTCATGAATAATAATAAAAACCCCCATGTGTTGTGTCTTTTTCATTGTCACTGCTAACTTGACTTTATTCACTATTAGAAAAATAGTAATACTTATACATGCTAAAAATTATAGCAGATTGAAATAAGTATGAGACCTCCTGACATACACAAACAACAATGAAGTAGTAGTTATTTATAAAGAGAACAGCTATTTAAAAAGACAAAGGTGTGGATAATCTGGTTTGTCGTGTTCTTTTTTTTCTGTCTAAAGGATTCAGCTAGTTTAGACTATGAAAAAAAAAGGCATATACTTAATCTCCATTAAGATATCAGGAATAAAGAAGAAAACTTATTATACAAAAGAAAAAAATGGATTTAGAACGAATGAGTATAAATGGGCCATGAAATAAAAGCTGATTTCAAACAATCAGAGAAGCGATAGTGAGGAACAGCTTCCTGTTGCCTATAGAAAATGTCACTTAGGGGTTAGTGAGAGGAATGTCAGGCAGACAAGCTCCTCATCTCATCTGAAACTCCAGACCATGTACAATAGCTCTGAGTTTATATTAATTTCATTCACTAACTGAAAGCCTGTAATGGAGGGTTGTTGTTTGTTTGGAGTTTTTTGCAGGCATCAGTATGTTTGGGATGGCTTTGTCAAAATGGTTTATGGAGATGCATTGCTGTACAGGGTACACAGGGTTGTGTGGGGGGTGATCACAGATCTGCCATGAAAAAGCCTCTCTGTGTCACACTGCTGCTTTTGTAAGATGATGATGTGAGGGAGCATCTGTGAGAGGACTCTGAACCTGAGAACTCCAGAAGGGTTTTTTTAATTATTATTTTGCTAAAGGTGAGTCTTACAAAATGGAGTTGTAATCAAAATTTGACTTTGATTCACCACTGGAAGGTGCCCAAAATTTCTTCTGCAAAGCATATGGTGTATATGGCATATATAGGGCTTTGCTTAAAGTCAATTAAGATGTTGTTTCATTCTGTAACTTCTGCCATCTAATTTTCTCTCCAACAATACCTACATCCCAAGTCCAGAGATGCCCAAGCACTTGCAACACCAACAAACTCCTCCTGTGCATGGTAACATTGCCAGAAACACAGATGCTCCCTTGGATGCTTTAACTCCACACGGGCAGAAATTCAAGCCTCCAGACAGTAAGGAAATTTGGCCAAGTGGCTGCAAAAGTTGGTCAGAAAATGTTTGTTTCTGTTACAGTGATGGATGAAGCAGTAGTGAGGAAGCCCACTTGTAGGACTCTGCCCATGGGTACACAGTGGAAATGGTAGTGTCACTAAAGGGTCTTTCGTCACAGCCTTTCCTCACTGCAGGGACAGCAGCAAACCAGTGAAAAAACACACACACAGTCATAAAAATATAACTGTTGCCACCCAATGGGCAGTATCGAATTTCTCAGGAAGGGTGTGGACTCAAGTCCTGTCTTGGCATGGACTCCATGGCTGGGGAAGAGCTCCAAATCACACGCATCAAAATGTTGCTGTTGGAATATCCCAGATCTGGTTAAGGCAAAGTGAAGGGCTCCTCAGTGTAGCCAGTGGGGTCTGGGGTGGGATTCCCATCACCAAGAAGCAGCACACGCTTTTGGCAGCTGAATCCCTTTCCAGACACCTCTATCATGGAATCATAGAATTGGCTGGGTTGGAAGGGACCTCAGAGATCATCAAGTCCAACCCTTGATCCACTCCCGCTGCAGTTCCCAGCCCATGGCACTGAGTGCCACATCCAGTCTCTTATTAAATATCTCCAGGGATGGAGAATCCACCACTTCCCTGGGCAGCCCATTCCAATGTCTGATCACCCAGTTGCCCTCCTTTGGACCCACTCCAGGACTTAATCTCCTTCCTAAACTGAGGGGCCCAGAACTGGACACAGGACTCGAGGTGTGGCCTCACCAGCGCTGAGTACAGGGGCAGAATCCCTTCCCTGGACCTGCTGGCCACACTGTTCCTGATACAGGCCAGGATGCCATTGGCCTTCTTGGCCACCTGGGCACACTGTTGGCACCCATGGGCACCCACACTTGGGCACCTACACACAGCCTGGCTGTGATCTGCACTGCTCAGCTCATGGTAGTGGGTGGGTGTCACACCACACACAGTAACACACCCCCTGTGGGCTCCTGTTTGTGAAGTGCAGGTGAGACCTCCTCTCTCATCTGATCACCTCCCCACCAGTGACACTGGGGCCATAATCTGAACTGGGATATGGACATTCTTCTGCAGGATGTCCCAAGAGAGTAGGGTCTGCCAGGGCTCTGTAGGACTTCTGGCTGTGTTGCTAGGTGACTTCATCTTTCAGCATCTCTTAGTTCTCCAGATGTTGCTGCTGTGGCACCCCCTGCCTGTCATCCTTTGTGGGGCAGAGCATCGTGGAAAGCCTCATCCATATACAGAATACAGACAGATGTGTAAGTCCTAAGAATGGCTTGTGCTTTCCTCCCCAAAAGGATGGTGAGAGCCTCCCACTCCTCATACTTGAAAGAAAAAGCATGGGGTTTTGTGCCAAAAAGCAAAGGTTCATCCATCCAGTCCTTCCCAGGGAGGTTGTTATTGATAGCAGTGATGTTGAGAGCACTTTTGAGTAAATTTTTAACAGTAAATTTGTGCTGAAACGGCAAAGGAAAGGAGTTGAAGGCTGAAAGGCCCTCTTTGTCAACACAGTTGACTTTGTGAGGGGAAAAGAGGCTATTGAAGAAAGCCAGAGGAAGAAATAATATATCCTTCCACTGCTGCAACTCCTTGGATTAATGGCAGGAGCTGAAAATTTATATACAAAGGTTTCATCACATCTCTGCCACACACAGGATTTACTGGGCTGCTTGTTGCACTTACATCACCAAAACCTCTTGTTTAGAAAAAGTTTTCCTTCCATCAGCAGTGTTTTCCAGCTGTAAGAGAACTGTAGGGGGGACATACAGTGCATGAAAACATTCAGGAAAGAAGAGACACCCCATGGAGAAAGGAATGAAACAAACTGAGAGATGAAAAAAAATTCTTTCCAAAACCCAAGGTAACCCATTTTCAAAGAGAAATATCTGGGAAGAAGAGTAACAAGAGGCTTATCAGGACAGCAAAAGTTTCTTGATTAACAGGACTGTACCTGAACTAGTACCATTAAAAAAAAAAAAAATAAATCCTGAACTTCAGACAAAGAACATCATAGCCATCCCACAAGAAAAAAGCATATTGGTAGAAACTGCTGCTATCTGAAGTATTGTGACTTTTTAAGGTTTGAAAAAGCCTTGAAACAGAAAATCTGGAAGAGATTTCTAAGGGTTCTCTCATAGCAGTCATGACACTTTTTGATCTTGGGTTCTCCTACAGTCCTCCCAAAGCATCTAGTTTTTTCTGTCTGTCCTCCATTCCTAGCTGGAGAGTTGTTTTTATAATAATAATAATTAAAAAAAAAAGAGATGGATTATGTAGATGAATTTGGCTTAAGGTCTCAAGAACAGAGAGATTACTGTCTCAGTGAAGAACTCAACAACCAAAGAGAAATTTTCTTCTATAAATTTTAATACAATTTCAACAGAAAAAGAGAGACATATTCTTCTGTAAGTAAAGCTCCTCTTTCACATCCTGTAATATCAGGTGCCAAGTTGCATGAAATTAATTTCCAGTGCATACAATTAAACCATTGCACACTTTCACAGGAAGAAGTTCAACTGCCCAAACACTGAAGGACTAGGAAGATAAATCCAGGTGAAAATACCTAGTGGAAAGACAGACCTGATTTTCAAACCCACACATCCACCACTTCTTCCTAATGAATTTAGTTGGAGGTACCCATTTACAACTCAGGCTATGCTTTCCAAGCAAGCTTCTAGGTAGACTTAAGATGAGAGATTTACTCCTGAAAACCATCTGGACTTGGCCATGTCTGTGATCAGCTTTAGCTCCATCCTTTGGTCTTGTTCTAATAACACAAAATACAGTAGCCCTTGAGTTGGGTGCTGAATTTAGACACACATGGTGACACCATGGGCATCAAGATACCCAGCTGCCTACATGGCTGCACTTCTCTAAGCATTGCATGTCCCTCTTAGAGACTTTTACACATGTTAAATTCATGATCACAATTACTAGGTATCTTTTGGGCTTTATTTTTCTGATAGGAGGAGACAGTAGAAGCAAAAAGAATAACAAAAGTCATAGAAAATAAAGTAATAGTTTCATTAATTAATTTGACACCTATCAGTCAGCCCTTACTGTAATAAGAGAACAGACCTGAACAAGCATCAGACTTGCTAGCCATTATTTCTGCACTCTTAGAGATGTCTGAAGCAAAAAATTATTATTATTTTGATGACAATTGGAAGAGCGTTTGCAGACCTGTGGGGAAAAAATTATATAATTTAGTAATTTTCTGTGTAATAATCATAATGTTCTTATTGAAAAAATGTACTCTGATATAATTATTCTACAAATTTATAAGCCTGTCTCTGTAGTACAGTAAAAAAAAAAAAAAGGGGGAATATTTTTACCTATCTTATGAGAAAAAACTTCCTGATGCTTTATTTGTATCGGCTGATGCATGTTCAAGAGATGGAAGCCTCATAGTAGCAAAATGGCTCCCTGATTTGGTCTGGTAACCTCTTGGGACAGGATTCAAAGGAAGTTTTAGGCACAGAATTCAGAGCCAAAGTTGCCCCATGCCCTGGTATGTGTTGGGATATCTTCCCTGGGTTCTACCTGTGGCTCCCAAAGGACAGGAGTCACCTCTGCTTTATCTTCTGCCAGTCCATCTGCTGATAGGTTATAAGATGTGGAGGTGTGGTGCTTAGGGACATGGTTTTGTGATGGATTTGTCAGTGTTCTGTGAACAGACTTGATCATCCTAAAGGTCTTTTACAACCAAACCAGTTCCATGATTTTAAATTCCTGAGTATCTAAAATGGCACTGGATGTCTATGTTCAGGTAGCTGGGTTGCTTCCTCCATGTTACAGTGAAAAGTTTTTGCTAAGAAGTTATCAAGCTGAAGCCTGGAGGGGCAGAAGGGAAGTCAAAACATAGAATCATTTAGGTTAGAAGAGAACTTTAAGATTACTGAGTCCAACTGTAAACCTAACACTGGCCAAGTCCCATGAAACTGTGTCCCTAAAATATGAATATGAGGAAAAGATACCATGTTTCTCCCTGCCCTGGGTTGCTGATCCTCATTCTGCCATGTTTTCAAGAGCAAGTCTGCTGTGCTTTTTGGGGAGAAACCAGTCCAAAACTTCCGTACAGGGCAGTCTGCCCCCAGGAGAGGCATCCTGAGGCCCTGGGGCCATGAGGCTGGCAGAGGGCATCCCCCCACCTTCTTGATCCTCACGCAGAAGTGATGAGCATTGGCATGAGCTGCACTGCATCTGCTGCCCCTGAGGCCTTTCCTGAGGGTACAGCAAAGGATAGGCAGGCTCATAATGTATTAATAAGAAAGAGCTTTTTATTTATAAGGCAACCTGCTCCCTGCTATGGAGCTGGAGGCATTGTGCAATAAGCTATAATAAATCTGATGAAACAGTATAAACAAGAAACCACCTTTAATCCTTCCTCTAGAGTTATTAGGAAGATTAGTGAATTTCCATTCACTATTAGATTTTTGTTTTCATCATTCAAGTTTCTCATGTTTCTGGAATCTGTAAAGTTTTGGGAGGAGTCTGTGAAGGGAGAGAAGATGTAGCCATGGGTCAGAGAGACCAGAGTGCTTGGAGTACCAGGGGGAAAATGGCAGAGGTGTCTGTCCTTACAGTGCTCACTGGAGCTGGGATGTGCAGTGCAGTGCCAAAGGCTGGTCCTGGCACAGCCCCTCACCCCTCTCTAGACCAGCAGCACCTGGAGTCATGTTGGGAAATGACTTGGAGAAATCCCAGCCTTTGCCCTGCACGGCACAGGTTGACCCCAGCTGCCATTGTCAGCTGATGTCCTGCACACCCTACTAAACCTGCTGCCAGCAGAAGCTCTTACGGAAGCTGCAGGCTGAGAAAGCCTTTTGGGAGGAGATTCAGAGTTTTTAGGAGGCAATGAAGAGCTTTTGGGAGAATCACAGATTCCCAGAATGGTTGGGGTTGGAAGGGATATTCAAGATCATCTGGTTCCAACCCCTCTGCCATCAACATGGACACCTCCCACCAGACCAGGTTGCTCAGAGCCCCATCCTTGAACACTCCCGGAGGGACAGCCACAGCTTTCTTGGGCAACCTGTGCCAGCATCCCACCACCCTCACACAAAAGAATTTCTTTTTAACATCTAATTCTAAATCAAGCCTCTTCCAGTTTAAAGCCATTAACTCTTGTCCTCTTGCTACATGCCCTTGTTAAAAGTCCCTCCCCAACTTTTCTGCACTGGAAAGCTGCTATAAGGTTTCCCTGGAGCCTTCCTTCTCTTCTCCAGGCTGAGCAACCCCAACTCCCTCAGCCTGTCTTCATAGGAGAGGGGCTCCCGACCTTTGGTCATCTTCAGGGTCCTCCTCTGGTTTCACTTCAGCTCTTATGCCCCTTCTTATGCTGGGGGATCCAGAACTTGACACAGTACTCCAGGTGTGGTCTCAGAAGAGCAGAGTGGAGGTGGAAGATCAAGGTTATTGGGAAAAAATCGGAGACTTCAAGACAGCCATCCAAGCCTTCTGAGGGGAAGAAAAGTGAATCTGGAAGAGGATGCATTTCATGAGGAAGAAAAGGCTATTCAGAAGGAAGCAGAGGACTTCTGCAGGGTGTATTGTGGCTTCTGGAAGGACTATATTGTTTTCTAGAAGGCCAAGGATTTCTGGAAGGAAGAACAGTTCCTCTGGGAGAACGAGTTCTGGAGGTAGACAGGGGCTTATGGGCAGAAGAAGCAGCTCTGTGGGCAGATGCAACAGCTCTCCTGGAAGAGGAATGAGCTCTCCAGGAAGACAGACATCCCTTAAGGAGTATGAAATGTTGATCTGGGAGGAGGCCTTTGGTCCTGAGAGAGAGAGGCTATCTCCAGGGATGCTGCTGTCCACAGGGGAAAGGCACAAATTGTTCTGCTAGGCTCAAAACCATGTGGAAAGTCATGCAGAGTGATGTGGATACTTTATTAAGCAGTTCTGTGCTTCAACCAGCTCTCTGAAACAGCATCTCTGCTTCTAGAGGTAAATCACAGAAGGTGGTTTTTCTAATGCAAGTTACTTTAAAGCCACTGTGTTTATGTTTTCAGGTCATTATTTTTTTAAGGTCCTGTAGCCTGAGGAATGGGGTAAACCTCTGGTTTCCTGGCCTGTCACCAGGTAGACAAGTGTGGGTGGGTAAAGTCCCAAGAAGCTGAGAGCTTAATGGCTGAGATAATCTTCTGGAGCTCAGAATACTTCACCTGACTCAGAGCAGTTTATATCAACTGAGTCAGTGCTATAAAAAGGCATTGATAAATATAACCTTTGGATCCCCCATATTTAAGAGTCACAGTTAATGCTCCTGATCCTTAATGAGACAACAGCTCATGCTTTTCCACCACCGTTTAACTTCTCAGGAGCCTGATGAGAATGTTCACCCACTCCAGTGAGCTCCCTCGTCCACTGCCTGGCTGAGAGCATCTTTGGCATCATCCTTGCTGGTGTGGGCAGTGGGAGGGATTCCAGAAGTCAGTAGTATGTAGGAAAAGGTGCAAGCCAGAGGGGAAGTTGGCAGGGAGCCCATCATCAAGAGGGAAATAAATTTAGCAGTGTGAGTGTGAGTGTGAGTGTGAGTGTGAGTGTGAGTGTGAGTGTGAGTGTGAGTGTATGTGTCTGTTTCAGAGCAGGAGAGGGTGCACACAGGGTGATTGCTCACTTGTTGGATCCTGTTGGAAAAACAGGTACAGGAGACTCTAAGAGAAAAGCCTGGATAACTGCAGTGTAATGTGTGGTCAATATTTATGTGATGTGAGTAGAGAGCCAGTGCCTTTTGCTGAATTGAGGCACAGGAATTGCATTTTTTCTTGCTTCCTGAGCTCAGGACCTGAACTTAGGTGCTTCACATTTTTGGTGACTGAGCTGAAAGGTTGGTCTAGAGGGAAACATACACTTAACCCACTGTGCTGGAGAGTGGAGCATCAGTGGAGAGTACACAGTGAAAAGCCAAACCAAGCATTTCTTCTTTCTCTGGTATGACAGCATTAGGAAATTATTTCCCTTCAATATGGGATTTTATGCTGAAAAGGCTCAAGGACACAACGTCAGAAGCCTTTGCAAGTGTGATTGAAGGATCTGATGACTTCTGTAACTCTCAGGAATACTTAGGCTGTCACTCAAGTTCAGTCCTTTGTGATCTGCTGTAGGATAAGGCTGCCTGTCCTGTTTCATTGTGCTGAAGACAAATTACACTGTGTCTTTCCTGCAAAAATCCATGAATATTTATTGCTCAGTGAATAGCCAGCCCATAAAAAAAGCCAGCTGAACCACCCAGGGTAGGAATATAACCTTTGTTATTATTATTCAATTTTTACCATGTAAAGCCAGAGATTAAAACGACCGATTAGACCATTCAATGCAACTCCTTGAAAGTTCAGTACTCTTATGCATTAGAGCTTTATCATTAGATGCTATACAGAGAAAGAACCTTTCAGAAAATCACAGGATGCAAAAAGCACTTGTCACTTATTATGTTTTAATGTCAAAAAGCCAAGAATTAATCTCAGTTATTTCAATCCACACGTCGCATTAACATACATTTAAACTAAAATTAGGTGTGCTTTCACTTGCAAAGAACTTGAAGCCCATGAAATGTACTTAGGAGAGCACTCAGTCACTCCTTTCACAGCAGAGAACAGTGTTTCCCTGGTGAGAATGCTGTAAAATACAACAGTTCTGAAATTTAAGGCATCACTCAATGGAGCAGAGAAGCCAGAGGAAGAAAAGCACATACCAGTATGGTTTTAAACTAATGTCAGTTCCCCTGAATATTTTACATCCACCTTGTAGTTTCAAAGTGGCCCTTCCTTGAGTAGAATTGCTGAAGGGAGAGCACATTCCAAAGGTTTACCAGGGCTGGGCATTTAAAGTGGGAAAGTGGAGGGCTCCTGCTCTGCTCCCAACAGCTCTGGACTGAGGATGGATTTTGGTGGCAAAGCCATTCCCTGCTAACACTCTGGAGTGGGAAAGTAGCATGGAACACAAGTAAAATAACTACTAGAAGGAAAAGATCAGTCACATTTATCCCCCTAAAACATGAATGTGGTGTATTTTGAGATGTAAAATTCCAAAAAAAAAAAAAGCATAAATACACCTCTCTGGAAGAGCAGGTCTGCTGGTCTGGCTTGAGTTGGCTGTTGGCACCAGGAGAGAATTGGGCATGTCTGAAGAACTGAAGGTATTTGAAGCACAGACTCACCTAAAGTAGGGTGGAAGGACCTAAAGAAGCTGCCAAGTCCCTCTGAGCCTCAAAAGCAGCTATACCTATGATGTTCTAAGCAAGCACTTTTCTAAGCTGTTTTTGTTTAATTTCCAGAACCAGTGTTGCATAACCATCACCCATCCTCTAGGACTTCACTTATTTTAATTTTTTGTGTTGCCTGAGGTGAATCTCCCTCCCTAACTGCAGTTTTGACTTTTAATCTGTAGTTCTATCCACAGCAAGCATGGGAAACAGCTTTTTCATTTGCCTTGTATTTATTTTTCTGGAGCCCAGTGATGTCTCCTCTACTCACATCACCCTACACAAGCCCACCCCACCTCCTTCTGGCCTCCTTCAGTGACCAAGTCCTTTAGGTATCTGGAAGGCTTCCACCCTCCAAAAGACAGAAAAATGATATAATTTTCAGCATCTAGATCCAACTCCTGAAGATACCAAATACCTAGGTTACAGCACATATTTTTCAGGAGAGACTCAGTCAGAAGTCATGCAGCTGAGCCCTTTGGACACTAAAAATCAGTGCTGAGCTGCCCTGGTGCTGATGGATCCTTCTGCAGAGTGATGCCACCTGTCTTATGAACAGAGAGCAAACCAGGGACTTGTTCAGTGGCACAGGATCAGGCAGAACAGGCACTGATGTAACTTTAGACCATAGTCAGACTTTTCATGGTTGCTGTTCAACCAAAGAGGCATTAAACATGGAACAAACAGTGGAATTTCAGAGTAAATGCAAGGATAAAACCCAAATACAAGGAAATATGGTGAATCCAAATGAGAATCCCATGCTGGCAATGCAATTAATTGACAGTCAATGAGCTGTGTGCCCTCAGGAAAGTTTTAAAGGCTCAGTAAGTCCTACGCAGGGCAGTCTGACAACAAGACACTGGAATTTGATGGACTGGCTGTGCTGCACACTCCGGAGCCCACCTGGTTTCTGGTGTAGATGATGCACTCTCATTCCCTGGTAAAGTAAACAAAAATATGGGCATACAAAGGAAAATATTACAGAAAAAATGCGTTGAGGCAGAAGGGTCCCACTTTATCCATACTGAAAGGCTGCCCTGCACTCAGCCACAAGCCAGTGAGGATGCTGCTAAATCTGAAATTCACATTTCTAGGTGATTCTCAAGTTTTTCTTTCAAAGTTTCTGCTCAAGCTGTTCAGAACAGTCTATTTTCTCCTCAGGACCACAGTAAAGGTGGAAGTTATGGACTGCAGCTTTGTCCCTCTAAAAATGCAGAACTTCCCAAAGCCCAGAGTGTCTTACAGCATAATGGCAATTCTTGCACAGAGCTGTAAAGAGGTTGAATCATTTGTGCCAAATCAGCATAAATATTTGAATGGGGGAAAGAAAAATCTCCTGAGCTAACTGACACATTTTTAAAGTACAGCCTTGTCATCAGAAAGTGTTGCTGATGCAAATGTGGAGACAGCTTGTGGGAGAAGCAGAACATGGGAAAATGGTGAAGTCATTTAAGTCAGCTGACATATCTACATGTGTCATAAACCAGAATAGTCAGAGTGACGGAAGAAAATTAAGCTTATTCATTATATGTAGGTGTATTTGTGTGTGTGTGTGTTGTGTATCTATGGCTATAGTTTAGAGCTCTGTGTGTCAGTCATTACAAAGGAGGAATGTAAAAAAGCTGGGAGGCAGGCCCAAAACTCATGGGAAACTGGAGGTATGCATCCAGCCAAAAATATAAATCCTGTTGCCATTCTGCCAGGAAGTCTGGCTGAATCATGGAAAAGTCAGTGCAGAGAGTGCCATGGAAATTGAGGAAGGAGATGGAATACTGTGGCTGAAAATATCAGATAGGGAAAAAGAATAACCATACCCTCACCTTTCAGAATTTAATATCTAATGTGGGTTAATTATGAGAGGAATGACAATAAAGATGTATTTTTAAAAACAATTATCATGGTGATAAACCAAAATTACGGTGAGAATCTCTCTGTTTCTCCCATCATCTCTCTGCCTTTACCTTATTGTCTTCTTATTTAATAATCTTTTATTTACTAATCAAACTAGAAGCATAATCTGCAGAGGAGGGAATTCCAGATTCTTGGCATCTGGGGATTTTGGGGAAGGATTTAATCCCAATCCATCAATCCACTCAGTCTGTATCATCCCTCAGAGTACTTGAAATGTTCCAAAGTCCCATATAAAGTGGGGGAATGCTCACAGGTGGTGGTGAGGTTGAGTGAGCACAACATTACACACTTAGGTGGGCTTTTATCAAAATAAAAGACAATTTTATTGGCTCTGCTAACAAAGGGAGCTGTACAGACTTACCACATCTCAGGGTTAATGTGGAAGCAGGTGACCACAGCACAGGGTCCTGACAGCAAACCTTTCATGCCATCACCTCAAGGATCATATTTCTTGTGTCCAAATGGAAACACCACCAACCACCCTCCACATTTTTTAGTGTGAGTTATAGTGTTGTGATTTTGTTATCCCTCACTGCAGCTTTCTGAGCATTTTGGTATGGGAGCTTTTCAAGCAGAAGGACTATTATTATAATTATTGTTATTATTATTATTATTATTCATGTGAATTGCCACATTTCCAGAGCTCTGCTGAGAACACTGAGATAGAAATTGGGTTGAAAAGCTGTTATTTAGCTGCTCACCCCTACAGTAAATTTCCAATTCATGTCTGGGAAAGAGGAAAGAGAGGAAAGGAGGAAAGAGTGTGAACGAAAGTAAAGTCTTGCTGGGAACACAGGGGGTGCCTCTTTTGGGAACGTGCTCTCTCTCTTTGCTGACTCACAAAGAAAAGCAGCTTTCCCTGCAGACTTCATGGCAATTTCAAGCTGCAGCCCAAATACACAAAGCCCACTTAGAAAAAAAGCTGTATATCGTCCCTTTCCTTCAGACCTGTTGTATATGCACTTAATTTAAAAAATTATTTATATTGGCTTTACATTGTACCAAGATAGACAGGGTTTTCTTCTTCTCAGTGGCGCTTGGGTTTTCATCTTTGCAATGAGCAGCAATGTTTAATTTAGAAAAAAGCCCAAATAGCAGCCTGATGGATAGTCATTAATACTGTGAAATAATTCAGAGATAAGGAAAAAAAATCCATCATCTGACCCTCTGGACTGATTAACTGAGGAGTGGTACTTTCTTGAGAGCAGATACAATCAAGGGCTGACAGGGGGGGAACTGATTAGCAGGGTGGATATTGCTTGAAGCACCCATCCTTCCCCATCCTTGGGAATTTGTGTAAACTGATCTTCCTAATGAAGGCATAAATAACAAAGCCTGCAGGGATCCAGAAGCCCTGCACCAGCCTGCTGAAAAGCAGCATCATCAGCAAAGTCCTTCATGCTCATATGGTATTTCTATGGTATATAGTACTTGCCATTCAGAGGTCTCAGAGCATGCCACACCATCAGTGCTTTTACCCCACAGCTCTCGAGAGCTGTGCAGAGAACATTATTGTCATTTTAAGGAAGAGGACACAAAGAGGGGCTGGGAGGTTAAGGCTGAAAAAGGATTTGGTGGTGAATCCAGGAAACCTAAATCCCTCCTTCCAGATCTCCACCCTATCCATGACACCAGCCTGCCAGTGGGACAGAAAACACCCACAGATGATATATTTCATGAAGTGTGGTGACAACTGGACATCCTAATCCATAACACTGTGTTTTACAGCTCCCTCTGTATCCTTCAATTGATAATAAACTGGTGTTTTTTACATTTGAACCACCCTGCTAGCAAACATTTAGCAATTGGGAGTTTATGGTATAGCACAGGTGAATATGTTCCCCCTCCTTAGCGCCATGTTAGACCACTAATTATGGAATGCCCTTATTATCCATTTAAACAGGCCAGTTTCTAGCCTCTGATTTGAGATACAACTTTTTCACAAGACTGGATCAATTTTTCAACTCCTTAAGTTTTCTCTTGCCAGCCCAAGGGAGACAGTTGATTGCAGCCTGCACTTGACAATCTCTGAGAAGTCCTCCACAAAGCCCTGCTTTCCAGAGCAGAACCTGAATCAGAAAAGGAACTTCTTCCTGCAGCCCCAGCTTGGGAGAGGACCATGAGTTTTCATGTGCATCTTTCTCTGGGTGGCTTTGGGGCTGGTGGGGAGCAGCTCCTGGTGCTTTGTCTCAGGTCATAGAATCATAGAATGGTTTGGGTTCGAGGGGACCTTAAAGATCATCCAGTTCCAACCCCCTGCATGGGCAGGGACACCTCCCACTAGACCAGGTTGCTCAAAGCCCCATCCAACCTGGCCTTGAACACTTCCAAGGAGAGGGAAGCCAAAACTTCCCTGGGCAACCTGTGCCAGTGTCTCACCACCCTCAAACTAAAATATTTCTTCCTAACATCTAATCTGAATCCACCTCTTTCTGTTTAAAATCATCCCCCCTCATACTGTCACTACATTCCCCCATAAAAATTCCACCCCAGCTTTCTTGTAGGCCCCTTCAGGTACTGGAAGGCCACTATAAGGTCTTTCCAGAGGTCTCTCCAGACTCTTCTCCAGGTTGAAAAACCTCAGCTCACTCAGCCTGTCTTCATGGGAGAAGTTCTCAGCCCTCTGATGATCTTCATGTCCTTCCTCAGGACTTGCTTCAGGAGCTCCATGTCCTTCTTGTGTTGGGGCCCCAGAACTGGACACAGTACTCCAGATGTGGTCTCCACACTTAACTGGCTTAACAGATCACACTAGGAATTTACTATCACCCTATTTGGTTATCTTCCAGGTAATCTTGATTGTCATTTCAAGATCTCAGCCTTTACTCCAGCCATGTACTGACTGGAAATATCCTATATCTGCCCGTGCTGGGTACAGACATCTTGGTATCACAAGCCTCTACACAACCATCAGCTTCCAATCTGATTAATGAAGCCTTATTTCCCCTTAATGAAGCCCAGTGTTGAGTGCATCACCATGGTTGGGAAGTCACAGGTCCACAGCCCTGGTGCACTCATCAAGGATGGTGGAGGACCTCATCCCCAGGCAGCACTATCCAGGTGTCAGGGCATGGCCATGGCTCCACATAAACAGATGGGATGGACCAAAATCAGATTTTCGTGCCAGAAATGGGTCTTTAGCATCACCTGCTATTTTTAGCCTCTGACTCAAGAATCTCACAGAACAGCAGTCTCCTCCAGGAAGATGCTGCCTTGTAGAAGGGTAAATGGATCTTACTCCAGGACCTCAGGCAAGGACCACACCTCTGCATACCCATAGGCTTCTCTCTTTGCATCTCCTCTCTTACATACATTTATGATTCAGCTCCTCTCACAAGCACTTTCTGCTAGCAAACATCTGACATCCTCCAGCAGTTTTATCCTATAGCTCTTCTGTGCAACCAGGACACATACTGGGGTGTACAGACATATTGCTCTGTCAATGTAACAGGCTGGAAACACAGGCACAGAGTTTGTGCCACCAGCATCCATGGCTTCTGTACTTCCTGAGGCCATACTGGGAGTCCAAGGCACACCAGTGTCCTTGCCCAGTGTCCCAGTCTACATGGGAAAGAAACAGAGGCAGACGTGAGGGATGCAGATGGGTCTGGATGTCAGGGGAGGATCACAACCATATTAGAAGCATAAGGTCTGGAGTAAGGTCCAGAGCTTTAAAAGTTGATTCTCAATGTAATTAATGTCACTGTGCATGAAAGCTCTGAATACCCCCAAGGAACTGGGCTGGGGTGGCCTGTTTTACAGCAGAAAGATAACTCTCAGAGGGCTGGCCCTATTTTTGGGGGGTATTTCACAGTACACAGACCACAGCCATAGACACCACTCCTTGGCCACAGTGGAGGCCCCAGAAAAAGCAGTATGAACAAGATGGAAGTGTATAAAACTCCTAAATATGACATGGTGGTTTCCAGCTCCCTTTTGAGCAAGTTATAGGATAACCCAAACTTCAGATGCTTAGGTACCATTTAACCACTTAACACCTCTGCAGCTTTTTCACACCTAACTTGCTCACAGTCTCACTGCCAGCAACAGGGCCAACATCTCTCATGACAACCAGAACAAGAGGAATCCTATTTTAAACCCAGTTCCTGTGGATAGCACGCTGAAGACCTTGTGGGAAACCTGTGGGATGGATTTCCTAAAGAACACCTTAGTCACCAGACAGAGACAACTGAGTTCCTGGTGGTGGGAGATGCCACCCTCACCCCTTCTGATTCCCCTGTGGCAGTGGGAGCCACCAACTTCACCCCACACACACCTGGTTATACTTAGTCATAGAATCATAGAACAGATCAAGTTGGAAGGGAGAAGATCTTCTAGATCCAACCCTCCTGCCTGTCTCCTGTTTCTGCCCCATATCCTGGAGCAGCCTGGCCCAGCTCAACCCCATCCCCTTCCTCTTCCACACAAGGTTTCTTGATGCATTGCAGCCACAGGGTGTCATTTAGCCTCTACCTAGATGCTTTGACACATAGAGGAAAAAAAACCAAAATAAAGCAGTCAGAAGGGCTAGCTGGAAAGAAAGGACATGGCCAGGAAAACCCAAGTGTGCTGCAGCTGCAGCCAGCATGACCCTCCTCATGATGTGATTATTTCTCATTGAACAGCAAGCAAAAGTGACAAATATACCTACTGCTTCATCACTGAAATTATTTGTATTATAGGTAGAGATACCAGACTCCTCAATTTAATGCTGGCATGTGAAATTACCAGTTCACAGCCTCAAACATGGAGACAATAACTGGTGCAGCCCACATTGTCAATGCTGTGTATTTTTAGACTCTTGTAGGTGTGTGAAGTAATTTCAAAGAGCTTTAATGATTTTTTACACATTTTTCAAGCAAGAATGAAGGTGGCTTCCTGAGCTGGGATAAAATGAACAGTGTGAAAAAAAAAAAAAAAAAAAAAAAAGATGAAGTGACTGTGTTTTGCCCTCAGGTCAGGGAAGATTCTGGGAGAGATGAGCAATTCGGAGGCTGTGCAGCCATTTCTTTTGCTTTCTCTCTGAAGGGCTTTGCAATTTCAGCCAGAAACATTTTTCATGACCTTGCCCATTTCCCCATCCTCTAAGCAGGGATGTGGTCCTCAGAGGCTGCAGGAAGATTTTATTCCCAGAAATTCAGGCAAGGGCTGGTTTTCTCTGTTGTGCTCCTTAAAGTCATGCTGTCTTTGGGACAACACCAGTTAAACCCAAATGATTTAATTTCATTTTAAAAGAAAACTTGTAAAAATTTGATTTTGGTGGATAGCAGGCTCACAGGTCTTCTAACATCTGAGTGGTTCAGGGAAGTCAGTGTTGGTTTTCTGCAGAACTCTGGCAGGGCTGAGCCAAGCCCTTCAGGGAGCTGGGACCAAAGGGATGCGGGAGAGCTGGGGGCAGTGCTCGCTGCTTTGCAACTCACCCATTGCAAGGATGCTCCCATCCAACAGCTCCCTTGGGGCTGGGGCTGGGTTTATAAGATGATATTCAGACTATGTTTCATCTTGGGTTTAATCAGGGTTTGTCAGTAGAGCAAGGCAATGAGGACAAGGGATGACTCCAGAATACATGATGCATTTGCCACCTTGGAGAAGCTTCTCATCAGTTTCCACCACAAATCCCCATTTCCAAATTAAGGAGCAAGTGCCTCAATGTAATGATTACATGTTGATGATTTTTAAAATTTGTAAACATAGGTGCATGGCTGTGCACTCACATGTCCAAATGTGTATATCCAAACAGAGATGTCTGGGTATGATTATACAGACTCAGACTTGCCTGAGGACATATAGAATCACAGTATGGTTTGGGTTGGAAAGGATCATAAAGATCATCCAGTCCCAACCCCCCTGCATGGGCAGGGACACCTCCCACTAGACCAGGTTGCTCAAAGCCCCATCCAACCTGGCCTTGAGCATATGCTATATTTATATATATTTATATGCTATATTTATATATATTTATATGCTATATTTATATATAGCACCCTGCCCACTAGAGCATGTCCCAAAGTGCCTCATCTACATGGTTTTTAAATACTTCCAGGGATGGTTATTCCAACACCTCCCTGGGTTGCCCATTCCAGTGCCTTACTACTCTCTCAGTAAAAAAATTCTTCCTGATACTTAGTCTAAACCTCCCCTGGTGCAACTTCAGGCCATTTCCTCTCGTCTTGTCATTGTTCACTTGAGAGAAGAGGCCAACACCCACCTCCCTACAACCTCCTTTCAGGTAGTTATAGAGAACAATAAGGTCTCCTCTCAACCTCCTTTTCTCAAAACCAAACATTCCAAATTCCCTCAGCTTCTCCTCATAAAACTTCTTCTACAGACCCTTCACCAGCGTAGTTGCCCTTCTCTAATAAAGTCAATGAATGCTTAAAACAATTAGGCATGCCTGGGTGTGCATGAAAATTGCAGGACCCAACCTTGGTCTTCAAATTCTCCACATTTCCTTTTCACATACTGAGTCCTGGACTTCAGGAAAGTGGTGTCGGAAGACAGGACAGGAAGATCTCAGATCCTTAAAATAGCCTGTACAAAGTAGGCATCATTAGGATGGACACATGGATATGCCCAGAATTACAAGCACTGCATTTTTATTGCTTTAGAATTCAATGTGTCCAAAAGGCATGGTGGGATCATTAAACTAGAACCTACACACACAGTCTGTTGGTCCATCTCGCCCTTGGCTGTGCTAGGAGAGAGGGCTTCAGTATGGTTCTACTCATTTCTATCAAGGAGGTTTTAATTATGTTCAAATGTGCCCTGTGATGTTTGGAAGAAGTTGGGATGATTCTCTTGGAAACAATAAGTTGTCCCTGTTGGATCAGCTCCAACATTGGAACATTGCTGGTTTTCCATTTGAGAGTCATAACAATCATTCACATGCATTCATAATCAGCTTGCTGTGATTTAGCGTAAGGGACTGTAAAATTACACTCCAGGAGCAATGGGTCTGTGTGATCTTAACGTCAAGTTGTTCTGCACAGGAGGTGCTGGCAGCTTTCTGAATTTCCATCCCTTTTTTGGATGTCTATCCTTTGTTTGGAAATGAACCCCGGAAGGTGGGGGTGAAGAAAGTGAGCAGAAAACACAGGGAGGTAGTGGGGTGGAGGGGTGGCCCAGGACAGGGAGAGAGGTGTTGACTGGCAAGGGATGGGAATGTCCCAGTCAGGGCAAGTCAGGGGTCACAACTGGGCAGAGAGGAAGTTCTGAGAGCATCCTGCTCCATCTGTGCAGCTCCCTCCCCATCCTGAGCTGCTGGGGAAGGATCTTGATCTTCCCTTCTTCTCCTCTGCCCTACTCTGGTGGTCTGAGCTGGCTTCTCTGGCCAGGAGGGGGCTGTAATACAGAGAACACTTCAAACATTAACACACTGATTAAAAGGGATCAAAGAAGCAAAAAACCACAGGGAACTAATTGTAAAAAGAAACAAAGTAGAACAGAAAATGTAAGTATGCCACTGTACAGGTCAGTGAGGTGTTGCCTTTTGGACAGTGTGTGCAGGTCTGGTACCTCCATCTGCAGAAGCAGAAAGGATGCAGTGATGGGAACTTGGTCAGTGGGAAAAAAGAGGCAGCCCTTGCATAGCTCAGCCTGGAAAAGAGGGGAGTGGAGACAGAATTTAAAAACTTCTATGAAGTCCTGGGGGGCCAAGGTGAAGCTATTAGCCTGCACTACTACAAAATTCAGAAGGTATTGAAAGGCACTTGCTGTCTTAGCATGAACAGTATTGCCTGGTTTAAGTGCTTAGCATTTCCTGGTTTCCAGAAATTTTTAATTCCAGAAGTTTTAATCCCTAGGCCCTTCCAGGTCTTCAGAGGGTTGAAGAACAGGATTGTCACAGTTGGAAAAGACCTCTAAGATCACCACGTCCAACTGTAAAGCATGTGATCCTAAACTTAACACACCAGAAGCAACCTTAATTCCCCTTGAGCCAAGATCTGCTGCAGGGCTTTGCAGTGAGTGCCTGCCAACCAGCTATTTCCATGGGACCAGAAGTCTTTTAGCACCTGGAAATCCATCAGAGAGGTCCTGCATGATTTTCAGGTCACTCTACTGTGAAAATCCTCCCACGCCAAAGGATAATACCCATAGCAAGAGACATCAAACACCACATCCAGCTCCATTGCCTGGCCACAAGATGAAAAGCTAGCACAAAGCAGGTGAAGAAAGGAGCATTCGTGCAATGTCCCTGCTCTGTCTAACCTTGCCACATCCCTCCCAGGGCTGGCACAGAGCACAGCCACACCAGAAACACAAGAAACTCGGGGCAGCAGCAGCAGACTGCCAGTGGCTTCCCCAGGAGCTCCCTGGGCAGCCTGAGTATGCAGAACTCCCAATTTCTCACTGCTCCACTGCTTACACAAAGTTTAATTAGAGCCTGGTAGGAGTTTAGGTAAGCCCAATGATTATTTTTACCACTACCTCAGCAAAAGCATTCCTGTTCTCAGTAATACTGGGGAAGTGTTATGAGTTCATATGGAAAAAATAGACTCTGGCATCAGTAAATCCTTGTTGTTTGGATTACATGTCCTAAACAAATTCCTTCATGTCTGTTATTTCTTGTGTTAGATGCCATCAGTAGTTCTGTCCCTCTCACTCATCTGTTCATGTTCATAATTAAAATCTGCCTGGCTAATTCATCTCACAAACAACTCCTCTCTGTTTGCCAACATGACACCTGAATGTCCAGTACTGCAACTGCAAAGTGAGACATCACCCAATGGGCACAAACTGGAACGCAGGAAATTCTCCCTGAACATCAGGAAAATCTTTTCCACTGTGAGGGTGACTGAGCTGTGGAACAGGAAACAAGCACAGGTTGCTCAGGGAGGTTGTGGAGTATCCATCCTTGGAGGTATTCAGAAGCCATCTGGATATTGTCCTGGGCTCTACGTGGCCTTGCTTGAGCAGGGTGGTTGGAAAAAATGACCTCCAGAGATCTCTCCCAACCTCAATGATTCTCAACAATTCTAATTGCTCCCACCCTTGTGCCCTTAACACATTCAGACTTCTTTACTAAAAGAAGTGACAGGGAGAAAAGCTTATAAATGTTGGTTGACATTCATCACCTTTTTCCAGCTCTCAGTTTCTGGAGGCAGGGACAAGCAGTGCATTCCCATATGGCAACAGGAGTGGCCCTAGGAAATATATGTTCCCAACACAGCACCACATGATGCTTGGCACAGGACCAGTAGTGGTGGAAGCAGCATGTATGATGTGGACAGAGAGACTGGATGTCCACGTGGGGTTTTGTGTCTGAAACTCATTCCCCAGCTTTCTGAGGCCATGGGAAATGCTGGTTCCTGGCTCCTCCTGTAGTGAAACCAATGTTTTTGAGGAGGAAAACCAACTCCATCTCCCTTGTAATTGCTTTTGTGGTAAGTATAGCTGGGACTGAATAACACCAGTAAGGATAGCTTCTCTGCAATTAATTATTTTCCAAAGAAACTGGGATTCAGCCAAATGCTAATGAAGTCAGAGGGAAATGGGAGCATGAAGCAATGAAAAAGCTTTACCAGCAGTTTAAGAGCTGTATCATTTTTTTTCATAAAATCAGATGGATGCATCTTTCTGCAGCCCTTTGCAGTCACTTTTCACACTTGAGCTCTTCTTTCCTTCTGCATGCAGTATCACCTAACTCCTTCACTGGTATTTTAAAGGAAAAACTAATTTAAGATGAAAGACTGGATGAACAGTGGGAAAGACTGAGCCAGAACTTGAAAAATAGCAGTAGAGTGAATGAGAAATAGGTCATTTAGTCTGAAATAACTTGTTTAGTGTGGTGGGACAGAAAGAGGGCTGACTGCACCATTCAAGCAAACAATTTATTTAAATTTCACTTAGAGGTTTAACTGCAAGGCTCAAGCAAACATTTTATTTGAACTGCACTGGCAGGTTTAATGTGGCACCATTGGGGGTTTTCACACATGGAGTAGAAGAATGACCTATTATAACTTAAATAAAGAGAATACACTATTAGAGCCTATATTCATCAAACACACTGTTACAACCTATAAAGGTTCATGGGCCACAGTATTACAACCAATAAAGGGCACTAAATATTTAGTGATTCAGTTAATCACCCACAGTTACACACTTACAGCATGCAAGATAATTGGATACTCCTCCAGGTAATGTCCCTCAGTCCCAGGGAAGTGACCTTGGCTGGTGTCCCCACCAAGTGGGAAAGGTCTCCACAGAGGCCAGATTATAGTTGGAGAAGTGACTCTCAATTCCCCACCCAGATCACAGGGTTTTTATCCACTGGTTTACATGACTCTGGGCAAAACTACACCTGAGTGGATTACACTGTTATATTTTCAGTGTGATGGAGTTTTGCCTTGGATTCTTTTATTCATCTATGGGAGAGGTTCACTTGGGTAAGCTGGACTTGTTATTTCTCTTTTGCTGATTTTGTGATTTCCTGAGTACACAAGGTAGTCAGCTGAATATGGAACTGAAAACCTCTGGCTTCTCTTTAGTTTACTTCATCTGGCAACTGAACAGTAGTTTGGATTGAGACTCAGGGCATATTTTTTTTTAAGGGATTTCATTGTTTCACTGAAGTTTTGGGTCTTTGAATGATGCCATAACACCCTGTTTGGTCTATGGCTTGTGGACCACTCAGGGCTGAGCCCACCAGGGGTGGTGCCTGCAGAGATAGGGACTCCAGGCAATCCAAGACTGAGTTGCTTTTAAAACTCCCTGTGAGTTACCTGTGTGCACTAAATTTTACTGAAACTTGTTAACAAAGAATGAGCTGGACAATACATGTGCAAAGTAGATTTGGAAGAAAGACAAGATGGAAAGAAACCCATGCAAGAGGGACTGCCTGATATTTTTTAAGCACCAGATAGAAGAAGAGATATAGGGACACAGGGGACTGTATATTTTAAATAAAACCATGTGGGTTGTCAACTCTTTTTTCTCCAAGTCCTACTTCAGATTAGCAGCCAAAGTCTATGGCTCATCCAGCATACAGGTATTTAATATCTGGCAGGCCAGGTTCTTGAGCTTTTGCTGTATAGAACTACACCCATCTTTATGATCCAAAAGACTTTATGTACCTTCTGTCGGACATGAAGAACATCTTCCCTTAAACCTTCCCATTGGTAATGCATAATCAGACCAATAAAATGTATGCTTATATTCTGTACTACATTATTGAGAAATAGCTAGTTGCCTTCATGCCCCTTGATGGTGGGCTGCTATTAGCCAGAATTATATAATTAAAATTACTCAAACCAGGCAATGCTTCCCTTTCCCCAGCTCCACATCTGCAGCTCTCTCTGTGTGCCTGGAATTTCTGGCTCTGAAATATATTATGAGGTGCCTTGCAAACTTGCACAAGGTTTGATGCAGTATACACGTGTGGAATTTACTACACATATTGTATGAAGTTGACCTGCAGATGGACCATGGCCATTTGCCAAGGACATGGAGGTGTCTGCCAGAATTACTGTGGATATCCAGAAGTTCTGGTGCTCAAAATCTTCCACTGCTATCCTAATTTCTAGTCAGAAGAAGAAGAAACCACTTATGGAAAAGACCCAGGTATGTTTCAGCCCCAATTAGATGTCTTGGGATAATTTTTGTGTGTCCATCTCTTCTGAACAAGGTATGCAAGGCCACTTCAACCTCATCAGGTGAAGAAAGGGGAGATGGACCTCAAGTCAGTGCATAATGACTCAGGCCAACAGGATCAGTATTGCTCCAGTCTGTGTGTCCCATGGAACTGAAAAAAGAAAGATGACACTAGAATCTTCTAAAACTGAAGATCAGCCATTGGTGATGGTGGAAGCCACCTTCAGAAGCATCAAGGAGGCTCTTTCTTCCAGTTAGCAAAACAGGAGAGGTGGTGTGAGACCCTGGCAACTTTGGTTTTGTGTCTCCAGACTCTGCCCTTGAGCTGCTGTACCTGTGCAGCCTCTGCTGCATTTCAACACACAAATCCCACAGCATCTTACACATGGGATGCTAGAGAAACTTGTAGGGGCACATGAGAAACACAGAAGTAAAATAATGTCACAAGTAGCAAATTTAACCAACCTGTGTACATCGTCTTGCCAGGCCAATGACTTAAGCTTGGAGTGGCCTTATTAAGTAAATGGAAATTTAATTTTCTCTCTGGAGCAACAGGAGACTCTCATCAGAGAAGAAACACTGATCATCAAAGCATCAAACTCTTTAAACAAGAACCTTGGGATCAATAGAAAACCAAGAAGAAAAGAAAAAGGACTAATGTTCTCTCGAAATAAGAAAGGATAAAATAAGGTAGCAGATGATGGGGGGAAAGCAGCCTTGGGGGAAATGTGCTTGCACTTTATAGTTATTGCTTTGGTACAGCTCTGTATGCCAGCCATAGTGTCAAGAGCTGGAATTGCTTGGAATATCATGGTTTGCTTTGTGCCCCAGCTCCTGTCTGAACAATTCACCAGAATTAAAAGAATTTATAATTTACCATGGCTTGCCAGTTCTGTCTCTGGTTTTCGGTTGGGTTTTGGTTTTTGGTTCTTGGGTGTTAAAAGTACTTTTTAGCTTCAGCCAAGTGTTTGCATTGCAAAACCACTGTGGCCATTCCCAGCACCAGCTGTGTGTGTGTAGAGTAAATTAAATGGGGAGAGTGTTATTACTTGTGTAGGCACAGTCATTCTCATTACAACTACTGCCATTTCTAAATGTGTGTTTTAATTAATAAAGAAGTAAGTGGAAGGTGAGCATTCAGAGGAAGAGCTGTCATTAGCACAGATGCATAAATGCGATGCACAGACAATGCATGAACCCTTGTGATCTGCTCATTTTATTACTCTTCAGGTCTTATATCACAGGATTTAGCAACGTATCTCTTTCCTGACTTCCTCACAGGAGATGTTGGAAATAATGGAAGAGTTGGTGAGGCTGGAAAAGGAGAAGGTGCTGGGGAAAAAATTATCCATGTCTGAATCAAAGACCAACAGCTTGTCTGCCAGTGAGTTATGGTTTTGTTCATTTGGTTTTATGAAGTTATGTGAGCCCTTTCATATTCACTTATTTTATTTGGGTTTTGGTTTTTTTTTTTGGGTTTTGTTTTTTTTTTGCAAACAAGAAAGGCAATTGGGAGAACAAGGCAAGATGGTGGTGAAGAGACAGGAATGAAACAGAAAATTTCCTGGCTCCTGCTGGGGTCCAGTACTGCCCAGGTCTTGCCAAATGTGCCTCAGCTCAGTCATGTGTATGATGCAACCAACACTTTCCTCACAGAAGTGGCTTGATGTTGTACTGCTGCAAGGCAGATTTATCTCAGGGCTTACATTTAATAAATGTGCAAGGAATTAAATGACAGTAATGATAGTGCTACCAAATCATTGGTGTGGATTTCTGTGCACTTTTCAGATGAAGAAAATAGTGAGGCTGCTTTGGACTTTGTTTCCATTTTCCTCCCCAGCCTCCTCCTCAGCAGTCTTGTGGAGGCTCTGCAATCTCTGGGCCAAGATCCCAGAATTAAACTCTCCAAGCAAAGCTGCTTTTATTGTTCTTTTAAAGATCACTCAAGAACAAACCTATTTTTCTGCTGCCTTTGTCCAACCTGCTTATTATTTAAGCAATAAGATTTAATCCTGAGACCTAATCTGTTCAGAAGGGAAAGCTCCCTGTCAAATTCTCATTTTCTCCTTTTTCTTTAAGCATGCAGAGTTGTTGCTGTAGCTTTTAATAACTGGTTAATGGCTTCTGCAGGGAAAGGGAATTCATCTGCTGATTTCTTCACTGCAAAGGTGGACTCACAGGTTTTGGGGTGCTCCTGGCTTCAGCTCTAAGCTGCAATGGGTCAGCCCCTGGTACCCCTCTGAATGGCTGAGACCTTCCACCCTCTGGGATCCCACAGAAAAGTGCCCTGGTGGCCTGAAAATCTGGGTGCCTCCTCCCTACAAAAGCAACCCTCACATTCCAGTCTCTCTCTCTGTTCATCACAGGTCATGGTGAGCAGTTCTTGCTGCCTTACAAATTCTTGTGTGCCTTACAAATATTTCTTCTCCTCCTTGTTTTTTCTCTTTCTCACCTTATCCAACAGCACCACATAAGCCTCTTTTTTTATGGTCCATAGACCATGTTCATCATCCTTTCCTGGCTGTTACCTGTTGCTCAGCAGTCATGACCAAAAATCAGGAACCCAGTTTTCAGAACAGCCAGGAGCCATCAGGTACCCCAGGCCCTGCCAGTGAAGCCTGGAGGAGGAAACACCAAACCTTCAGCATGGAGGGAAGAAGGGTACAGCAGAGGTGCTCTGGCCACAGCATCCCTCAATGAACCCTGCGGGTCAGCAAGTCAGGAATGATGGGAACTTACACCCAGCACCCACCACAGGGTTGGGTGGGTACCTGGATTAGCAGAGGTAGACAACTGTAGGCATCTTCCACCAAAATTTGTGAACTACAGTGCCCTGGTTTGGGCCAGGATAAAGGTGATTTTCTGTCTTGTACTTTTGCTTTCAGCTAAGTCTCTTGTAAGTAGCCACACTTGTTGAAATTAAAAGCAAGTTTCTCAGACAGTGTCTGCTTCTGGGACTGATAACTCTTGATGTTTGTAGTTACTGTTGGAGATTGGTGTGCAGAACCAAGGACACTGCTGTGCAGAACCAAGGACACTGCTCAGTTCTGAGGAACATTTTGCCCTCCAGAAGGAGAGAAGGAGTAAAGAGGTCACACCTGAACCCTCCTTTGGGAAGGAACAGACAAGATAGATGCCAAAATTGACCAGACAGAGCATTCTGTCCCATAGACATCATACTCAGTATAAATTTGAGGGATCACAAAGGTCAAACCCCTTCCTGCTTCCCCTTCTTTGCCTGTCCCTGTTTGCTTCAGCATCCTGGGAGGGTTCCATCCGTTCCTCTGCCTGTGGTCCTGATCCATGCCAGCCTGAATCTGTGTGTTCCTGCCTCCAGCTCCAGGAGTCCAGCCTGGACTTTCCCAGGGCTGCCCTGCAGCCAGGGTGAGAGTTATTGGGGGAAAAAGCAGGAGGAACATGGTATCAATTTTCCCGTATATTTGTATATATTTAGTAATTTTTTTCCTTTTTATCATTACTGTTTCATTAAAGCTGTGTAGTTTAGTTTCCAACCCATAAGCCTCTCTCCTTTATTCTCTCTCCTCTCTTTATCAGGGAGGGGGGTTAATAGGGAGCATCTGTCATTTAGTTTAATTGCTGGGCCAGTGTTAAATTCTGACATAGAGGTATAAACTTTTTCACTGCAACACAACCTTGGCCAGGATAGCACTGGCCAAGTCACGTTTACAGCCAAAATCTGCCTCCCCCATGGGCACGAAGAAAGCAGCTGCTTCCCCAAAGTCCTGCTTACCTCTCTTTCATCCCTGAAATGACAATACACTTAATGAGCTCTGTGGTCTGTAAAGAGAACAATGAAGCAATATCTTCTGAGTAAGTTACTTGCAGCACGAACATATTGTCAGGTGTGTGTGTTCTTTAATCCTCTTTCCATAGCAAGAGAATAAAATTCCCCACACAAATGGCAACTCTGCAGTGAGTATCTGACATAATTACAGTAATTATATTGTCTCTGCACTCTCTTATAGTTCAGTGACAGTATATATTTATTGAGCTCTTTCCTGTTCAGCAGGTTGCTCCCAGCTGCTCAGATTTGCAACTGCAATGCAGAGGTATCTTAAAATAATATTAACCCTTGGAAGCAATGTCCCTTTCTGCAGGGACTCAGGGGGTCTCTCAGCTCTGCTGAAAAGTCTGGGAACTGCAGAGCAAGCCCCCCATGGGTTTGATTTTCCCTGGTGAATAAAACTTTGCCCATTCTGCCTGTGTGAGCTGGACGTGGGCACTGTTGGGATGTAACCTGCTTGTAACCTGCATGTAGGTTACAAGCTGCTCAAGCCACAGTGGTTTATAGCCTGATGCCATGCCTGTGGGAAAGCTAAATATTTTGCAGGCTCTGGGCTAGCAGGCACCCAGGAAATAGTCTGTGGGCTCACTCACACAGAGGCATCTCTGGAGGCACAGCAGGACACGTGTGGCAGTGCTGATGCCCTCTGTGCCCAGAGCATGCAGCTGCCCAGGCTGCTCAGCACATCCCCTGCATCCCGGTCAACAAGGAGGTAACACGGATTGCTCTGGGATGTAATGCACCTGAGCCATTGAAAACCCAGCTCTCCTCTGCAGAGAAGCCTGTTACCTTGCCTCACCAGGGACAAAGACAAAGCTTGTCACCTCTGGGAGCACGTGATAAAGCAATCCTGCTGCCTGACAGGGAAATTGGCAGCAAAGCACCCACACCCAACCATCACTACCAACTCACAAGTCCCCTGCCTACCCCAGCCAAGACCCTTAGCTGTGTCCCTTGCTTCAGTCCCATGAACTGTCCCACTGACACGCAGACAATTCAAGACCCATCTCTAAAAACTGAAACCAGGTGCATGCAAGGGGACCACGGCCAACCCCTGGTGCCTGGGGTGCAGTGGGGAGGCCCCCAGCCTTTCCCAACAGAGGGCTTCACACCAGCTCCTTCTCACACCCCCAAGACAGGACTGTTCTCTGTCCCCCAGGGGTCTGGTCCAGTCCATGTGTGTGTTGTTCACCAGACCCATCCCCCTTGGGAAAGGGAAAAGCTGCAGGACAGCCAGTCCCAGGTTTGCTGCTAAGCCCCTTCATGCCTGGCCCTGTGGCTGGACAGGATGCCACCTCCAGCCCTTGCCCTAACCCCTTGTGCATGAGCAGGAGAAAAGTGAGAAAGGAGGAGAGCTCAGGGGACACCAACACTCCACCAGGTGTTCCTGAACAACAATGTCTTATTAAAAAAAAAAAAAAAAGTGAGAGATAAATGCCAATCTAAGACTTATTTGCTATGATCAAAACTGCTGCAACTCATCCACTATCACAGCAGGGTCATCCCACTGAACTTTTGTATCCCCAGCAGCATCTTTGGCATTGCCTGGGAACTGCTCCTCTTCTTTTTTACCAGGCAGTGTCACCTGGGATCTCCTCACACTGCTGGGGGTTGATGGGAATCTGGGTTACAGAAGTTTAAATAACAACACAGAGCCACACTGTGTGGTGACAGCAGCATTGCTGCTTGTCACAGCAGTGACCTGTCATCTGCCAACCACACAGATGAGTCCTGCACCGTGGCCACCTTAAAATGAGGTGACAGTAGAGGAAAACTGGTTTGGTGAACTTCTTTCAAACACAATCTCTTTATTTATTTTAAGGAAATTAATCTGAGTTTTGGGTAGATCCCTAAGTGTGTGAAGGCCTCAGATACTCATATTTATGCTTAATTTTTTTTTTAAATCTCATGAGACACGGGCAGCTGTAGTTTGGTGGAGCAGTGAGCACATGCCTTAACTTCCTTGACTTCGAAAAGATTTACACTAGTGCTTTGCTTCTCTCCTGAACAGAAACACAATCCTGGAGCCTTATGGTGGCTCTGCATGGTGACTCCCCAAGGGAAGCATCTGCTTTAAAAAAAAAACCAACAAGCAGTCTTTCACCCTCAGTCTTTCACCCTCAAGAGGTTTAAACTCACATTGCCAAGTGCAGGCTTGTTCTGCAGGTGTGGGCACCGTGCTTTGCCTTCCTGAAGTGCTGCTTTTTTTCTTGCATCTCAATCTGTCAAAGGAAAAGAAAAAAGCTAACAATAATTTCAGCAGACCACAGGTGCAGAGCTCAGGAATCACTCACTTGTCAAATAGTACAAAGAAGGTAGAAATTCAGAGCTTGATATGCAAAGCTCAGTACCTGAAATCTGCTCCCAGTCTATAAAATCTTGAGTCAGACCAACATTTCAGGCACACTCTGGCATTAGACTTAAACTGCCCCCTTTGTGGTTTTTTCCCTCTCTCTGCTAACCAGCAGAGATTCCCAGATTGGCTGTCTTGGATTTCCAGACTCTTTACAGATCAAGGGGATTCTCTGGTTTGGGCTGGACCTGCAGTGACATCTCGTGGTCCCCGGGGAGGCAGGATACTGACTACTGGGTGGCAGAGCCCCCAGGCCCAAACCTCACACCAGTGTCCCTGGACCACACCACCAACCAGCACTGAGCAGCACAGCCCTGCCAGGGGACTTCTGGGCTGGCTGAATGGGGAAACAAACACACATCTCCTCCTGTGGCAACCCTTCCCCTTCACCCGCAGTACCAGGAGAAACTTCAGAAATCATCCTTTTCTGCACCAAGATAAACAAAGTGTGAAAATCAGATCATTGTAGGGACAGTCTGTGGGTGGACTGGGCTTGCTTGCAAAGCCTGAGTGCTTTTAACTCGAGCCAAGGAGAGGAATTAATCTGCCTCCTCCTGCATTTGTGCCTCTCTGGGACTTACCCAGGAGCAGGATGCTTTGCCCTTTGCCTACTCCTTCTGAAGTGACTCTCAAATGATTTCCCACTGAAAACCGACGTGCTTGCTGTTGGTGTCTTAGAAGGGGAAATTAAATCTGACATTTCAGTGTTATCTGATTTCCCATCCCTGTACATCATTGCATAATTTCACCACCTACTTGTTTGTTGTCTTCACACACAATTGCATTTAGAGTAAATACAATCCTTGGAAGATTATTTAGTCAGAAAAAAAAGGCTGTAATCAGCTTGACTAGAAATCAGACAGTTTATTTGCTTGAAAAAGGGGGAAGGGAGGAGGAAGTGAAATGGAATAATTTCTTTCCTGTGAACTTAAGGCACAAAAAAATCTTTATGGCAAAACTATGGCAGGAGAAGGAAAATACTTGAAAAACTTTACACAAAACACTGCTCCTTAACCATTGCACCAAACTCACCATGAAAGCCAAGGTCAAAAATCTGAGTCATTAGATTTCTTCTGTGTTCATAAAAAGGAAAACAGAAAAAGTTACGGGAAAAGAATCATGAACTTTTCCAAGGGCAAAATAAGTAGACATCCTATGTAAATCATCAGAGAACTCAACATTTAGGGTCAGATCATCAGTAACTGAGTCATGCTGGGAAAACATGCAGACTGTAGACACCTAAAACCAAAGTTTGTATTTGCAAAACTCCTTCATTTTGTCTATTCCATCAAAATATTCACTCCTGGGACAAGGAAGTGTGGTGTACTGGTGAGTGACTGGGACACCAAGCTTAGGGATTACCCCAAGACCCTGTCCTCTCAGGCACCTTCCTCCAGCTCTTTTACTGGACCTGGCTCTTAGCACATGGAACCACTCAGAGGCCCACATGGAACCACTCGTAGCACCACTCCCAGCCCAGCACCCTGCACTGCCAGGGGTTCTGCAGACACATGGTCTGGTGAAGACAAGGAATGTTCATCAATATATTACATGGAAATGCAGATGCTGCCCTCCATCTTATACACCCCTCCAGTGAGTCAGCTCAGGTTTAAGAAGAGCACATGATCCCAAGTGTCAGGACTAGCACTTCTATTTCCTTTTCTTGACCATGTGTAGCTATTCTAACTTCCTTATAGGCATTTATGCAAGTTTTGCTGGAGTTTACCAGCTAAGACATTGTGTGCAAATACAGCTGGGGAACCTTAATATATTTTCCAGTTAATTTGAAGTGATTAAAATAAATAAAAAAAAAAAAAAGCTGATCTTTCTTTGATACCTCCTGAGAGCAGGGTGGTCTGATCAGTCCTCTACTTCAATAATTTTCCAGTTTGCATGTTCACAGAAATAAAAGAAAGCCTGGCTAGAGAGGTCAGGAGATTGTCCAGGGCAGCCATCTGCCCCAAGGCAGGAGTCACCCCTGGCTAAGTCACTTTCATCAGCTATGTGCCTGACTGCCATGCACATCTAAAGAGCCCCCCCTTGCAGATCTCTTCCAGCACTCCATAATCTTTCCTGTTACACGGTTCCTCCCTAGTGACTAATCTAAATCTTTGATTCAATAAGCCCATTATTTCTTGTTCTATCCATCACGAGCATAAAAGACATTGAAAAGATGAAAGGAATACATTGTTCTCTTTGCAACTGGAGACTTGTTTTTCCTGAGTATTTTGCAGGCAAACCTGCCCGAACTCCATAGATCTTTCCTTTTTTCTCTTTCTTATGTATTTAAGTACTCATGTTTTCTAGATTTCTGTTAAATCCCATTCCTTTCCTCTAAACAGTCTTGACTGCTTCCTAATAAGTACAACACATAAAACTAGACTTGATACTTCATCTGAAACCTCTCCAGAGCTGAAAAGGAAGATGGGTTTTATGTCACGTGGATTATATAGCCTTTATCTCAAAATGAACAGAAATGTCTCAATGTTTTGCAGCATCACTATGCCATTAGAATGAGTCACAAAATTAATACCAGCCTGACCTTTGTCTGCCAAGCTGACCTTCAAATTCTTTTTCCTACTTGCAAAGTTTGTCAGTTCTGTCCAATTTCTCAAGACAATTTTGAATCCTATCTCCACCCTTCAAGATGCTTCCAGCATCACCTGCCCCAACATACAATACAGCACTGTCTCTTTTCTTCCCTGTTACATACCCTGCCTGAAATAAATCACAAAGCAGTCACAAAATCTGCCTTGTGCCTATACATCCTGCAATCCAACAATCACTGCTTTTGTTCTTTTCTTTTCTCTGTACCCTTCTAACAAAACAAAAAAGCCCACAAGGACACAGAGTTGTTTTTAAAAAACACAATATTTTTACTGTATGCACTGGTAAGAAAACATACGTCAGACAGTAGACAATCTTCCCCATGTCTGAGAAGTGAGTGTGCTGTGAGAGTAATCTCTACACAAGCAAAGAGATTTAACAGTTTTAAAACTGATTCACAATTATACTTGAGTCAGTGCTGCTGATGTTTGCTAAGGAAAGGTCAAATACAATATTCAGAGGAAGAGAATAGGAAGACCTGCTCAATGCTTTAGCACAGTTCTTTGGCTCTCTGACTCAGTTTTCATTTTTGTATGAGGAGGGACAGAATTTAAACCCATGTTGAAAACAGTCCTGTATTTAAGTCAGTGAAAATAAGTAGTTATTTCATGTTGTTCAGCATGGTAATTCTTGCTCTTCCACTTTTCACTTCTTAGATCAGACCATAAAACTTCAGTCTGCTTGCTTTGGAGGTCCCTGGCTGAGCAATGGGAGTCCTAGGAAGCAGATTCAGAGCACCAAAGTTTTTGATTCCTACTGTCCTGGCTAAAAAGGGTTAAGGGATGAATTTGACATTCATAGTGACAGAGTTACTGGCAGACTTTGGTAGACATTAAAGTAAAAAAAGGGTTGTTCAGCACCTTGATTCCTCATGAAACAAAGAGGGAAATCAAAACCAATTCAAAACATGAATACAAATTCACCTTAACATTCAAACTGTTACAAATATTAGTTCCAGTCCTTCTCTCATCAGAAAAGGTTCCTTATATGATAGCAAATAGAAACCACACATTTTAAGGCTGTTTTCCCACCTTCACTGTTTAAACTTTTGGCTCTGTTTTAAGGAACCAGCAAGCTGGGGTTAAGTTAAGCAATAAACTCACTCCATTCAGCCACACTGGAGTCACACCAATGCTAGTCCTGCTCTCACTCACACCAGGGAAATACCTCACTCACTCACACTGACAGAAATTCTTCACTGTCAGAGGAAAAGACAGATGACTACAGAATTGCCAGGAGCATCGTGGAGTCCTGCAAGGCATCCATAGAAAAATGATATGGACCAGGAATTGCTGCCCCTCTTTGAACTTCAACAAGAACAGAAAAGTTCCTGGTAATTTAAAGGAGTTTGCCCCAAACAGGAATATCTGTAAACATAGTAATATCTCAGAGAAGATACCCTGTGCAAAGAAAAGGGGGGGAAAAGCTCATATGGAACAAGAGAGAAAATATAGGAGAAAATGAGAACAACACAACAAGTTCAGCCATGGAAATGTGCATCAAAAGACATGATACCTGAAATCAAGTGAAAATCTTTGAAAGAGACCTTTCAGAAAGTTATAGTCAGTGAAACACTGAAGCATTTTTGGTCCGAGGAGATGCACATGGATCGTAAATACAAAGTGCTCTCACAGTGATGTGACTCTTTAGCATTTATGTAAAAATATAATTTGTGACCACTAAGATGCTTATGCCATGGATATTCTCACTTAGGCACAGAAATGAATATTCAACAGCTCCATAAATACTTTTGCTTCATGTGCTTTTGAAAGAATAAAGTCAGAAAGAGTAAAAAGTATGAAACTGGGTACCCAGCAAACTGTCCAGAGGAGAGAAACTCTTTTAGACAACGAAAATTACAATTTAAATTATTTCATTAATTATTGTGTATGAAGAAGCCAGTTTATTATAGAGCCACAGATTCTTTCCATGACTAGAAATAACTGGTGACTTGAAAAAAATCCACAGTCCCTACAACCCAACAACAAACTGAGTTGCAATTGTTGTGTAAGTGAAGGAACAACTTCACTAGCAATCCTGAATCTCTTGGTGTCTCAACTCATTCCCTCCCACCACCACTGGGGAGGAAGGTTTCCTGCTGTACTAAGAATACAGTGCTTCAGATGTACTGTTCTTCATCTCCTCCATTCATGAGCAGTGACCACTTGTCCCCTTCCTCCTCAACAAAACCATTACATCTTGGCAGCTTGTCTGAAGTCAAGGAAGAGAGAGACACCTGGCTAATTTGATCCCAAGAAGCTGGTCTGGATGAATCCCTCCTCCTGTCATCCATTCCAATATGAACACTGATTTGGGAAGGAGAAAGTGGCTTCATGCGGCCTTGAGCTTGTGCTTCATAACTTTCTGCATCTGGCTTCTTATAACTAAGAAGAGAAAAAGGAAAGATGTTTATTACCAAGGGATCAATATGTAGAAGTGACCTTGGCATCAGAACATATCAGAACCAGAAACTTCTGACAACCTAAATGTTACCTGCACTTCAATGTTAATGGTGAAAATTTCTGGGACACGCCATCAAAACATTTCAATAATAAAGGGACTTCCAAAGTGGGGTTCTTTAAGAAAATTTATAAGTTTGATGAACTATGAAAGAGTTTGTAGTAGACAACTGCAGGAGAATGGACTTGAGGACCCCAACAATATTTTCTGGCTAGATGTATTGTAGCTCAAAACAAAAGGGCAAGTACACATGGTCTTCTTCATGTTTCTTTTGGAGCCGAGGATTAGACACTACTACCCCAAGATAAAGGACTTTCAGGTACTTTTAGGTATCCAAAGCCCAAAGTAATGTCTGCCAGGAGCCCCGGGAGCAGTGCTGCCCATGGTTCCCCAATTGCTTAGTACAAGACAACTTGCCATTTCAGCTGCAGGGAAGAAAGCACCACAGACACAGAAGAAGCTGCCATTGCAGCTGATCCCATCCAAGGCTGAAGCACAAGGCCAACAGGCATGAAAACACCTAGAAAAAAACACATGGACCTCAGCCAGAGCTGTCTGTACCAATACAGACATTTCTGTCCCTGTCTATCACAGAATGGATCAGAAGTTCTACAAAGCAACTTCCTGAGACCTCCCTAAACACAAGTAAAATTATACATATTTTACTCACTCCTTTTTAAATATGTCCCTTCCCTGGCAAGGGATGAGCTTTGTACCAATTCAGCTACAAGACAGTGGCCCCAAGGTTAAGACTATTTGTCCTTTCCAGATATTCAGTACATATGAAGCAAAGCAAAAGCAGCAGAAAGACAAGGCAATAGCCCAAAGGAGGGAGAAGTTACTCATGAACAAAAAGAGGAATGCTTGAAGCAAGTTTTAAGAAGGACTTTGGAGCATGAGCAGATGTGTGACAGAAGCAAAGAGAATGGAAGTAGTAGGAGAGAATGCAGGTAATTCAGAATGAATTCTGGGAGCACCCAGAATTGGGGTGGTACCACTGATTAGAGCTGGGTTTGGCTGTACATCCCCAAGCACTGCTATGTGAAATAAGAACATGTTTTTGATTTCATCATGTAATAACTATTCCTAAGAGTTTAAAATTGGGGAACAAAGTTTATTTTTTTTCTACAACATGAAAGAAAACAACATTTAATGTATTTATTTTGTCCTCCTTCTGCAAAGTTTTAAATACTCCAGGAACCTCTCTTTGGTTCTTTGAACAGGAATCCTGCAAGAAGCACTTCAGGGCTCAACTGTGCTGCTGTCTTTGGCAAGCTGAGCTCTGGCAGTCACATACCTGCTGCTATGGGTATTCCAAGCAGATTATAAATTAGGGCAAGAATCAGATTTATTCGTATTCTTCGAACTGTTCTCTTTGATAAGTGAATACTGGCAACTACATCCAGCAAGTCATTCTGCAAGAGAGAAGAGGATTGAACTTTTTCTACATGCAGTCTTCAGAATACCAAAACAAGAAGAGGGATGTCAGTGATAAAAGGGGACAGGTCAAAACTGGAGTGCTCACTCGGATTAGAACCACATCTGCTGCTTCAATGGCAACATCAGTGCCCGTTCCAATTGCAATTCCAACATCAGCCCTGGCCAGTGCAGGGGAATCATTGACTCCATCACCAACCATTGCAACTTTACTTCTCCCATTTTGGAGCTCCTGGACCTTTGCAACCTTGTGAGAAGGAAGGACCTCAGCAAAGACTTTTTTGATCCCAACCTATGTACAAAGAAAGAAACACAGCCCTGTTGGTGACATGCTGAAAGAAGGAGCTATTTGCTGTTCTGGTGAAGGGGAAACAAAGGAAAATCAAACAAACTAATTCCAGGGGGAGCAACATTTGCAAGCTACACAGAAAGCTGAAGAGCAACATGCCATTAGCACAAGAGAGGAACTCATTACACTTTCCTCTGCCCTTAAGGCAGAGATGCTGGTAAACCATGCTCTGCCCTTAGCATCATGCCCTGCAGGGCTTCTGAAGTGCCACTGACCTGGCAATAAAGGCTTGATGGTTAAAAGAACCATTTTTCAGCTAATCATACTGACTAATGTATCAAAATAGGATTCTGTGAAATGCAACAAAGGAACTGTGTATGATTAGGCAGTTACACAAAGAAAGCATGGAGAGCCATGTGCAAGTCTCAGGCAGACTATGAAAGCAAAGCAGATGGATGGCTGAATGCTTCTCCACATCCACATCACAATTAATATGGAGTTCCTAGCAATGGTTTTAGAGCTGTAGTTGAAAAACAGGTGGGTGTACTAAAGGAACTGGGATAACACCCCTCGTTTGGCTGCCTCACCAGGCAGAGATCAGCTTTTCTCTACACAAGGTAGAAGCACTCTTTTAAATCTCAGAAAAAGAAACATTAAAAAAAGTTTTTAGGATTGTCCTACCATTTTCCATTGGGAAGGAAGTTAAGTGCTAAAAATTAAATGAAGATGTAGGTTGGCACAGACAAAGCTTGTCTGAACATTTCACCTGAGTGCCTGGAACCCTAAATCAAAGCTTGTTTTTGAAAGAAATCTTCTCTGAATGAAGGAAGGTGTGGTGGGAAAGTGATCTCCCACAGCTGAACACAAAAGCAAAAGCATGAATCAAAATAGAAGGATTAAAGCACCAGACAGAGAAGTGAAACAGACCTCACAGCACAGGAGAACATGCATACTACAGAGCTGGCTAAGTTAGCCATGGGGCAGGATACCCAAGCACATGGTGGATAAGATATAGATCAATGCAAAGAGGGAAATGAAGATGAAGAGGATGGAAATGTAGCAATGTAGAGTGAAAATTTGGCTGTGGCCTTTGGAGCAACATTTATAGTTTGAGACCAAGGCAATTCTCATGTAAACCCAATCTCTTTCAGAGTGCTATGCTTCTTTAAAATAATTCTTATTGTTATTACTATGTTACCCTTAAAGATGATGATAAATCCCCATTTGCTTATTGAGAGCAGGACCTCAGTTCAGCACCAGGCTAATTACTGCAGGAAACACTAACTCTGGAGAAGCACTGTCTGCTTCTCTTCAGTGGTACCTTAATGCAGCCACTGACCTTTACTGTGCCACAGGACCTCCCCTGATTTTAAGTCCAATTCAGAAGTCAGTCTTCATTTAATGTACCCAGGGAAACTCTTTAATTTCCTGTTCCAAATTCACTGGGCTGAGTGTCTTTTTGGAACCTCACCATGTATTTTTTGAAATGCAAAGAAGCAGATACCTGAGTAGCAATGGCTTTTGCAGTTTTTCTGTTATCCCCAGTTATCAGCACCACATCAATTCCCATGTTTTTCAGCGTGTGCACAGCAAGGGCTGCCTCCTGCTTGACAGTGTCTGCCACTGCAATCATTCCACGCAACACACCTGCACAAAGAAACATCCTCTGTTAGACAGAGCTGTGGGAGGCAAAGGAGAAGTCAGAAAAAAAGGAATTTTCCCTCCATCACACCATGGCAGCTTGTGAAATAACACATTCTGGGCAATGCTGACATACTGTGCCCTGATCAGATGTTAAAGCCACTCCTCCAGGTGGAAGAAATAGACTATCTGGCCTTGTGTTACCTAATCTTTCAGGTTGAGATCAATATTATAATTAATTACTTTCATACACAAGTTTTGCACTGCCTCCTAACACATGACTCAGAGATACATCCCCATTTTCTTCACATTACTTATAAAAATCTCACAAGGTTACCTTTTAAAAGTAAGAACTTAAGTAGGTTTTGCACCCACATATTTCTATTTGCTATCACTATCATCAATAGGAACCCCAGCTATACTTCAGAGCCCATATTTCCATGTTTCCATGTGATTTTGCTGGACAGCTGATGAAGCCCAAGCTGAGATGTGAAAATGCCTCTGAAAATTGCTTTGTTGGAACACCAGGAATATTTATTCAGTAATTGAATCAGAGGCCTCATCTCAAGATCACAGATGCACTGGCAATCTATCACCATTAAAACAGTTTCTCATATTAAGGTATTGCCTGGGACCTCTTTCCATGTAGCAGAGAACAGAACACCTCAGGCAAAACTCATTTATTCTGATCTATTACACTTGAATGATCTAAGGAATCATCATGTTCAGGAATAGGGTAATAGGGTTAGGACAAGGCTGGACCTGATGATCTTGAATATCTTTTCCTGCCTGAACAATTCTGTGATTCTGTTATTCTATGCAATAGGTTGGCCCGTGATTCTTAAGTGATGTAAAGTCAGGATGGGACATGGCACAACAGTCCTAGACAACAGGAGGTTCATAAAAAAACACTGAAAAACTACACAACAGAACCTTATAGACAGTGTTTTGAGGGGAAAGCTTCTTTCAATAACACCTTGGAACTTTGCAGTTCACAAGCAGCTCCGCACTAAAAGATCAATAGCTTTTTGACATCAAGCCACTGACTAATTGCTCCAGAGTTTGTTTTTAGCATGTTCACAGTAGGATCAATTATTTATCAAGTCACTGCAAAGAACAGCAGTTACCATCTATAGCCACCAGTATGGCAGTCTGTCCTTTCATCTCATGGTCTGTCATTGCATCGTTGATGTCATTTGCAATCTGCAAACCGTTGCGTCGCATCCACTCCCGGTTTCCGATCAGCACCGAGTACGTATGAGATGATGGAGCTGTGTGCACAGACAGAAAGAAAAATGAGCAACACAAAAATACTGAACACAAACAAGACGTGTTAGAGGGTTACAGTATCTGTTTGCATTAGCTATAGAAAGATATTCAAGAGGTTTTCCTTTTTTTTTTTTTTTCCTTGTGTTCCCAACTGGCAATGGTCACATCACAGACACAGACGTTCTGTCTTGTTGAAATGCTGCTGCCATGGCCAAACACAAATGCACAGGCACAACCTGAAGACAGCCTCCTGAAATTCTCTCCTTGAAGACTCAATCTATTCCTGTTTATATAAAGGACAGTGTCAGGAATTTAATGACGGTATGTTCGTGTATTTGCCTTTGCCAGTTGGCATTGTTTTTCTGGATAAGTGCATTACGCACGCTTCATAAATGCCACACTGATTTGTTCTCACAATTAATGATTTCTTTCAAATGTAAAGGCTATTTCTGGTAAGAAAAAAGGTATTTTTATTCTAACAGTATGTAGAGCACCTCATTATGAATTCAATCCAACTTCACAAGAGCTGTACAAAGCAAGCAAGAAAATATTACATTAACATCATTCACAAATGGCACAGTTCTGAAGATTAAACTTCTTACTTTAATTCTTCTAAGAGCTTTCTCAAAAAGGTCAGGAGAGCCACAGTATTCTGAAGAGAACTGACAAGCTTCTTAGGAAAGGCATTAAACACTTTTTCTTTCTTTCCTACACAATAAAAGAGCAAAGTGGCCTCCACAGAGCCTGAAACAAAACCAAATGTATTTGCCTAATCAAAAACATCAGGCACTGGAACTTGGTTTGCAGATACAACATGCTTTATTGTGCATCTGCTGAATAGATTTTTTTAAAAAAAAAAAAAAAAAAAAAAAAAAAAAGTGCCTTGAGAGATCTATGAACAGAAAACAAAGGGTCCAAGCTAATGGAGGACTAAAGAGCAGGATATAAAAGCAGCAGCAAGATACCATACATTGAAAGTAACTGCTAGAAATGGGAAGAGAATGCTGATCAGAATCATGGAATCATAGAAAGTTAGGGGTTGGAAGGGACCTCGAAAGATCATTGAGTCCAACCCCCCTGCCAGAGCAGGTTCACCTATAGAAGGTCACACAGGGATGTGTCCAGGTGGGCTTTGAATGTCCCCAGGGAAGGAGACTCCACAACCTCCCTGGGCAGCCTGTGCCAGTGCTATGTCACCCCCACAGTGTAAAAATTCTTCCTAATACTTATACAGAACGACCTATGCTCCAGTTTATATCCATTGCTCCTTGCCCTATTGTTAATCACCCCTGAGAAAAGCTTTGCTCCATCCTCCTGGCACTTGCCCCTTACATATTTATAAATATTAATGAGGTCGCCCCTCAGTCTCCTCTTCTCCAAGCTGAAGAGCCCCAGCTCCATCAGCCTTTCTTCATAAGAGAGATGTTCCACTCTCTTCATCATCTCGGTTGCTCTTTGCTGGACTCTTTCAAGCAGTTCCCTGTCCTTCTGGAACTGAGGGGCCCAGAACTGGACACAATATTCCAGCTGCAGCCTCACCAGGGCAGAGCAGAGGGGCAGAAGAATGTCTCTCAACCCACTGGCCACCCCCCTTCTAATGCACCCCAGGATGCCATTGGCCTTCTTGGCCACAAGGGCACATTGCTGGCTCATGGTCATCCTTCCATCCACCAGCACCTCTAGGTCCCTATCACCCATAGCTGTCCCCAACCTATACTGGTACCTTTATTTTCAAATTTTTCAATTTAATTTTTAAATAAAAAAAAGAAAGAAAATATTAAAATTTAATTTTTTAAATTTTGCTCTCTGCTGGACCATTTTTCTACTCAAAAAGAACACTGCTGGGTATGCCTTATTGGCTATGTATTGTTTGGACTTTTTGAGCACCCATCATTGCAGCCTCTAAATTCTTATTTAGGTTTCTGAAGTGCAGAGAGATCAAGAGAGAAAGAGAGCGCTTCAGTTGTGGTTATGGTTTTATCCCTTTTTAATCCTGTTTTTAATATGTTCTTTGCTTCCTTCTGCCATAAATCCACCTTTCTGTTTTATTCCTAGTCTGCTGGGATTGCTTTACAGTGGTCAGCATTGCTGGGTCACTGGCACTCTTTTTTGGGGGGGCAGACATACCCTGTGATTCGGAGAGCGTGATCAGGGCGTTCTCTCCCAGAGGAGCAGTGCTCCCCCCACTCCTGCCAGTATCCATCTTATCCAGGGGCTCCTCAGCTGTGCCCAGGACAGCCTCAACACCCCCGACTTTGCAGCTGATGCCACAGCCTGGGACTGCCTGGAAGTCAGTGCAGTATCCCAGGCTCTGAGTGCCAAGCTCCTGTGGACATAAGCAGAGTTCATCATCAGTCCGTGCTGCCCACGTGGGGTACAAATACCAGATAAATCCTCCTGAAAGGAGGATCTTCTTCTTAACAATGATGGAAAAACAGCATGAAGTCTCAGCACAGAACAAAAAAAAAAACCGTATGTTCTGGACATGCTGTGGCTTAGACATCCAGAAAGGGGCAGCCATACAGATCACATCCAAGTCTCAGCCATAGCACCACTAAACCATAAGGGACAGCTTTTCCTGGTAGTTCAAAGACAAAGCAGCTACATTAGTGGTTCAGGACCTTAGTCAAGATGAAGAACTGGAGAGAAATACTGTAACAATAAGCCATTCAGCTTCTCAAAAGATGCAACTTCTAGTTAACCTTACAGACAACTGGCTGTGGGGAAATCAGACATATACGTATATGTATATATATATATTTTATTTTTTTTAAGTGGAATGAAAAATTGTATCTAATTCCTGGAGTGACCTGGCTGGATGAAAAAGAAACTAGGTCTTTCTGTTGAGTTATAAAAAAGAAGCCATTGGGTACCTTCAAGATGAGAAAAGGGATTAGCGGGAACCTGCAAGTTACAGAAAGAATGGAAACAATATTATTTTATAAACAAGTTATTCTGGGTTGCCTCTGGAAACTGGAATGGCATTTACCTTTCAGACACCTTCTTACAACACAGGGATGATAAGGCAGAAGCCCAGAACTGGATGCAATACTCTAGGTGAGATCTCACTAGGGCGGAGTAGAGGGGGAGGAGAACCTTCCTCGATCTGCTGGACACACTCTTGTTAATGCACCCCAGGATACCATTGGCCTTCTTGGCCACAAGGGCACATTGCTGTCCCATGGATAACTTGTTGTCCACCAGGACTCCAAGGTCCCTCTTCATGGGGCTGCTCTCCAGCAGATCACTTCCTAACCTGTACTGGTGCATTTTGTTATTCCTTCCCAGGTGCAGGACTTTGCACTTTTTCTTGTAGAACCTCATTAGGTTCCTCTTGTCCCAGCTCTCCAGTCTGTCCAAATATTGCTGAATGGTTGCACAGACTTCAGGGGAATCAGCACCGATCAGGGACCCAGCACCGATCCCTGGGGGACTCCACTACTCACAGGTCTCCAGCTGGACTCTGCACCATTGATCACCACTCCCTGGGCTCTATTGTGTAGCCAGTTCTTAATCCATCTCACTGTCCATTCTTCTATCCCACATTTCCTGAGCTTGCTCATGAGGATGTTATGGGAGACTGTGTCAAAAGCCTTGCTAAGGTCAAGGTAGACTACACTCACTGGTCTCCCTGTGTCTACCCATTCAGTCACAGCATCACTGAAAGTTATCAGATTAGTCAAGCATGATTTCCCCTTGCTAAATCCATGCTGACTACTCCTGACAACCTTCTTCTCTTCCATATCCTTAGATATGACCTGCAGAATGAGACTCTCCATCATTTTTTCCAGGGATGTAGGTGAGGCTGACAGGTCTGTAATTGCCTGGGTCTTCCTTCTTACCCTTTTTGAAGACTGGAGTGACATTGACTTTCCTCCAGTCCTTAGGCACCTCTCCTGTTTGCCATGATCTCTCAGAAATGATGGAGAGTGGTAGGGTGATAACATCAGCCAGCTCTCTCAGCACTCTTGGGTGCATCCCATCAGAGCCCATGGACCTGTGTTCATTCAGTTTGCACAGCTGATCTCTAACCCAGTCTTCACTAACCAGTGCTGAACCTTCCCTCCTCCAGGCTTTCTCTCTTATATCCAGGGTCTGGAGTCCACAAGGGCTGCTCTTAGGAGTAAAGACTGAAGCGAAGAAGGCATTCAGCACCTCTGCCTTCTCTGCATCCTCTGTTACTAGGGCTCCCACCTCATTCAGCAGTGGGGCCACATTTTGCCTATTCTTCCTTTTACTACTGATATATTTGAAGAAGCTCTTGTTTCCTTTTACTTCCTTTGCCACTTTTAGTTCTAAGAGGGCTTTAGCCTTTCCTACATACTCTGACAACATCACTATAGTTCTCCCAAGTGACAAGTCCCTTCTTCCATGAGCTGTAATTTTCTTTCTTCCACAACACTTTCTTCAGAAGCTCCTTGCTGATCCATGCAGGTCTCTTAGCACGTCTATCCCATTTTTCACTCAAAGGAATGCACCTATCTTGAGCTTGAAGGAAGTGGCATCCAAAAACTGACCAACTTTCTTGGGCTCCCTTTCCTTCCAGAGTTTCATATATTCTTGCCAATTAATTTTTCCATAAGTCAATTAATGACTTGTCTTATCAAAAAGGAATTTCTTTAAACCAGGCTTCTTATTTTGGTTACTATTTGTTCTTTCATTCTTCCCAAAACATTTGAGGAACACATGCAATATATAAATGACACTTGAGGATTTTCAAAATTTGCATAGAACTGAGTAATCTATTAATTAATTTGTGAAATTCATAAATATCACAGTTTAATTCAGGTTTAAAACCTTGTTTGCCTAATCTGTTCATAAAGCAAGTGACTAATAGAAGTAACTACAGTCAGGTAACATGAAATGTCACCACAGATTTGCTTCACAATGTTATTTAAAGCAAATCTTCCTCCTGCACATGTTCCACTGTCCTTATTTTCCCTCTAGTTCACAAAAAAACTTCATAAGGTCTTGCTTAAGAACTCCACAGCATTTCCAGAAGAGCAAAGCTGAGGCATATGCCTTCTTGTATTGTCCAGACCAAGATGCACAGTGACAAAATCTGCCAGCTTTCCAGCCTGTGACTTTTCAGGCAGGACTGTCCCTCTGGGACTTGCTCATTTTACACAATATTGCTGCATTAGCACAGGCCTTAGAGGAAATAGGAAAGGTAAGTACCTCTTTGCAGTACTTAGTGACTGCTACTCCTAAAGGATGCTCACTGCTGGCTTCTGCAGTGCCAACCACTGCCAGCACCTTCTTCAGGGAGAGCACGGCTGTATCTCCCAGCAAAAGCACCCTCATGACTTTAGGAACTCCACAGGTGATTGTCCCAGTCTTATCAAACATCACAGTCTTGATCTGCAAGAAAGAAGCCAGAGTTACTGCTTAAGCTCTGTGACCATAGGGATGCTCATATGCCTCAGGCACACGAATGCAGATGAGACCTTAATAATCGGTTGTCTATAGCAACACCAAGACAGAATAAACCTAAACCAGGAGGGAGATCCTGTGCCTGCAGGCGAAGTATCTCAGACAATGCAGTCATTGCAGGGCTTGCACTGTCCTTTGTGTTTAATTGTATGTTTTCACATGCAATGGAACCTTAATCACTTTTACTTCAAGGTATGTCACACAAGGAGGGCTTTTACTAATGCTCTTCTAAACAATTAACAACAGCATTGAGGAAAGGGGGCTCTGGAAGTTACTTGGTGATAGAGCAGGTGAGAAGAGTGCAAGAAGCTGCAACAAGTTCCAGGAACAACCACCTAAGCAAAACCAAGCTCATCCTATTCACCAGACCTAATGATCACTTGTTAGCCAGCCCAATGAGTCTTGGGGAACTGGGAATGGACCGAAAAACACAGCCCCACATAAAGCAGAAACTCAAAGATAAAGGCAGTTCTAATCCTGAACATAAGCATGGCACAGAGAAACATACAAAAAACTCAACAAAGCAGGCACTTTTTCTATTCCCAGCTATTCTAACCTACCAACCTTGCTGAATCCAACAGGTCACCTCATTTTCCAAGACCTGGCTCTAGCCTCACTTAGATTCAACAGGTAAAAAGTCAGGACAATGATGAGCAGTCTTTTTTTTTTCCTCCAGAGCACTGGAAAAACTTCTGGCCTGTTCTTGATAACGTCCAACAAGACAAGATTTATCAGTCTGACTAACTTATTCTTACCATCCTTTTCTCTGACAATGTTCTGCTTATGTCTAATTCAGTCTACCACAGCATGCTTTAAATTCATTCTTTTCACTGGCTGTGGACACGTCAAGCCTCCTCTTTCTTCCCTCTCCTCTTCTTCATCTTTTTTTTTTTTTTTCTTTGAGAGGCTTTTTCTGCCTACCTTCCACCTTTTTTTCTGTACATTAAAACAACTTCAAATAATTCTGTTTTTCTCTTAGATGCTACATTTTTAACAACTGATTGTGTACAACACACATTTCACAACAGTCCTCTGGGAACAGGAGGAAAACACTGGATTATTCGGCTTGTTTGCAGAAGAGAAAAAGAGAGTGCAAAAGTCAGAAACCTCTGAGGTCATGCAGAAGAGCAGCAGCCTCACTGGCATAAGATTGCCGGAACAGTTGGGTCTTAACACTTTACTGTGACTACTTCAAAGAAAGAAGCTCAGATCTGCCTGCTTTACCTTAATGAGCAACAACAGAAAAAAAAAAATCATCAATACAAAACAAAAACAAACCCCCCACAATTCTGTGGGACTCATGTAACAACAGCAGCAAAAGTAGAGAAAGAACTCTTAACCTTGTGTGCCATTTCCAGGGGTTTTCCACCTTTGATTAGAATCCCATTCTGGGCAGCAACTCCTGTGCCCACCATCACAGCTGTGGGGGTGGCCAAGCCTAAGGAACAGGGACATGCAATGCTCAGCACAGTGATTGAGGTTTGAAATGCAAACCTCAGGATTAGCTCAGCTTTTGAAACGTGCTTGTTCTGCTTCTGCAAGAAGAAGGGAGAGAGGGGAAAAAGAAAGAGATGCATGATTGCTGACTGAAGACAATACAGATGTACAGTCAATCAGAGCCATTTAAAAAACAAAACCAAAAACATTTACCTGGAAATCTCCAGTATAGAAAAACAATCTCTTATTGTTACTGCAATGGTAGAGAATGGTCAATGTTATGAATTGTTTATGGCAGTATTTTCTGGATTTTTTTCTGGTCAAAGGCAAATAAATACGCATGACTCTGCTCTCAAGCTTATGGACATAATATAACTTAGAATCATAGAAACATAGAATGGTTTGAGTTGGAAGACAACTTAAAGATGATCTAGTTCCAATGTCCCTGCCATGGGCAGGGACACCTCCCACCAGACCATGCTGCCCAAAGCCCCATCCAACCCAGCCTTGAACACTGCCAGGGAGGGGGCAGCCACAAATCCTCTGGGCAACCTGTGCCAGCATCTCACTACCCCCATAGTAAAGAATTTCTTCCTCATATTCAACCTAAATCTTCCCTCTTCAAGTTTTAAACCATTTCCCCTTGTCCTCTCACTACACACCCATGTAAAAAGTCCTATCCCAGATTTCTTGCAGGCTCCCTTCAGATATTGGAAAGTCACTACAATGTCACCTTGGAGCCTCCTGTTCTCCAGGCTGAACAACCCCAACTCCCTCAGTCTGTCTTCATAGCAGAGGAGCTCCAGCCCTCTGATCATTTCTGTGGCTCTCCTCTAGACATGTCCAACTTGCTGTCATGTCCTTTATACCCTAGCAAAGGAGAACCCTAGTTCCAGGTGCACAGACCCTCACAGTTGCTGAACATAGCAAATACATATCCCAAAGACAACAGAAGCTCATCTTCTTTCTAAAGCCAAACACACTGTCTGCCATCAGGAACAAGGATGTCCAAAATTTTTTCAGGCAATAAAAGAAAGGCTCAGCTCCTTGTAATGCAGCCACAGATGATGTTTAGTCCAGAAAGACTGCCAGTGATTTCAGTTTGTAGGAACCCCATGGAGAAATACGGGATAAAGACAAAGGTATATTTATATCTGCAAATTTATTTTAATTACTGTAATGATCTACTCTGTGTAGAAAAAAACACCTTGTAAAAAAGTATTTGCCAGGTTGCAGTATCAAACCTTACATGCAGAAGCTATGTTAATTACACTGGAAGGTATCCTAACATCAAAATGCAGCTCTTAATGAAATTACTTACAGGAAAATATTTTTTGATAACATCAAAATTTATAAAACCAATCGTGATCCATGCTATCAATGTCACTGTTGAAATGATGATGATAAATGGAACAAAATATCCACTAAACTTATCTGCCAGTTGCTGGATGGGTGCCTATTAGAAAAAAAAAAAAAAAGGTATATATTTGCATGTTTATGAGTTGATGAAAATATGTAATATTCTTAATCTGATTCTCTTTTGAAGTCTGGAAAATGCACTGTTGGACAAGTAAATATATAAAGTGTCTGATTTCTTTATAAAATCAAAACCCGTTAATTAGTTTTTCTTTCTATTATTTTTACCTTTGACATTTGAGCTTCTTCCACCAATTTCACAATTTGTGCCAGAGTGGTATCATTACCAACATGAGTTGCATTAACAAGAACTGAGCCATGTGCATTTATAGAACCAGCAATTACTGTGCTCCCAGGCTTTTTAGTGACTGGCATAGCTTCCCCTAGAAATAAAAGGTAAGAATAAATGAGTCAATACTCTTAATAATAGGGAACATAGTTCATTAGCACAAACCTCATTGTATGCTGACAAAATCAGCACGCTAAGCAATAATGACAAGAAATCACCTTGTATATCACCTTGTATCACCTTTTGAACACATGGATAAGGGCTGTCATACTTCTGTAAACTTTATTCTAGGTTAAGTTTCAAAGCAAATGCTGTTTCCTTGGTCCCAACCATCCTTCAAAAGGGCCAGGAGCAAATTGATTGCAAAAGGAACTGCTAATAATTTTTCCAAATAATACTTTGCATAGCCCTGGGAGTATGAGAAATCTGTCTTTATTTCCACCACTATCAGTTTTCAAAGACTACAAAAGCTGTCTCTATGGCAAAGCTCCTGTTCTCATGCTGGCCCCCCAAGAATACAAGCTCTACAAAAATCTTTAATTTTGCTATTTTCAGGATTAGTGATAATGACTGCTTCTCTTAAACCCAAAATATCCCTGTTCCCCAAGCAACATAAATACTTAACCAAGTAAGCCAATACCAATGTAAAGTTTTTATACCCTTTACCTTACTTATAAGAATTGTGTGAAGCAGTAAATACTTATTATATTTAAGAAACGAAATTAAAATTTCAGCAGTTGTGAAAAAGTCCCATGACATTTAATGAGCATCAAGTCACAGGGACCTCTTGTTCCCTGGGAGACGCCTGCCAGAAGCCCTGTTCCGTACCCATACTACACACCCCAGCCTCTCAGCAACATTTCCTCCTTAAAAGTTATTTCTGGGAAAGTGCCATCTCTAGAAATACCTTCCATGGAGAACTCCCCCCAAATCTCTGGAATAATGGCAATGGTGTTTAGACTCTACCCATCCTGACAGTACGTTAGTAAAAGTGACCAAACTAACTGAAATTATTCAGCTTTTTGGGTGTGTGCAGATACAAGATTTGTATTTAAGGCCAAGAAAGTGAGGCAGAAAGCATCCATAAAGGTGAGAGGTTATTCAGACAGCAGATTCAGGGTTGTCTCTGCTCTCTTTTAAAAAAGTATTCTAGAAGACATCACTTCTTTGCATAAGTGCAAGGGAAGTTACCAGTAATGAGAGACTCATCTGCCATAGAATTCCCTTCGATGACTTTTCCATCCACTGGGAATTTTCCACCAGGAACAACCTTTACAATATCACCCCTCTGAACCAGTTCAACAGGTACCTGCTCCTCCCTGAAGACAACACACACAGAACAGAGATAGTATTTACACCACCAGCTTCAAAAGAATAATAATGGCTTCACACCAGCTGCATCAAGCTTAGTCTGTGCACCCAGACAGGCTGCAGGGGATTTGGTTCACAGATATTTACCTGATGATAGAGTGGTCAGGTCCAAGAGTCACCACAGTGGCTTCTGTGGCTTGAAGAGATATAAGTTTAGCAAGAGCCTCTGAGGTCTTACTCTAAGAAACAGAGATAAATGCTTAGGATACTTTGAGATACACAAACGCTGACGTCTACTTAACACAATGAACTCCAAAAGACCTTTTATAATACATCAGAAACAACAGACTCAAAAATCCTCTGAATAGTTTTATTCTATTCTCATCATAAATACATGGTTATTAGTGTGAATTACCTTTGCAATGTGTTCCAACCATCTCCCAAGGGCAATGAACACAAACAGCATTGGAGGAGTGTCAAAGAAAGTGACAGGGCTTTCCTCTGCCTTTTCAATTATGGCTACCATCAGGATGACACATGAATACACATAAGCAATCGTTGTGGCCATTACAATGAGCACATCCATATTGGCTGTCTTGTGCTTCAGGGATTTGTAGGCTTGGACATAGAAATACCATCCACCAAGAAACTGTTGGCATAAACGGAGACAGATCCATATTAACATCACAGCAGTGAAAGCAGAGAGTACATAATAATGTCTATAGCAGAATTTTAAACACATTGTAGATAAGGGAAAGCACTGCTGTCCCATGCAAATTTTATACTCATGTAACTTCAGTGGCATGATCTGCTAGGAAGCTGACTCCATTGTCATCCTCTCACTTGCCCTTCCTTTTTCTCAGAACAACTCTGCCAACAAAATGTCATCCTGTTCTTCAGAAATCCAAAATAAAGAAGACACAAAATTTGAAGAGAATTACCTGTAGATACTCAATTAATTTGCAGCTGATCATATATTTCTTATTTTAAGACTACCTTTCCCACTTGGAAAACCAGCTGACACATCTTTAGCAGGAGTAAGAGCCATAAGCAGCTACAGAATGGATAACTTGCAGAAAAGTGACATCTCATTATGCACAAGTGGTATAGAAAAGAGGGAAGGGCTTGTCCACTAGACCTTTTCAGCCTCCTGTCTTTATTACAGGTTCTATAAATGGGAGATGAATAGAAAATAATCCTCTAGGAAGTACTGTAGACATACCTGAACAAAAGTGCACAGGACAAAGAAGAGAAGATTTAAAATAGATAATCCAGGAATGAGATTCTGTTCCAGCACCATAGAGCCATGGTGTTCACCAGTGGGTATTAGCATATAAATCATCAGGATTAAGACAGGGATTCCAAACAGTAGGCTGCACAGGAAAGATTTCCTCCACCTGAAAAGCAGAAGCTGTAAATCCCTGGTTGTCATACACCCCTCAGTACCTAGGGCAAATACATAGCTTTGGGACACCTTGGGAAGATTCAACCCTATGAGAGACTTTTGTGTCTCCTACATGTTTGACTAAATAGACTTCTATCAGGTATAAACTGAAACTAATGAAAGCAATAAAGTTATTTGAACCAAATGGCAAATCATAAAATTAAATATGCTTCACATGAGGATAAGCTACATTAACTGAGTAAAGGGGGAGAAGGTGAGTGAAAAGAGATGATCTATACACATTCATTAGTGAGAGAAAAAGAGAAATTCTTACTGCTGTATTTCCTTTTTATGATCCAGGTTATGTGCATTTGGAACTCTTCTTGCCACAGAAGCATGAAAACCAATTTCCTTTTTATTGAAAGGGAGGAAAGATGAGTTAGTTTCTATTAAACTAACCATAGTACTTATATTTATATGACACTACTTTTCAAAGAAGTATCAGAAAAGGACCATATTTCATAAATACCAACTTCATATTTATTTTTAGATCCTGCCAATATGCGAGGCTATTTCAGATAGTACTCAAAACGTGGACTGCAAAAGATTTCTGCTGCCTCTGCCTGGACACTGTGTATAGATGCAGTAAGTGTCTCAGGTTTCTTAGGCACAGGAAGCTCCCAGTGAGAGCTGGAGTTTTGCTGCCCTCCTCCTCAAAGAAAATTTATGCCCTTTCATCTCCACTTCATTAAGTATGAAAGATGGGAAATACTCCAAAGGAAGGCAAAAATGTACAAGCCCCTGGGCTAGTCAACCTTGCAAGCATCTCCTTAACACTACAGTTGAGTAGATGCACCTGAAGTTGAAAACCTAAGTGGCTAGAATTAGTTTTAATCTGTAAATAATAATAAAGCAGCCAAGGCAGCCCAGAAACAAATACATGCAAAAAAACCCCTCGAATGATGTTTCAGGGAGTTACTGCAGTGGAATCACCTCCCCCCAAAAATAAAAATAAAAAAAATAATTAAAAAAAAAAAAAATAAATAAAGCAACAAACCAAAGAAAACCCCCCGAGAAACCCCAAACAAACAAACAAACAAACAAACAATATCCAACAAATCTCACTTGCAAGATCAAGAATATATTTTTCATATCTGCAATATGACGTGCTCCAGTCACAGGATGCACTTTACAGAACTACTCTGCCAGCCTGAGGAGTCTGCTAGTTTACATGTTAATCCCTGCTGCAGCACCAATTCTGTGATCTAGGAGATGAGTAAATATTCTAGAATACAGAAGTCAAACAGGCTCTGCTGTCCTCCTGACTACTCACTGCATGTGCCTTACACAGTTGGTTCTCTTCTTTTCTGAGGGGGCAGAGAAAGAAAAGCTTTTGTCCACACCTGGTCCATGACAGTGGCAGATTTTATGATCCGGGTGGTTGTAACCTACAACCTATATGTAGACAGTGTTTTTTTTCTTTAGTGGCTACATAACCATTTCTTCTGGTTTCCATCAGTTCTCTGAACTGATGTGGGAATGAATGCCTGTACACACAGCTGGGTAATCTTGTGAGCTGTTGCAAAACTTTTGCAGCTTCTTTCAATGATAAGAGAAAGCAGGACTTTTTCCTGAAGTATCAACACTTGGCTGAAATGACTGCTATTCAGACACATGATTCTATACACAGAACTGCAAAGAATGGATGTATGGCACTTTTATCAGATAGAGTTTAAAAAGGCTTCTTTTTGTAGATTTTATGTTGTGTTTTAGAGTAACAACCTGGGAGACAGTGCACTGTTGTGGAGCTTCTTCACTGCAAGAGCACACAAACATATTATAATTACCATGTCATCTGCATAAGTCAGTAAAACCTCTCATATATCAGCTGCTTTATTTCCTTTTTAACTTCCCCTTACAATTATTCATACACAAAAAACATTCAAGACTACCTCAATTATCTTTATAATATCTCGAGGTCCAGTAATTTCAGGATCAAACTGGATGTGAGCTTTGCAAGTAGCAAGTGCAACTGAGGCATAGAATATGCCATTTGTTCTCATGAGTTTGGATTCAATGTTGTGAACACAAGAAGCACAAGTCATCCCTGTAATCTAAAGAAAAAACAGATTTAGGTACAGTTAGCAATGCCCTACGTTAATCAGATATTTGTGGATGAAATTAATTTGTCCCTTATACAAACAATTTACTAATTTTACCCAAAGTTCTCAGACCTCTATACAAAGCTCCAGACATTATCAATGCACATTTGTTGATACTCAATTGCTCAGTCTGTACTGTGGATTGAAGTGCCTTCACAGAAAAGTTTTGTTTCATTTCTCCTAGCTAAAAATGTCTATTATGTACATATAATTATCACTTTTTATTTCATCTCCTTTGGACAGGTTCTTCTAAGAGAAGAGCCTCTCTCCATGAAGAGAGACTTTTTACAAGGGCGTGTAGTGACAGAACAAGGGGGAACAGTTTTAAGCTAAAAGAGGCTAGATTTAGATTAGACTTTAGGAAGAAATTCTTTACTGTGGGCATGGTTAGGTGCTGGCACAGGTTGCCCGGGGAAGCTGTGGCTGCTCCCTCCCTGGAAGTGTTCAAGGCCAGGTTGGATGGGGCTTTGAGCAACCTGGTCAGGTGGGAGGTGTCCCTGCCCATGGCAGGGGGTTGGAACCAGATGATCTTTAAGGTCCCTTCCAACCAAAACCACTTTATGATTCTATGAAACCGATTTTGTCTTTCAGCAGTTAGATAAAATGATGTTACCAGCCAGAACTGACCTGCTGAAGCCACAACTTCTTAAACAGAGGCATCTGCAAGAAAATGATTCTTCAAGACCTGACTTTCCAAAACCAGCTTATGATTTCAAATACAGATGACTTACAAGAAGCTCCACATTTCCTTCTGTTTCTGCATGATCTTCTATGACAGTAGCTTCAAAACCCAAGTTCTGGATCAGCTGTGCTATTTCAAGAGGCTGTATGAATTCTGGCTTGTATTTTATCTCTGCTTTACCTGCCATCAGTGCTACCAACACTGAAACAATTCCTGCAGTGGCAATAATAAAAATTATGAGATAATGCAGCTCCTTTCAGGGAACAAAAAATATTACAAGTGATTGTCAGTGAGGGCTGTAACAACTTAGAGATGTTATATGTCTAATGACTTCTCTCTGCCTCCTTCCTGTGTTGTTCCCTCACCACAACAGGAAAGTTTTTACTGAGATCCAGCTCCACTGCTGTTCCTTTAGCAATGAGAGGAACTGTATGAGTTACACAGGGACAGAAGTGAATTTTCCTATGATGGAATGAAAGAAAGAGGATGTTCAGAAGCAATCTTTGTAGTCATTGCTGCAAGCTCTACCCTGGACTATCTTGTTTGGAAAGCCTTAAACAAGCCCCACAACACAATGCTAGGACTTTTTTAATTCTTGCTTTTCCCTTTGTATTTATTATTATTATTATTAAATAAATAAAATCACATAGATCTACATTTAGAATTGAAAAAAAAAACAACACAGAAAATCACAGGCAGAAAAACATTGTTCTGAATAACCAGTGGTTTCTTGGATTTTTAAATCAAGGCAGTGAGACCATCACTGTGAGACCAGGGGCACAGGAACCAATAAACAAAACCCTCCAAAGGCATTCCTACACAAATTAAGTCACATTGCTGAGGCTCATCTCTTCATCTTCTGTATGGGCAAAGGAAAGGCACCTCCAGTCTGCAGACTTCTAACCTAATAAGCTTTGCTGTCCCTAAGTTAATATAATTACCCAGGCACTGAAGCCACACATTTGTTTGTACTTCCTTGTGCAAATGTGCCTGAAGGGCAAGTTTCCCATCACAAATTTATCAGACCTCTCAACAGCTCTGGAAGAGACAGATTGCTCTGTAAAGAAATAAGGATCTGAAAACTGAATAAGAACCATTTATCTGTTTCTTGCCTTGAGCCTGGTTTGAAATTTTGATCACATACAACAACTTACTGCTACAAGGACGTCCATTGAGTTTGTCCGTCAGAGCAGAAGAATAGTTAAACAGTGATGAAGTTATATCAGCACTAAAAAAAGAGCAGTCTATTTAATCTTCCAGATGCCTCTGGCTGTTAAACACACAGAACACCCTGTGTTCTACTAATCTGTAGTCCCTTACAGACTCATTATAGGAATCTTAAATTTATTACCGTCTTCCTTCTGCAAATTCCTTTCAATGGTAGACACACACGATGCACAGGTCATGCCTGTGATTTGTAAAAAACACTTCTCAGCTGTAGCTCCACTGGGCTGGTTTGGCTCATCGAGGGGAGAACTGTCTGGAGGAGCAGCTGAGACACAGCCTGGGCGAGGAGGCTCTGGAGGTCGAAGCTGCCCGGCAGCACTGCTGGCATCAGGCTGGTGTCTGTGTTCTCCTGTGGCTGTATCTTGAATAAGCACACAATGAAAACTGAACCAACACTATTTACAGTGTAATTGGATGACATAAAACAGGACACATTCATCCATCATGCAGAGCCTCTTAGCTGTTTGAAAAGTGAGGTGGTAATCTTGGTCTCTTCACAGAAATAATGTAGATTGTTACTATGCTTGTAAAAATATCCACTCACAAATACCACCTCCATTTAACTCTACAGAGCTGGTTTTCCACTTTCAGATGGCAAATGATTCCCTCAAATTTCAATGCCTAGACTTGACAGCTACCTCTGCTCAACAAAAGATACATTGGTATTTAGAGGGTCCTTATCCAGCACATATAACACAGTCCAGCCATATCCATTCTGTCCTTGTCAGCTCTGCAGGACTCAGCACTTCATCTCACACAAGGAAAAGGACAAGTTTCTCAACAGGTTTCTCATTATGGCACATTAATTATACTGCAAGTGCTGCAAAATGAGCAGTGAAAGGATTTGCAGCACCCAGAAGACCTCCACACATACAGGCCTCTTGCAAACATTTTTATTCTTTATCAGATACTGAACAGACACCCAACATTCACAAAATGCCTCCCTTTGGCAGAATTTTGTGTAAAAGAGCAAGAGTTGCTTCTGAACACGTTAAACACAGGAGACCCTCCCCTCCTTTTCCACAGATGGATTGAGAGGTCTCCTACCAACAAATTATAAACCAGATATCATCACTAAGCACCACATACAGGCTCCTCCTCTTCTGCAGCAGTTCCACAGATCCAGAGGGATTGGATCCATGAGGAATGTTAATAGGATGTTGTCTATTGTGATCACACTAATTCATTGCAGGTAAAATACATCAGTATCTCAAAGCAAATCTGCTGAAATGCAGCAGATAAATACTGCTGTATTTGAAATCCACTGGAGGAGATTGTGCACCACAGCAACTTCTTAAACACTGGGCACATGCACAAAATGTACATACTGCTGCTGACATGTAAAAGCACCTACTCCCACCACATCTTGCCTATATCT